>NC_064924.1:288393240-288711097 GCF_023897955.1 Schistocerca gregaria
TTTGAACTTCATAGCGCGCTTCAATTTTAGTACAGTGTCCACATATGGCTGTGCATTAATTGTGGCGCCGTGTTCCAGAAAGTCACTGAGTACTGGGCCCTTACAACCAAAGAAAGAATTTATGACTTTCCTGGAGCTGGCGTACCTGCTTCGACTATGTTGCAAAAATTTCGCTTGGGAGCTCTTACGCATCATCGATACAGTAGCGATCTGTCCCCATGCTATTTTTGTGTTGTTGTAGCTCTGAAGAAAGACATTCGTGGCCGTCGAGTTGCCTCGGATAAACAGGTGCACGCGTGGTTAGAATCACGGTTCCGTAGGCAAGCGTAAACATTTTGCCGTGAAGGCACTGACCGTCTTGTCTAGCAGCGAAACAAATGTGTTAACTGTAATGGTGATTACTTCTGAAATAATAAACAGTTAACTGAATTTTTTCCATCTGTCTCGTTTTCATTAGACTGCCCTTTATACTTTTTCGCATTGTGCCTCCTTCATAGCGGAGTGAGTCACACACATTCAAGCCATTACAAAAACTGTGAGACACAGAATGGAAAGCATAACCGTTAATTTAGATAGTGGTAAATTAAATGGGCTGAAGAATATAAACAATTTTAAACAAACTTTATGACAACACGATCCAGGAAGTGGTAAGAATCACAAATGCAATACAGGTAACGAGTAAGACCTTCGAGTATAGTTCGGTAGCACTAATAATAATTACTTAAAGTCAGGTACTGGACCCTTGAATATATACTCTAACGGTAATCCAGAAAATAAGAACAAAGCACGACAAACTTGTACCTTAGAATGTGTAACTTAAACAAGTGAGGTGAGGCACCAAACATTTAAGAACTATTTGTGCTAAATGATGGAAGTAATGTCAATTTCACTGATTTTCAGTTTTGACTGATGTGTTGAGCACAAGGCACCAGAAAATACGCGCAACACGAGATTAAAATGAAAAGCTCCTTACACAGATTATGCGGATGCATTTGTTACTCATAGTTCCCCAGGTCACGCATCTGCGCAATTTATAGTTTAATCACCATTAGAAAAAGTGGTTAAAGGTATCAAAATTAACCAAATTCAAAATTTTCACACCGATGGAAGCCAGTTTTTAGTCAAAATTTTAGCGGTAACATGCAATGCTGTAGAATTTAGAATTAAAAAAATTCAGATGGGCAGCTACAAAAAAATCAACGAACAAATATGTCTAATGATCCACTGTTGTTAGGTACAGATATGATACGATAAGCACATGTACAACCACTCATGATAGTCATTCTAATTATTGCGTGAAACATAATAAACTTCATTAGTACACTTGGCACTCACATAAGCCTGCGTATCATGTAACTTAAAGAGCATATAAAAACGGCTAAAACCAAACGAAGCAGATTTTGCTAGTGACATTCTGATAGATAAGCACCAGCGATCGACATACCCAATACTGTTCGTAACAGCTTCTTTGAATATAAAAATAAAGCAAGAATGAGAGAGCAAATGCGATTAGCCCGTGCGCTAGATGCTACTGACAAGCATCTACAACTACATCAATACTCCGCAATCCACCTGACGGTGTGTGGTGGAGGGTACCTTGAGTACCTCTATCGGTTCTCCCTTCTATTCCAGTCACGTATTGTTCGTGGAAAGAAAGATTGTCTGTATGCCTCTGTGTGGCTCTAATCTCTCTGATATTATCCTTATCGTCTCTTCGCGAGATATACGTAGGAGGGAGCAATATACTGCTTGACTCTTCGGTGAAGGTATGTTCTCGAAACTTCAACAAAAGCCCGTACAGAGCTACAAAGCGTTTCTCTGGCAGAGTCTTCCACTGGAATTTATCTATCATCTCCGTAACGCTTTCGCGATTACTAAATGATCCTGTAACGAAGCGCGCTGCTCTCCGTTGGATCTTCTCTCTCTCTTCTATCAACCCTATCTGGTACGGATCCCACACTGGTGAGCAGTATTCAAGGAGAGGGCGAACAAGCGTACTGTAACCTACTTCCTTTGTTTTCGGACTGCATTTCCTTAGGATTCTTCCAATGAATCTCAGTCTGGCATCTGCTTTACCGATGATTAACTTTATATAATCATTTCATTTTAAATCACTCCTAATGCCTACTCCCAGGTAATTTATAGAATTAACTGCTTCCAGTTGCTGACCTGCTACATTGTAATTAAATGATAAAGGATGTTTCTATTTATTCGCAGCACATTACATTTGTCTACACTGAGACTCAAATGCCATTCCTTGCACCATGCGTCAATTCGTTGCAGATCCTCCTGCATTTCAGTACAATTTTCCAGTGTTACAACCTCTCGATTTACTGCAGCATCATCCGGAAAAAGTATCAGTGAACATTCGATGTTATCCACAACATCCTATATACATATTGTAAATAGCAACGGTCCTACGACACTCCCCTGCGGCATACACAACAACCTAAACACGCCCGACAAGTGAAAAGGCTGACGTGGCGCCTAGAATAGGAAATGATTGACGCGCAGTGACGTACTACCAACGGACATTACAGTATAAATACATCCTACGTGCAAATGACGCGACTACTAGCTTTGCAGCGCCCCTGAAATAGGAAATGACGGCCACCCACTAGGGTACTGCTGACGGACATTAAACAAGAGAACAACACATTAAAAGAAACAAAGATACATGCTGCACACCAACAACAGACTTACCTCCCTAGAGTATAACGATCGCGGACATTCTGCAGTTTACAGGAGATTTAAACAAAAAAATTAAATACAAGTTGCTGTCGGATGGACACGTGACAAAATTCAGCATCTAAAAACATCGGACGTCAAATGCATTGATCATGACCACCGACCTACTTTCGACATAAACCGGACCAGGCGATGGCAGATTATTTGATTTTCAAACAGCTGAGCAAAACTCAACGTACTCAGACAGTTTTATCTTTACTTACTCTGATCATCAGTAAACTGGCACACAATATTTATAGCGCAACGCAGTCTGACTTTCAATAACCCCTACAAAAGAATGGCCCCGACTAACAATAACCTATACCATTCATGAATCACTTACTTCACAAAAGTCTTCGTTACTCGAACTGCTGCAATACAGCGAGCGCCAATACTGCCAGCTAAATAAAAGATTGTATCTACTGAAGGCACTAACTACTGATACGCATAGTTAGCAAATAAAAATTTTTGATAGAGAACAAACAATGTATTTACCTTAATAATGTGTAACTATCAATTCATGACATCCATCTTTACAAATTTCCTTTTTCTAGCGGTCACACGTCCAGATCAACCGCTTATACACTCCTGGAAATGGAAAAAAGAACACATTGACACCGGTGTGTCAGACCCACCATACTTGCTCCGGACACTGCGAGAGGGCTGTACAAGCAATGATCACACGCACGGCACAGCGGACACACCAGGAACCGCGGTGTTGGCCGTCGAATGGCGCTAGCTGCGCAGCATTTGTGCACCGCCGCCGTCAGTGTCAGCCAGTTTGCCGTGGCATACGGAGCTCCATCGCAGTCTTTAACACTGGTAGCATGCCGCGACAGCGTGGACGTGAACCGTATGTGCAGTTGACGGACTTTGAGCGAGGACGTATAGTGGGCATGCGGGAGGCCGGGTGGACGTATCGCCGAATTGCTCAACACGTGGGGCGTGAGGTCTCCACAGTACATCGATGATGTCGCCAGTGGTCGGCGGAAGGTGCACGTGCCCGTCGACTTGCGACCGGACCGCAGCGACGCACGGATGCACGCCAAGACCGTAGGATCCTACGCAGTGCCGTAGGGGACCGCACCGCCACTTCCCAGCAAATTAGGGACACTGTTGCTCCTGGGGTATCGGCGAGGACCATTGGCAACCGTCTCCATGAAGCTGGGCTACGCTCCCGCACACCGTTAGGCCGTCTTCCGCTCACGCCCCAACATCGTGAAGCCCGCCTCCAGTGGTGTCGCGACAGGCGTGAATGGAGGGACGAATGGAGACGTGTCGTCTTCAGCGATGAGAGTCGCTTCTGCCTTGGTGCCAATGATGGTCGTATGCGTGTCTGGCGCCGTGCAGGTGAGCGCCGCAATCAGGACTGCATACGACCGAGGCACACAGGGCCAACACCCGGCATCATGGTGTGGGGAGCGATCTCCTACATTAGCCGTACACCTCTGGTGATCGTCGAGGGGACACTGAATAGTGCACGGTACATCCAAACCGTCATCGAACCCATCGTTCTACCATTCCTAGACCGGCAAGGGAACTTGCTGTTCCAGCAGGACAATGCACGTCCGCATGTATCCCGTGCCACCCAACGTGCTCTAGAAGGTGTAAGTCAATTACCCTGGCCAGCAAGATCTCCGGATCTGTCCCCCATTGAGCATGTTTGGGACTGGATGAAGCGTCATCTCACGCGGTCTGCACGTCCAGCACGAACGCTGGTCCAACTGAGGCGCCAGGTGGAAATAGCATGGCAAGCCGTTCCACAGGACTACATGCAGCATCTCTACGATCGTCTCCATGGGAGAATAGCAGCCTGCATTGCTGCGAAAGGTGGATATACACTGTACTAGTGCCGACATTATGCATGCTCTGTTGCCTGTGTCTATGTGCCTGTGGTTCTGTCAGTGTGATCATGTGATGTATCTGACCCCAGGAATGTGTCAATAAAGTTTCCCCTTCCTGGGACAATGAATTCACGGTGTTCTTATTTCAATTTCCAGGAGTGTAGTAACCTCTCAAAACTCTGTCATCTCTTTCCCCACATCCACCGCTGCTGGCGGTTCACCTCCAACTGCACAACGCTACGCACTGTTCACATCCAACTGCCCAACGCTACAATAGCGAATATTCCAACAATGAGTCCAACCAGCCAGACTGCACACAGGTCAGTCAGCGATTTTCGTACAGAGCACTAAATGGCGTTACCAACATAAAACCCGAAACAGCCTACTTACAAGACCAGTGGAACTGGACAGGCAGCGAACTGTGGAGGAACTAACATCACACTTTAAGGCTGTGCAGAGTACAAGTGGGTCTGAACACACAGTGCGCCGAACGCACCTAACGACGGTCCGCCGAAGCCGACAACCTCTGCGTGTGCCAGTGTTATCACCACGACACCGGCAACTACGACCGAA
Organism: Schistocerca gregaria; assembly: GCF_023897955.1. Classification (NCBI taxonomy): domain Eukaryota; kingdom Metazoa; phylum Arthropoda; class Insecta; order Orthoptera; family Acrididae; genus Schistocerca; species Schistocerca gregaria. The sequence continues at coordinate 288,398,385 of NC_064924.1, forward strand.
ACAGCCACGTGACCATCGGCACTGGACGTTGGCGCTGTGGCAGAGCGTTGCATCGTCTGATGAATCCCGATACCTTCTTCATTATGCCGACAAGAGGCTGCGAATCCGTTCCAGAGGAAAAGCTGCTTTACATCTACGCTGTGGGACGGAGACAAACCGTCGGCGACTCCATTCCGCTCTGGGGAATATTCACGTTGACATCCTTGGATCCAGTTGAGCTCGTGCAAGACACCATCGAGATCCCATGCTTTACGCCTAGGACAGGACAGATAGTTTAATTTGTGGAAAGGAGCCAAAATGAGTGGCTGTCAGTTGCACTCGAACATACTACTTTATTCATTTGACAAACATTAGAAGTGTAAAGAAAACATTAAAAACAGAGCAAGCTAAACATTAATTTTAGAACTTAATTCCTGGATAATCAATCTCACACCTCAAGGGCCAAACAACTTTAATTTAAAACTGGCTGGAGGCCAATCACGTAAAACTCAAAAATAAGAATTTGAATTTTAAAAGGCCTCATTTTAAAAACATTTCTCTAAATTAGGCTGAAAGCTCAATCAATCTCATGCTTTAAGGGCAAAACAACTTTAATTTAAAATACATAAACAAACGACAAGGACAAATAAGAAAAGGGAGCACATCAAACGACGCTCAGAAGTTTCCAAAGGTCGGACTGGAATTCAAACACTAAAGCTCGCTTAGGTGAGACAGGCAGTCGTCCCAGCAATTCTCAACCCGATGGCAACCCAATGGAGAGACAGTCAGTGGATCAAGCGACAGGATAACTTCCGCTTCACTCGACCAGTACACAACAGGGAGTTCAATGGGACAACACAGAAGGTGTCGGCGTCCACAATGAATTACAAATTCAGCTGCCAAAGTACACACCGTGCTGAACAACCACAAATGATGAAGAAAATACACTGCCTGAATTTACAACAATGACCAGGGCACATAACCAGAACGTTAATGGCCAGAAGGCAGATGATTCCACTGGTGCACTTCAATTCAAAAATAATCACGTTAAGTTGAACTCCACAGGATGGCACCTAGAATTTCGCCAACTTGAAAACACATGTTGTTGCTCACGGGAATGTCCCAAAAGCCCCAACGAAATTCAAACGACACATTGTGAACAGTTAGGGCTGGCTGGTAGAATAATTAAAGACTGAACTTTCGTGTCCAGGATCGGTGAGCCACGGACCTCATAGCAATGGGAACAGCCCCTCACAGTCCGACCGGACATGGACGCCGCCAGCGGCCCCGGTCAGACACGCGCCACGGAGACTTCCTCGCTGCTCCACACCAAACGACCAAGTGCCCGCGCAGGCCACAGCCGGAAACTATTAGAGCGAGGCCAAAGGTAGTAAAAGGGAGAGAATATCGATACTTGCCGCGGCCAGCGTGATCTATCAGCAGCACCAAGTACCTCTACTCAGCTGAGGATGACACGGCGGTCGGATGGTCCCGATGGGCTTGCAGTGCAGTGCACATTATGGCTTTGGCACTTGAGTATGGCCTAAGGCCGAAATTGCAATAGTGTATTAAAAACTTACAGTCACTGGTGTGAAGATGATTCGTCCTTCAAAAAATTCTTTATGACAGTGAATCCCAGCTACAACAAGTTGATACTATCGGCTTCATTTTCTTTCCTATAGGTTTTGTCTTACGTTTATTGACATTGTAAGAGGGCTGCCGTTCGCTGCACATGGTGGAAATTTTGCCCAGGTCTTTCTACACTTCCTTGAAGTCGTCCGAAGACCATTTTTTCTGTAGACGACAACGTCTTCAGCTGACAATCAATTAGTGCTGCTGATTCTGTGTGCCACATGGTGTATCTATCTGTCTTATAGAAAAAGAGCCGCTAATCAAAACGTCTTTATTGCGACTGGTTTCAGTACTCAGTCATGTCACTGTTGTCAAGTAGTTATAATTTACAATATAATACAGTTTAATACACGGCAATAGTAACTTACGATGGATTTTATGCTGTTTGGGCTGTAGGTTTTACATCGTAAGCTGTTTTAAATATCTTAAGACACCTGATGACTTTAAGACCGAAACCGCTTATAATAAAGAAACAGTGGCAGCTCTCGGCGGCGAATTACGGTATTTTTTTAATTACTTACGAGGTTTATCTTTCACCCAGATCGAGCCGCAGCCCCCCCCCATCCCCCCCCCCACTCCACGAACTGGGAGGGGGTGATTCCCCAGTGGCTGTAGTCGGCACTGGGCACCATCCCGTATCGGCAGAGGGTGCCGCGTGTCGGCAGAGGCGGCTGATTTACTGCGACGGCCTCTTAAGAGCGTTTTCGGGTCTGCTGGCGCCGCACCCTCACCGAAGCCCAGGGCTCCCACCGGCTCACCTCCCAGGTAAACGTGGGAGGCGATCCCCGTCGCTTGACGCACCGGTCCGTCTGATCAAAACTATTCGTTGCTTCACACTTCGTGCCTTGCTACTGATTTCTTCGTATCATGTCTCTGAAAAATCACGAACCGATCAGTTCCCTATAGAAGTACCATTATATCGACTCCACCTGATATTTCTTGCAAATTATAATTAAGATGAAATGTAAGAAACGCAACTGGATTGGATACTGAAGCCTTCTAGGCACATAATGTGCTTCCTTTGACGTATCATAATGATACTGTACCTAGTACAGTAAATTTGCAAATTTAATCAAGACAGGATCTTCGGCTCCCATGCCGAAGACAAAGGTGATAAGATATCTGAAATATAGGTCGATGCCTTGGTGAACTCTGTGAGGATAGTGGCTCAACGTAAATTAGCATTTACACTTTATATACGGATCAGTATGAGGGAACGTTTTTTCTACTATAAAAAGAGGATTCCACAAATAAATGACTACTTAATCCCTCCAAAACAAACCCACTTGGAATTTTTTTTTATTAAAGGACTGCAAGGTATACCTCTCTTTCATATCAGATCTGGCAATGGTAAGACTCAACAATAAACCTCTGTGTCCAAGACTTATAAACAATTCGGCTGAAGGCTTCGGGGACGTTATTGCACCTCCATCGGCAGGAAGAGAAGCAAAATGGCTCTGAGCCCTATGGGACTTAATCCGAGGTCATCAGTCCCCTAGAACTTAGAACTACTTAAACCTGACTATCCTAAGGACATCACACACATCCATGCCCGAGACAGGATTCGAACCAGCGACCGTAGCGGTCGCGCGGCTCAAGAGTGAAGCGCCTATAACCAGTCGGCCCCACCGACCGGCAGGAAGAGAAACATTACAGTTTGAAAATAGTATTCACCAAGAATTAAAGACGCCTAGGGAGTTATTTAAGAAGCCGTTTACAATCCAAGAACTACAAATGGTACGTCAATATTCTGTTAATATGACACCCGGAACTGATCAAATAAATTACGTATCAGTAGCAGCAAAAAACGTACTGTTGCAGGTTTTTAATGCAATATCGAGAACGGATCACACAGCTTAAAGCCAGATAAGTGTCTTTAACAGCAATCGCGCTGTCATTGTGCTTAGCGAAATTCTCAGTACTGATGGGAGCGTCTCAAGGCACTATCCCCCCTTGTAAGCTTTATTCGAAGCAGATCAGAAAAATATATTTAGTCCCACTATTCATGTGCTGCAATACGAACATGTTATCTGCATGTATACAGAACTTGTCAGCTGAGAGATGTGCTGCTCATGAATACTGCAGGTAATGCTGAATGGTCCCTGACAACTTCAAAATTTCTATGGTTCTCTTTACACGAAAAGGGCCAAAGTACTCAACGAATGCCATGAACCCGGGACTTTTTAAATTTATTGGTCGAACACCATCAAAAGCATTCAGGCGCCTTCTGGACAAAAAACTATCCTGGACTGAACATGATTATCATATTGTTACGAAGACAGAGAGAACACCGGATGTCTAACGCACGTGCTTAGTGGGGAACCCAACTGAGCGTCCTTATTATCTTTTACTGAGTCTGATACACCCTGAAATGGACTACAGAAGTTTTCTTCTTGGAAATGTCACGCAGTATGTACTACAAAATCAAAATGTACTTCAGTATCTGGCTATCAGGCAGTGCCCAGGAGCAATGAGGCCGTCACCAACTAATGCCATTCTAATAGATCGCAAATAAAGAACTTCCAAAGAGAAGTACTAACTAAAAAGTTTCTACTTCAAAGATCTAGAATAATCTGTCATCCTCTCACGGTTAAAGCTCAACACTTGGCAGACGGAGAATACCCAGAAGAAAGCAAACGGACTTTACTGTCAAAAGGCTGTCTCACACTCACGTTCCCTTTCCCTGGGAAGGACTGAATGTTACCAGTGTTTATTAAAAATTATCGCCAGTCATATTGAGTGAACAGCTTAACGTTAATGATGTTGTTGTTGTTGTCTTCAGTCCTGTGACTGGTTTGATGCAGCTCTCCATGCTACTCTATCCTGTGCAAGCTGCTTCATCTCCCAGTACCTACTGCAACCTACATCCTTCTGAATCTGCTTAGTGTACTCATCTCTCGATCTCCCTCTACGATTTTTACCCTCCACGCTGCCCTCCAATGCTAAATTTGTGATCCCTTGATGCCTCAAAACATGTCCTACCAACCGATCCCTTCTTCTAGTCAAGTTGTGCCACAAACTTCTCTTCTCCCCAATCCTATTCAATACCTCCTCATTAGTTACGTGCTCTATCCACCTTATCTTCAGTATTCTTCTGTAGCACCACATTTCGAAAGCTTCTATTCTCTTCTTGTCCAAACTAGTTATCGTCCATGTTTCACTTCCATACATGGCTACACTCCAAACAAATACTTTCAGAAACGACTTCCTGATACATAAATCTATATTCGATGTTAACAAATTTCTCTTCTTGAGAAACGCTTTCCTTGCCATTGCCAGTCTACATTTTATATCCTCTCTACTTCGACCATCATCAGTTATTTTACTTCCTAAATAGCAAAACTCCTTTACTACTTTAAGTGTCTCATTTCCTAATCTAATACCCTCAGCATCACCCGATTTAATTTGACTACATTCCATTATCCTCGTTTTGCTTTTGTTAATGTTCATCTTATATCCTCCTTTCAAGACACTGTCCATTCCGTTCAACTGCACTTCCAAGTCCTTTGCCGTCTCTGACAGAATTACAATGTCATCGGCGAACCTCAAAGTTTTTACTTCGTCTCCATGAATTTTAATACCTACTCCAAATTTTTCTTTTGTTTCCTTTACTGCTTGCTCAATATACAGATTGAATAACATCGGGGAGAGCCTACAACCCTGTCTCACTCCTTTCCCAACCACTGCTTCCCTTTCATGCCCCTCGACTCTTATGACTGCCATCTTGTTACTGTACAAATTGTAAATAGCCTTTCGCTCCCTGTATCTTACCCCTGCCACCTTTAGAATTTGAAAAAGAGTATTCCAGTCAACATTGTCAAAAGCTTTCTCTAAGTCTACAAATGCTAGAAACGTAGGTTTGCCTTTTCTTAATCTTTCTTCTAAGATAAGTCGTAAGGTCAGTATTGCCTCACGTGTTCCAACATTTCGACGGAGTCCAAACTGATCCTCCCCGAGGTCTGCATCTACCAGTTTTTCCATTCGTCTGTAAAGAATTCGCGTTAGTATTTTGCAGCCGTGGCTTATTAAACTGATAGTTCGGTAATTTTCACATCTGTCAGTACCTGCTTTCTTTGGGATTGGAATTATTATATTCTTCTTGAAGTCTGAGGGTATTTCGCCTGTCTCATACATCTTGCTCACCAGCTGGTAGAGTTTTGTCAGGACTGGTTGTCCCAAGGCCGTCAGTAGTTCTAATGGAATGTTGTCTACTCCGGGGGCCTTGTTTCACTCAGGTCTTTCAGTGCTCTGTCAAACTCTTCACGCAGTATCGTATCTCCCATTTCGTCTTCATCTACATCCTCTTCCATTTCCATAATATTGTCCTCAAGTACATCGCCCTTGTATAAACCTTCTATATACTCCTTCCACCTTTCTGCCTTCCCTTCTTTGCTTAGAACTGGGCTGCCATCTGAGCTCTTGATATTCATACACGTGGTTCTCTTCTCTCCAAAGGTCTCTTTAATTTTCCTGTAGGCAGTATCTATCTTACCCCTAGTGAGATAAGCTTCTACATCCTTACATTTGTCCTCTAGCCATCCCTGTTTAGCCATATTGCACTTCCTGTCGATCTCATTTTTGAGACGTTTGTATTCCTTTTTGCCTGCTTCATTTACTGCATTTTTATATTTTCTCCTTTCATCAATTAAATTCAATATTTCTTCTGTTACCCAAGGATTTCTAGCAGCCCTCGTCTTTGTACCTACTTTATCCTCTGTTGCCTTCACTACTACATCCCTCAGAGCTACCCATTCTTCTTCTACTGTATTTCTTTCCCCTATTCCTGTCAATTGTTCCCTTATGCTCTCCCTGAAACTCTGTACAACCTCTGGTTCTTTCAGTTTATCCAGGTCCCATCTCCTTAATTTCCCACATTTTTGCAGTTTCTTCAGTTTTAATCTACAGGTCATAACCAATAGATTGTGGTCGGAGTCCACATCTGCCCCTGGAAATGTCTTACAACTTAAAACCTGGTTCCTAAATCTCTGTCTTACCATTATATAATCTATCTGATACCTTTTGGTATCTCCAGGGTTCTTCCACGTATACAACCTTCTTTCATGATTCTTAAACCAAGTGTTAGCTATGATTAAGTTGTGCTCTGTGCAAAATTCTACTAGGCGGCTTCCTCTTTCATTTCTTAGCCCCAATCCATATTCACCTACTATGTTTCCTTCTCTCCCTTTTCCTACACTCGAATTCCAGTCACCCATTACAATTAAATTTTCGTCTCCCTTCACTATCTGAATAATTTCTTTTATTTCATCATACATTTCTTCAATTTCTTCATCATCTGCAGAGCTAGTTGGCATATAAACTTGTACTACTGTAGTAGGTGTGGGCTTCGTATCTATCTTGGCCACAATAATGCGTTCACTATGCTGTTTGTAGTAGCTTACCCGCATTCCTATTTTCCTATTCATTATTAAACCTACTCCTGCATTACCCCTATTTGATTTTGTGTTTATAACCCTGTAGTCACCTGACCAGAAGTCTTGTTCCTCCTGCCACCGAACTTCACTAATTCCCACTATATCTAACTTTAACCTATCCATTTCCCTTTTTAAATTTTCTAACCTACCTGCCCGATTAAGGGATCTGACATTCCACGCTCCGATCCGTAGAACGCCAGTTTTCTTTCTCCTGATAACGACATCCTCATGAGTAGTCCCCGCCCGGAGATCCGAATGGGGGACTATATTACCTCCGGAATATTTTACCCAAGAGGATGCCATCATCATTTAATCATACAGTAAAGCTGCATGTCCTCGGGAAAAATTACGGCTGTAGTTTCCCCTTGCTTTCAGCCGTTCGCAGTACCAGCACAGCAAGGCCGTTTTGGTTAATGTTGCAAGGCCAGATCAGTCAATCATCCAGACTGTTGCCCCTGCAACTACTGAAAAGGCTGCAGGAACCACACGTTTGTCTGACCTCTCAACAGATACCCCTCCGTTGTGGTTGCACCTACGGTACGGCCATCTGTATCGCTGAGGCACGCAAGCCTCCCCACCAACGGCAAGGTCCATGGTTCATGGGGGGAGGACGTTAATGATGACGTAATAAATTACCTGTGGAAGCGGATGGCCAGATATTCACAGACAAGCAAGTCAGCTGTGCATATTATTGTCGTGCGGTGCAGACAGCGAGAAAGATTTCATCACCACAATTAAGTAGTGTTTACATTGGAGAAATAACAGCAATCAAAGGACCGAATAACAAAACAAAACATAACTCTGATCGACATTAAAAGGACTTTGGAGCAGCTACATTTATAGCATGCTGGAATTTACAATGAAAGTCGTCAGAGAAAATTAAATCTTTCATCTATTGGGGTTAAGAGTGCACTCAGGTATTCGGCACAGTCAAGCAGAAGACGGCCTCGGAAAAGACGCACCAGAGAAAGGAATCCACTATTGAATATTGATACAGCTTTCAGTTTCGACTCTTTCCATGATTCAAGGAAAGATGCATAACAGGTATAGGAACACCAGTGGCTAATACTGCAGTAAAAAAGTGGTCTTCATTCGCTTCAGAACAGTCGAATCTTCTGAGGAGACAAGTAACTTCAATTGTTGGTATAAGATTCTACCACGCATGATTCCCTGAACATCTTTACAGGTTGAGGTGATACACACTCCTAAGTGTAGCGAACATCCGGAAGTGAACAAAATGGTTCAAATGGCTCTGAGCACTATGGGACTTAACATCTATGGTCATCAGTCCCCTAAAACTTAGAACTACTTAAACCTAACTAACTTAAGGACATCACACAACACCCAGTCATCACGAGGCAGAGAAAATTCCTGACCCGGGATCCCGGGCGCGGGAAGCGAGAACGCTACCGCACGACCGGAAGTCAACACGAAATCACAATTACATCATTTTTGAAAGTTCTCAATATGCATTACTCAAAAATAAACTGTGGGAAACCTTGCAAAAGTGAAGGTTACTTGCCAATGAATGTCAAACCCCCGAGAGATCGAGAAAACATCGAAATTAAGAATTTAAAGGCAAATGGTTCAAATAGCTCTGAGCACTATGGGACTTAACATCTGAGTTCATCAGTCCCCTAGAACTTAGAACTACTTAAACCTCACCAACCTGCCCGGGGCAGGATTCGAACGTTCTACCGTAGCGGTCGCGCGGTTCCAGACTGAAACGCCTAGAACCTCTCGGCCACAGAGGCCGGTATTTAACGGCACGTTAATTGCAAAGAGCGGATGTAGACCCAACGTATCTCACTAACCTTAATAAGCAGTTGTGATGCCTGCATTGTTTCCAGCAAAAATTCAATAAAATAATAATAAAAACTAGTAGTAGACTGCTACTTTCTGCCACTGGCATAAGTCATTGCAGCGAAATGATATACATTGATCAGTTGGACCACTATGACAACCGATCTAATATCGCTATAAACTTGTCCAAGCGATACCAACGTCAACTGACCAGGAATGACTGCTAGTCAGATAGACACACACACGGTGTATGCAATATCAGAGAGCTGTCCGTGTGAAGAATGGGGAAGGCGCGCGGTATATCTGAGTCTGACCGAGGGCAGATTGTGGTGGCCCGGAAACTGCACGACTTGTGGGGTGCTCATGGAGTGTTTTGTTGAGTGTCTCCAACACGTGGCGTAACCAAGGTTAAACCAAGTCCAGCTGCCCCAAAATGCATATTAAAATAAATTTCTCAGTAACGTATTACGGAATTTAAATTATCAGAATGCATTTCTCATATTTCCCACACGGATTTAAGTAATGCCGGTTAACATGTTTGGAACTCTTGATATTTGATGTCACGTGATGTTTTTCGAACAGGCAGCATCTAGTCTTAAGGCCGAAGGCACTGGTTTTTCAGCCTAAGGATGTCCTGCTAACCTGCACGCAATTTTCACGTTCCACTACTTACGTCAAAAGGCAATAAATAGAGTCGCTGAAACTTCGCTACCGAATACCTGTCTCTGTATATCTATATTATGCTTTAATGCGACGTTCAATATTATTGGTCTGATAGTGTTTTGTCTCTGTCATTGGCCAATCTATCCATTGCTGTAATAAGTTTGAAAATGTCTTGCCGGAGTGTACTGGAGTACAATAACGGCGGGGATTCCACGTATGATTAGAGGAAAACGGGTGTGAAATATACCCCTTGCGCGGAATATGTGCCGTTACTTTTGTTTCCTTGCTTATTGAGTGCGAGTAACGTGCGATACTAGCAATTTTCTTTCTGTGAGTGTATTATGTACGAGTTTAGTTTTACTTTCTTGCGAATAACAGCAGCTTGCCACGAGTTCGAAAACAACAAAATATGAGTTCAGTGCGAAATTTATCAGGTAAAATTTTGGAACATGCAGTTACCATGAAAGTGAAGAATCTTGGTGCGACCAAATGCTACGTAAACAAGAATCAAGAACGAAAACAATGTAAATCCAGGCAATGGTATACAAGCAATTTTAACGGAGCGATGTACAATGCAAATTGTGTGGGCTATATCACTTGCAATGCATATTTTTGCAACACTCGAGTATAAATACCACAAATACGGTGTGTAAATTACCATGACGGTTGCTCGGGCTGCTCATGTCAGCCAATCACAGCACGAGATCCGTGATGTCATGAAAACATCTTTGATCGTCACGCAAACTCATGAACACAGTGGTTTGAGTGTATAGAACATGAAACGTCCGATGTTTAGAAATCAAAATATCAATAACATTAAGCATACACAGCGTTAATGATTTCTCCAAAAACACGTCCTTTAGTATGATTTCTTGTGGTACACTTTTGGGAAATGTGACTTTGGGGGATAAATAAGCCACCCACAGATTTTATCTTGGAGTTACTTCTGATGTTACTTAGTAGCTGATTATGAAACGGTAAGAAGAAACAGTACGCAAACGTTTGGTTAGTGTGTGATGATGTCCCCTCTCCCTCCTGATACCTTGGCTATGGTGACCGACTGATATGTAGCGTTGCCCGAGTTCTAGGTTGGCTCCTTTCGGTAAATGTCGCAGTCTGCGCGAGTATGGAAACCGTTGCCGCGCCTGGTCTGGGGCTATATCGAACAGCAGTTGAAGCATAGCAGTCGAAATCCTCGGAATATGCGGGGCTCTAGAGGATTACATCATCGGTAATCAGACATAGTTCATCTTGTGGACTTACTTCCTCATCGAACTACAGCCACTGCCAAGGACAGAGGTGGCTCTTCATGTTATGGGCGAGTTACCAACCGGGGTGGGAATTAATGTTTTTCGTATGTGTTCACTTCACGAACGTTAATAACTACTGGCCATTAAAACTGCTACACCTCGAAGATGATGTGTTGCCGACGCGAAATTTAACCGACAGGAAGAAGATGCTGTGACATGCTAATGATTAGCTCTTCAGAGCATTCACACAAGGTTGGCGCCGGTGGCGACACCTACAACTTGCTGACATGAGGAAAGTTTCCAACCGTTTTGTCATACACAAACAGCAGTTGACGGGTGTTGCCTGTTGAAACGTTGTTGTGATGCCTCGTGTAAGGAGGAGAAATGCGTACCATCACGTTTCCGACTTTGATAAAGGTCAGATTGTAGCCTATAGCGATTGCGGTGTATCGTATCCCGAAATTGCTGCTCGCGTTGGCCGAGATCCAATGACTGTTAGCAGAATATTGAATCGGCGGGTTCAGGAGGGTAATACGGAACGCCGTGTTGGATCCCAATGGCCTCGTATCACTAGCAGTCGAAATGACAGGCATGTTATGTGCATGGCTGTAACGGATCGTGTAGCCACGTCTCAGTCCCTGAGTTAGCAGATGGGGACGTTTGCAAGACAACAACCATCTGCACGAACAGTTCGACGAGGTTTGCAGTAGCATGGATTATCAGCTCGCTGCATCACAGACAGGAGCGCCTGCAATGGTGTACTCAACGACGAACCTGGGTGCACGAATGGCAAAACGTCATTTTTGCGGATGAATCCAGGTTCTGTTTACGGCATCATGATGGTCGCCTCCGTGTTTGGCGACATCCCGGTGAATGCACACAGGAAGCGTATATTCGTCATCGCCATGGTGTAACACCCGGCGTGATGGTATGGGGTGCCATTGGTTACACGTCTCGGTCACCTCTTGTTAGCGTTGACGGCACTTTGAACAGTGGACGTTACATTTCAGACGTGCTACGACCCGTGGCTCTACCCTTCATTCGATCACTGCGAAACACCACATTTCAGCAGTATAATGCACGACCGCATGTTGCAGGTCCTGTACGGGCCTTTCTGGATACAGAAAATGTTCGACTGCTGCCCTGGCCAGTACATTCTTCAGATCTCTCACCAATTGAAACGTCTGGTCAATGGTGACCGAGCAACTGGCTCGTCACAATACGCCAGTCACTACTCTTGATGACCTGTGGTATCGTGTTGAAGCTTCATGGGCAGCTGTACTTGTACACGCCATCCAAGCTCTGTTTGACTCAATGGCTAGGAGCATCAAGGTCGTTATTACGGCCAGAGGTGGTTGTTCTGGGTACTGATTTCTCAGGATCTATGCACCGAAATTGCTTGAAAATGTAATCACATGTCAATTCTAGTATAATATATTTGTCCAATGAATACAAGTTTATCATCTACATTTATTCTTATTGTAGCAATTGTAATGGTCAGTAGTGTAGTTCTGCACTACTAGCATGGTGTGCGTCCAAAGCTTGATTCATATCTACTGTTTACTCCATGTTTATAGAAAGTATTAAATATAGCATGCATTGCTGCATGTAGTGAAGTGTTTTCTGTGTTATGGTGTCTTCGTTTTCGTAAGTTTACTTATTATGCGTAAAAGAGTGAGAAATAGTTCTTTGAAAATGTCTCTTTCAAGTAAAACACAAAGGAGATAGGACTTCAGTTAATTAAATCGCTCCTGCTTCTCTGTCTGAATCGTTGCCACATAATTATGAAAAGTGCAGAGCTGATATTTAAGATTCCTCTGCAACCACCACCGTTGGCTCGATGTCTTCAAGTAGTAAACATTGTAATTCTGTGAACACCAACTAGGAGACTAGAAGGAAAAGCAGAAGCAAAAGCTAATGAACCATAGAAAAGTCCTTTATAGATTGAAAACAAGTCACTGCGTCTGTAAAACGTGAAAATAAGGAGTAGCTAAAACTTATCTCATGAACACTTTGTAATGACCCAAATAAAAGGAGCAGACTGTCAATGGTAAAGATCAAAGGTGTATACATGGATGTTGCAAGTACTTTTTTTTCTCTTTAATCGTCTTGAGTATTTCGTTGATTCACTGATGACTTCAAAGAGTACAGAACAATCTACGGAGTGTCGTCATGAATTGTAAATACAATGTATAGTTATAAGGCGTAAGATGGGAAGATACAGAGCATATAATGCTACGAAGACGTCCTAAAAAAAGTCTTAACATCCATTAAAGACCAGAAAATTCTGAAATTCCCGTCTTAGTATGAGCGTCACGTTCAGCTGACATGGGTCGGCTTTACAGCACAAAAAGGAAAGCAAACTCATTAGGATAAAGAAGGCACAGGAGTATACTAAAGTAAGATAAAGAGAAGGGCAAATAAACAGAATTAGCAACAAAGATGTAAGATGAGAGAGAAGAAAGGTCGAAGGTAGCATTTGTCCACGCTAAAACAGTAAATCAGCATTGGACAGACTACGCCGTGAGATCAGATAACGGAACAAGCCAACCATACAATGGATACCTCTGGGAGGAAAAATGAGATGGGGAAGACAAAGAAGAAGGCATGGCGAGATAAGGCCAGCGTGATTAGGACACATCGCAGCAGTCCGGACCAACGACATAACAGAGACAGAGACCAACGGGAACAGATAGCAAACTACTGTGCGTAGTACTGAAGGAGTGATGGCCAACATTTCAGGATTGCTAACCCATAACTAACAAGATAAAGTACCTGTAACTAGTCAATGTGTTACCTCTGTTTGGAAAGCTGGTATTATCTGCAGAAATACTTTACGTTCACTTAATTGTATTACAGGACTGTAATCTACCGAAATGAATGAAATCATAGACAGTACTATTCGTTTTGTTAGTGAAAAAACTCACGTTGCAGCTACCAAATCTATATCTACATGGATACTCTGCAAATCACATTTAAGTGCCTGGCAGAGGGCTCATCGAACCATCTTCACAATTCTCAATTATTCCAATCCCGTGTAGTGTGCGGAAAGAACGAATACCTATATCTCTCCGTACGAGATCTGATTTCCCTTATTTTATCGTGCTGATCGTTTCTCCCTATGTAGGTCGGTGTCAACAAAATATGTTCGCAGTCGGAGGAAAATTTGGTGATTGGAATTTCGTAAGAAGATACAGTCGCAACGAGAAACGCCTTTCTTTTAAGTATGTCCAGCCCAAATCCTGTGTCATTTCTGTGACACTCTCTCCCATATTTCGTGATAATACAGAAAGTTCTGACATTCTTTGAACTTTTTCGATGTACTCCGTCCTAACCCACTCCGCTCAGCAGTATTCTAAAAGAGAGTGGACAAGCGTAGTGTAGGCAGTCTCCTTAGTAGATCTGTTACATTTTCTGAGTGCCCTCTCAGTAAAACGCGGTCCTTGGTTAGTCTTCACCACGACATTTTCTGTGTGTACATTCCAATTTAAGTTGTTCGTAATTGTAATTCCTAGGTATTTAGCTGAATTTAAGGCGTTTAGATTTGACTGATCTATCGTGTAACATAAGTTTAACGGATTCCTTTTAGCATTCATGTGGATGACCTCACACTTTTCGTTATTTGGGGTCAACTGACAATTTTCGCACCATTCAGGTATCTTTCTTAAATCGTTTTGCAATTTGTTTTGATCTTCTGACGACGTTACTAGTCGATAAGCGACAGCGGCCTCTGGAAACAACCTAAGGCGGTTGCCCAGATTGTCTCCCAAATCGTTTATATACTGTAGATAAGCAACAGCAAAGGGCCTATAACACTACCTTGGGAAACGCCAGAAATCACCTTTGTTTTACTCGATGACTTTCCGTCAATTACTACGAATTATGACTCTCTGACAGGAAATCACAAATCCAGTAATATAACTACATAACTGAGACGATATTCCATAAGCACGCAATTTCACTACAAGCCGCTTGTGTGGTACAGTGCCAAAAGCCATCCGGAAATCCAGAAATACGGAATCAATCTGAAATCCCTCGTCAATAGCACTCAGTACCTCATGCGAATAAAGAACTAGTTGTGTTTCACAAGAACGATGTTTTCTAAATCGACGTTGGCTGTGTGTCAATACACTGTTCTCTTCGAGGCAATTCATAATGTCCGAATACAACATATGTTCCAAAATCCTGCTGCATCCCAACGTTAACGATGAGGGATGGTAATTTAGTGGATTACTCTTACTACCTTACTTGAATATTGGTGTCACCTGTGCAACTTTCCAGATTTTGGGTACGGATCTTTGTCGAGCGAACGGTTGTATATGAATGTTAAGTATGGAGCTACTGCATTGGGATACTCTGAAGGGAACCTAATTGGTATACAGTGAGGAAATGTGATTAATTTGCATATAAAATAGTTAATTCCCCCACTTCTCAAATAAAAAAGATCGCGTCTGTTGGCCCGACACAAAAAAAATGCATAGAATTCAGGTTACTTTACTTGACGTGAACTTAATGACATTTCAGGCCACGAGAAACAACTTCTTCCCTGTTCATAAATAAACTATGCTGTATTATTTATTGTTTTCAGTAACATCATTTTTATTCCATAGTCCAACAGTTTTGTACTTTCATACATTTTCTACTCTCATATGACATATTGGATGGTGTTGTGGCATCGACTCAGAATCGCAGTGGAATAAGAATGAAATTACAAGTAATTTTTAGTATAAGCTTTTACAGTACTATAGCTTATGTGGTTATTCAGATTCCGTGAAAAGTTACAGACTTTCTAGCCTCCCTGCCAGCTTGCTTAAGTCCCACATCAACTCGACTCTGTGTTTCTTTGTGCGGATCCATACAGATTACAAGTTCTTTTTTTTATTAGTATAATGCATTGCTATGAAGATCTAATCCAAGAAACTAACGCACAGCGTCTTAACTTACGAAATAGGTTAAGAACCAGACCCGGATCGAAGGTGCATGCTGAGTTAAATACAGTAACACCGACTAGCCAGTGTGAAGTTTTTTAGGGGGCTTTCTCAAGATTTCTTAGGCAAATGCTATGCTCGTTCTTTATTTCCGCCTCAGAAAACACGATACACAAACAGTTAAAATCACGAAAAAATAAAGAACGAATAAACCTGTAGTGACTGTTGAAAATTCGGGCCTCACTGAAGTTGGAACTTGGATTACCTGCCTGTCCTTACAATTTCGGAAATATCCCGCGTACCGCGTAAATGTGGAAAAGTGTGTGTTTGGATGACTGGAAGTTCTATCAGTACCATGATCACCGAGGAGAAAGTACAATGCAGGTTGGGACAGGTGAAGACATCGGTTGCGCCAGAGCACGCTTTGCGTGAGACCGACCACATGAAAAAATTCGCCAACACTGAGTAGCTCGCTGTGGAGCCACCTCGCCAGATTGTTCAGGAAGGCCACAAACATGAGAATAGTTTGAACAGAAAAGAAGAAATCCTCAAGGTAAACGGATCCTGGAGTCCCGTGCTGCAGCGAAGGCCGTTACAGGTAACAAGGAGAGACCCTCAGCGATAATGACCAAACAAGAACCATGAGACGGTGATGCGACAGCTGCATGTGATCTCCGTCTGCGATCTCGACTCCAGTCCGCCACCAGCAATGGAGCGTGAAACGCTGACGATTCCATACAATCGTGTTGGTGAAACGTCATTAAACTCCTTGAATAGACTTCGGCCGAAGAAGCCGAAACAGAAGGCAGCAGGCAATACGTAACCCAAGGTGGCCTGTGCATGCGCATAAAAGATTTATCATAGCAAAATAAAATTATTTTTTATAACCAAAGTTTTATAGTGAATTTCACACCATCTTTATTCATGTAGATGATAAAACCTTGTGAAATAGGATTATTCGCTTTAAAAAAAACCTGAAATAGGATAATTCTTTTCTAAACGTCCTATACCTTAACCTTGATACAACCAGTCTGACGAGGGCTCAGTGCAAATTGCAACTGATCTGAAAGAACGCTTGGTGGTTGTAATAACAATGTTGCCGAGTGCTGAGGGTATAAGGAACTCACCATATATTTGTCATTGCGCGTCATACAATATTGTGGTGAAGTTAACTGTCAGGTCCGATTTTGTAAAGTTATTTGCCTCAAATGACTTTTCAGTAAACAAAACGCACGAATTTGTTGAAAATATATCTAACGATGGGTGACGTAAAAGATCGCCGGGGAAGATAGGACTCAGAATCAAATGTTATGCTTTGGTGTAAACGAAAAACTAAATACACTGAAAAGCGAAAGAAATTGGTACGCCTGGCTAATATCGTGCAGGCCGTCCGTCACCACGCAGAGCTGCCGCAACACGACGTGCCGTGGACTCGACTAACGCCTGAAGTAGAGCTGGAGGAATGAATCCTGCAGGGCTCTTCATAAATCAGTAAGAGTACGAAGGGGCGGATATCTCTTCTGAACAGCACGTTGCACTACATCCAAGATATGCTCAATAAAGTTCATCTCTGTTGAGTTTTGTGGTCAGCGGAAGTGTTTGAACTCAGAAGAATGTTCTTGGGGCCAGTCTGTAGCAATTCTGGAAGTGTGATGAGTCGCACTGTCATGCTGGAATTGCCCATGTCCTTCCGAATGCACAATGGACATGAATGGATGCAGGTGATCAGACAGGATGTTTGCGTACGTGTCAGAGTCGTATGAAGACGTATCACGAGTTCCGTATCACTCCATCTGCACACGCCCCACACCACTGCAGAGCCTCCGCCAGCTTGAAGAGTCCCCTGCTGAAGTGCAGCGTCCATGGACTCATGAGGTTGTCTCTATACACGTACACATCCATCCATCAACAGTCCAATGCCGCGCGGGATTATCCGAGCGGTCTGAGGCGCTGCAAATGGTTCAAATAGCTCTGAGCACTATGGGACTTGACATCTAAGGTCATCAGTCCCCTAGAACCTAGAACTACTTAAACCTAACTAACCTAAGGATATCATACACATCCATGCCCGAGGCAGAATTCGAACCTACGACCGTAGCGGTCGCGCCGTTCCAGACTGAAGCGCCTAGAACCGCTCGGCCACACCGGCCGGCGTAAAGCGCTGCAGTCATGGACTGTGCGGCTGGTCCCGGCGGAGGTTCGAGTCCTCCCTCGGGCATGGGTGTGTGTGTTTGTCCTTAGGATAATGCAGGTTATGTAGTGTGGTTAGCTTAGGGACTGATGACCTTAGCAGTTAAGTCCCATAAGATTTCACACACACGAACTAACAGTCCAATATCGGTATTGACGGGCCCAGGCGAGGCGTATGGCTTTCTGTCGTGGAGTCATGAAGGGTACATGAGAAGGCCTTCAGCTCCGAAAGTCCATATCGATGATGTTCCGTTGAATGGCTTGCACGCTGACAATGGCCCAGCATTGAAATCTGCAGCAATTTGCGGAATTGTTGCATTTCTGTCACGTTGAACGATTCTCTTGAGTCGTTGTTGGTCCCGTTATTGCAGGATCCTTTTTCCGGAAGCAGCGACGAGGCACATTTGATGTTCTGCTGAATTCCTGATATTCACGGAACACACGTGAAATAGTCGTACGGGAAAATCACCACTTCATGGGTCCCTCAGCGAAGCTGTGTCCCATCGCTCGTGCGCTGACTGTAACACCACGTTCAAACTCACTTAAATCTTGATGATAGTAGCAGTTGTAATCGACCCAAAAAATCCGCCAGACACTTATTGTCTTATACCGGCGTTGGCGACTGCAGAGCTGTATCCTGCCTGTTTACGTATCACTGTAATTGAATAAGCATGCCTGCACCAGTTTGCTTGGCGCTTCATTGTATAACATATTAAAAAGCTTTCTGTCATCCTACGAAGGGTGGAGACGCGACACTGCGCTGCGTCGCTTCACCGAGCAGGAGCGTTCGGATGGTGAGTCAACGGGCAGACACGGTGCGAGACCTTCGTGGCTTCCTTGGCTACCGTCACAGAGTATCTTTGTGCTACCGTCCTTGTGGGAGCGGTCCTCAGGTAACGCTGGTGACGCTGCACTCGCACTATCAGCACCTTTGGAACTGCCGTCACGACGGACGAAAATACGATGTTGAAATTGGAGTAAGGCAAACTCAGCAGCCCTTGAGGAAACTTTCCGAACCTTAAACTGGGGAAACGGAAAAGGAAGACTCCCTAATGGAATAGTTATGAGCCACCACCTTCCCGATGAGTATATTGAACTGTCTTTCTCTATTGTAGGCAAACAAAGCATGGAAAATTTTAACAGACCTTATTTTAAAGTAAGGCTGAAATTCTACAAGGTTGAAAACTAACATAAAGTATAACCAACATGTCAAACAGAGGACGCTAGAAATTAACAATGGGGGTATTGGAGAAGCTGATGAAGTTTTTTTATTTGAAGCAGTTGAACTTTTGATTTACTAGGAGAAATAAGAAAACAATTGTTCTTGGAGCTGTCTGCTGTGGGAGACGTAGTTCTGACTAATAAAAATGAAATGGAGGTGATAGGACATGTAGTTATGTGTTGTAAACATGACATGTTTGTGGTTCAAATGGCTCTGGGCACTATGGGACTTAACTGCTGTGGTCATCAGTCCCCTGAACTTAGAACTACTTAAACCTAACTAACCTAAGGACACCACACACATCCATGCCCGAAGCAGGACTCGAACCTGCGACCGTAGCGGTTGCGCGGTTCCAGAATGTAGCGCCTAGAACCGCTCGGCCACTCCGGCTGGCGACACGTTTGTCACTGATACTAAAAATACAGTGTTTCATTAGTATACCTTAACTAATGGTATACTATGTTTTAAGAATCAGTGACAAACAGGTCAAGTTTATAATCTACTAGGTGACCAACCTGGCAGGAGCCGGGTATTAGATTTGCCAAATTTCTACCAGTAACGAAAACAAAAAAATTAACTATACCGTATAAAATCGAAAAAATGTCATCTCTACGTATTCGTGGAAAAACTTTTGAAATTTTGAAACAGTAGCATAAAAAGTATGCATTATCTACTAATGTATTTGTACAGCATTCAAATTAAGAATCACAGTAAGCAAAATACTAATTCTCTGGCTGTAACCTAATGAGAACCAAAAAAACATAAGGAAAGATTCGCCAATTTCTTAAAATGTACGATTATGTGACAAAGAAAAAAATAGGTAGGGTAAGGCATTCACATGCAAGAGGATTTGTGTTCGAATTCTGTCGGATGCTTCAAATTATTTTATTTTTACAACTTTATTTAAGTGACTTCGATAATTATTTTTATTCAATTAGTTTGTTAAATCGCATTTTTTATTTCTATTTCTTTGTCACATCATTTAAATCATCGTATGATCCCGTTCATTTGTTCTTATTTTTCTTTGTATCCTTCTTTTTACAATCGGATTTTTTGCGAATGTGAATTGAATTGCAATTATCTATTATAAAACTAAATATTTGAAAACGCCGATCCAAAACAAAGGACGAAATAATTTATTTATAGTGACTGTGCAATGGAGTTAAAAATGTATTTTTCTTTACAAGACGTCCTTCTTTTATGGTAATCGTCATCCAAACAATGGATGTAATAACATGGACGAAAACAATAGGATGATAAACGAAAGGAATTAAATCGAAATTAATACATAACTTTGATTAAACTTAAACGAACAGCGATTTCAAGAGAGAAAAGAATGATACGAAGAAAAATGAGAGCAAGTGAGGAAATGGATATGATGGTTAAAGTGATGTGACAAGGGAACAGAAACAAAAAAGTTGCATTTAAACCTATTAATTGAATTACAATAATGATCAAAATCATTTGGATAAAAATTTAAAGTTCTTGATGAGATTCCAACCCATGATTTTCTGCATATGAAAGCCTTACCATCCACATTATGCCATGCAACCAGTCAACGTACTATTACTTTTATAGTGCCATCGAGCGTGAAGCAAAATTCTGAAATCTTTTTGCGTCAATTACTCGCAAACGAGATCCTACCAGCATGAATGGCTGCAGGGTCTGATGCGTGGGTTCTTAACCTACCCCACTGTATACACGGTTTCTCAGAAGTGGATCCCACCGCAGTGGATCTCTCCTTATTAGACAATTTATTAAGATGTATGATTTTTTTATCGAAACGATGTGGAACGAACCCATTTAAAGGCTACATTATCATGATTTATTTGTTCACTATGGTTACATACTTCATCCATTTACAGGTTTTTAAAGCTGCACTGTCCTTAAATTCATAGAAATGAACACTTACTAATCTTAATTATTACTCCTGTTACTAGTGATACATTTAAATTAATCGTTTTATTAACTATATATATAACCAGTTAATTACTGAATATTCATCTGCTGCATAAAAGGAGTTGTGCAGAAGAAATACTATAGGGTCCATTTAAAATAAGCTGTCCACCAAGCATTTTAAGTTATTGGCTGAATTATCAAAGATATAGTGATTGTGTAATGAACTCCCTTCTAAAATACTGACTGCTTTTGTAAGTCTTCCAGTGTTTTAGCTATAGACTTAACTTTTTTGGACTGAGGGAACCTTTTTTTATGCGTTCCACCATGATTCTCCTGTGCCGAACTCTTCATCTCAGAGTAGCACATACATCTGCACTTACATTCCACTCTCCCCGCCAATTTTTGCCTTCTACGGCTATTCCCTCACGTCTCAACACACGTATTATCATACTGTCAGTTTATGCCATATATTCTGACTATCGGAGAACCTTATTTCTTATCAGTACAAATTTTCGGCATTCTTATGCAAAACCACACCTCAGTCGCTTCGATTGCCTTCTTTTCCGGGATTCGTAGTCCACGATTCACGTCAAAATTCTTCTCAAATTTAGCGAATAGACATGTTATGAAGAAGGAGTTAAAATACCACACTTTTTGGAGAGGCATCAGCAACTAGATGAATCTGCACTAAGAATGTGGGTAAACACCAGATATTATTCTCAACGCTCGGTGTTGTGGAATAAGTACTTTCCTTCTAAGTGAAGAGTTATCCCAGAAAATTATGCCGTAAGATGATAACGAGCAGACATGTTTCCCATGTTAATTTGCTTGAATCATAACGAACAGTTACACAAAGAACAATAGCTGCTGTGCTCAATAGTTTCAGCTTCTTAGTAACAATTACAGTTTTTATTAATACGTATGTACAAAAATTTGGAGTATTCTACCCCATTTAATAACTCTTCTCTGTGTACTACATAACTTGGTGGTGTTTTTCTATTGATGCACAGTTTCTTTTTCAGTATGAAGGAAGACTATTTCCAGAGACACACAATGATTACTGAAAAAAAACATTGTTGACAATTTCTTCAGTTACTTTCTCCGTTACTGAATTAATTATAGCACCTCTGATGTCTACAAAAGTATTAATTCTGCTTGGTGTATTTTAAGTTGTAGGACATGGAAGTGACGTACACATCGTGTTCCAGCAGCCACTAACGATGTCATTTTGTGACGCCTACAATGTTACATCTGGTCTTCTTAAACCACGTACGAGATTTTCATATTCTCCTGCTGGCTACGCGCAAGATATTAGCCCTACAGAAAGAAATGAACATGACCTGTTTGTTAGGGAATTTAAAGTGTTTAAATTTTTTACTTCGGCAAGTTTTCGCTGGATGCCACGGTTTCTCGAGTTATTCAAGAAAAACGTACAAAAGTGACATTCAAACGCACCCCCATCCCCATAATCATCCGTCACCAGTCAGAATTTCTAGTATATTGTTCGTGGCACTTCGTTCTACTACCGTTCAGAAATACCCGACTACACTAATTATTCCCAATATCAGATCTGTTTTGGTCTCTATTGATTAGGCTATAACGCCACTAGCATAGTCCCCAACGTCGTTAACATTATTAATTTAAACTGCCCGTGAGAGAAATAAACGATAAAATACTTCTGTAGACGTTACGCTAAACCCATCAACGATGACAATTCGATAAAAACTTAACCTTTACAAGCTCAGCAGTTTCGTAGTCAGAACGATATAATTGTTTATTTTATGCTGTTATAATGCACAAAATCGTAGGTAAAATTTACACAAACGTTTGTTTTACGATTTGTAGGTGCTCGACTAAGCCAGTGGCGTAAAATAAGACCATTCAATGAAGACAAAGAAGGTCAAATGTGGGAAATGCAGTCGCAAATTTTTGTCCAGTGGTAGGAGGGAGTGCCATGAACGACATTCTAGATATCAGCGGTGGGAGCTGAGTGTGGGTACGGGAGTGTCTTTGAAGGTCACTTTTTTCAAGATTACTTGAATAACTCGAAAAATATGACCTCTATCAAAAACGAGTTCCAGTACAAAACAGAATGAAAATATGGAAGTCTTCAGGCTTGTAACAGAAGTTCTGTCTTGTTGGGCCGCGTCATATTTCTTGAAATAATCGACGTTTCGATCCCTCTGCTAGGATATTTTTCATGATCTTGTGGTGTCCACTGTAGATTGAGAACCATAAGATCCTGAAGAAGAACCCAGCAGGCGGGGTTCGGAACGTCGATTTTTTGTAAAATGTATGACGCTGCCTAACAACCCAGAAGACTAACTTCAAAATTTAAATACATTAAATGTTAAGAAACTTCCTGGCAGATTAAACCTGTGTGCCGGACCGAGACTCTAACTCGGGACCTTTCCCTTTCGCAGTCAAGTGCTCTACCAACTGAGCTACCGAAGCACGAATCACGTCCGGTACTCACAGCTTCACTACTGCCAGTACCTCGTCTCCTACCTTCCAAACTTCACAGAAGCTCCCCTGCGAACCGGTTCGAGTCTCGGTTTGGCACACAGTTATAATCTGGCAGGAATTTTCATATCAGCGCACACTCCGCTGTAGAGTGAAAATTTCATTCTAGGAACATTACATGTTCTACAAATAGAATCCGTTCATTTTTTCAGTAGTCCCAACAACTAGAGATTATGAAAATCTCTTGCATGGTTTATGAAGACCAGAAATAATATTGCAGATTGCATTAAACGACATCGATAGGTACAGCTGAATCACCCTGCGTAATAAATGGGAGTGGACCCAAAACTGAACACCGTGGGACTCCCTTCTTTGTGGTTTACTCCTTCTCACCGGATGTTTCTTCAGTTGAGAATTGTATGATCGATACACTGCTTTGACAGGCATGTCTTTATGGTGATTCAAAACAACCGTTTCTGCAGAAGAATATCCTATCTATTAAGGTAAAATTAATAAATAGTTGGCCATAGATGGCGGCAAGGCTGTAACTCTTGCACCAGCGACTCGATATCTGCTGGCATATGGGAGTGAACGGTAAAGTCCACACTGTCAGAGCTGCTAGAAAGTGCAGCTCCGGTCGGACGGAAAAAAGCTATGGGAGGGGAGAATTGGGCGTAAATTGAGTTGCTCTGCGGCTTCGGCGGCGGCGGTGACCCCATGCGCAGGTGGCGCTGCCAGCGGCAAACACCGAAATTAAACACTCGCCGCCGCCGTGTTTGCTCGCGCCCGCTTGCATAAATATTGTTCCTTGCCGAAATGTGAAATAATGGAGAGCGCGGCGGTTTCGGCCGTGTAATTACAGCAGAGCAAATAGCGAGCCCGCTGTAAATATTTCAACCGCTGCCGCTGGCGCAGCCGCCGTCGGCACACGACGCCAGAGTTAATTCAGGCGGCCGCCGTCCACCAAGACACGAAGAACAAACAGCGCCTCCGGCCGCGCCGTGATTTTTCCGCCAGGCTTGTACGGAAGTGTTCATTAACAGAGAGTTCACAGAAGGTTCTCGTCCTTTTGTGTTTGCTCGCCGCCGCTGCGTCATACTTACTGATGAAGGTTTCTCGTTAAAATTTTTCCGTCCGCAAATATGGGCCGATGACGTGTTCGGTTGGCGGAGGATAAAAGAATTTGCCCAGCGACCACTCTTCGAAGAATAAACATCACCGAGGCAGGGATCTAGTTCCTCTCATGTTAATGTCCCTCGTACGAGATCTATTCATTAGAGATTTCTCCGAAAGTCATTCCCTCGGGGAAAGACATTTATGAATATTAGTGCAATCATTTGCCCTCCTCTGGGTGGAAGCGGAAAAAATGCATTGGGTTTCCCTGTCATGAAATATACATAGTGGTCAATTGATCATAACCGGGCCCAATGTCTCACGAAATAAGGGTCAAACGAGAAAACTACGAAGAACGAAACTTGTCTAGCTTGAAGGGGGAAACCAGATGACGCTTGGTTGGCCCGCTGGATGGCGCTGCAGTAAGTCAAATGGATATCAACTGTGTTTTCTTTTAAATAAGAACCTCTATTTTTTATTACATATTCGTGTAATGCTTAAAGAAATATGAATGTTTTAGTTGGACCACTTTTTTCGCTTTGTGATAGATGGCTCTGTAATAGTCACAAACATATGGCTCACAATTTTAGACGAACAGTTGGTAACAGGTAGGTTATTTAAATTAAAATACAGAAAGTAGGTGCCGGCCTAAGTGGACGAGCGGTTGTAGGCGCTACAATCTGGAACCGCGTGATCGCTATGGTCGCAGATTCGAATCCTGCCTCGGGCATGGATGTGAGTGATGTCCTTAGGTTTGTTAGGTTTTAGTAGTTCTAAGTTCTAGGGACTGATGACCTCAGATGTTAAGTCCCATAGTGCTCAGAGCTATTTGAACCATTTTTGTCAGGCGGTGTCGGTGGATCACGACAGCAAATATCCTTCAACTTTCCCCACAGAAAGAAACCCGGGGACGTCAGATTCCGGTTGACGTGCGGGCCATGGCATGGTGCTTCGACGGCCAATCCACCTGTCATGAAATATGCTATTCAATACCGCTTCAACTGCACGCGAGCTATATGCCGGACATCCATCATGTTGGAAGCACATCGCCATTCTGTAATGCAGAGAAACTTCTTGTAGTAGCATCGGTAGAGTATTACACTGGTAATCAGCATACATTGCACCATTTAGATTGCCATCGATAAAATGGGAGCCAGTTATCCTTCCTCCCATAATGCTGCACCATACATTAACCTGCCAAGTTCGCTGATGTTCCACTTGTAGCAGCCATCGTGGTTTTTCCGTTGCCCAATAGTGGATATTATGCCGGTTTACGTTACCGCTTTTAATGAATGACGCTTCATCGCTACATAGAACGCGTGCACAAAATCTGTCATCGTCCCGTAATTTCTCTTGTGCCCAGTGGCAGAACTGTACACTACGTTCAAAGTCGTCGCCATGCAAGTCCTGGTGCATAGAAATGTGGTACGGGTGCAATCGATGTTGATTTAGCATTCTCAACAAAACGTTTTTGAGATTCCCGATTCTCGCGCCATTTCTCTGCTACTGATTTGCGGGTTAGCCGCCACAGCAGCTAAAACACCTACTTGGGCATCATCATTTGTTGCAGGTCGTAGTTGACGTTTCACATGTGAATGAACACTTCGTGTTTCCTTAAATAACCTAACTATCCGGCGAACGGTCCGGACACTCGTGCGATGTTGTCCAGGATACCGAGCAGCATACATAGCACACGCCAGTTGGGCATTTTGATGACAATAGCCATACAACACGATATCGACCTTTTTCGCAATTGGTAAACGGTCCATTTTAACACGGGTAATGTATCACGAAGCAAATACCGTCCGCACTGGCGGAATGATACGTGATACCACGTTTGTGACTATTACAGCCCCATCTATCACAAAGTGAAACAAGTGTTCCAATTAAAACATTCATATTTCTTTACGTACTAGACGAATATGTAATAAAAAATGGGAGTTCCTATTTAAAAAAAAAAAAAACGCAGTTGATATCCGTTTGACCTATGGCAGCGCCATCTAGCGGACCAATACCAATCATAGCGCCATCTGGTTTGCCCCTTTCAAGCTATACGAGTTTCGTTCTTTATAGTTTTTTCGTTTGATGCTTATTTCGTGAGATATTTGGCCCGGTCACTATCAAGGGGCACCTTGTATACAGATGTATAATGTATGTAGAACTCCACGTAACAAAAAATGTATTTTATCTGGGGGTATCCACGGTGCTTAAGCCAGCTTAAAGAAACGTCTTTTAATAAACATCACAGCATCTAGTGTAAGAGAGACAGCGATCACAAGAGAATAATTTAAAGTTTTGGTTATTTCGTCGCCGCCACTGATCGTACAGTATTTCCAAATGTGTACTAATTTATTACCTATCTATCGCGTCAGAAGCAAAAAGCATACAATATATTAATGGATATTCGACTAAGAACGAAGTACACGGACTGGTTATATTTCGTAGCTACCGCCTTTGTTCGACGCCAGCGTGCAGTAACCAGTTATAGACGGCACGTTCCTGCACTAGCAGTGGAGAGTACTCGTATGTAAGGCGAGCAGTGGGTTTGTGGGAGGGGGGGGGGGGGGGGGGGACGCGGCGAACAGTGTAGTCATTGTCACCATACGGAAACGGATCGATTTATCTGACGTCCAAAAGGACATAGTCATTGGCTTTCGGCGCTAGGATGAATGCATTTCCGAAACGGCTACGTTTGTAAACAGTTCACGAGCCGCCGTGGTTAAGATAAAATGACGTTGTGAGACCTTAACTTTTCCCGGCGAATTGAATGTTCAAATAATTTACGGGTTTGCTGCCGGGTACGGCGTCGACCACCGCCGATATGTCGGCATGAACACACCCTGCCACTCTCATGGCACAACTACAACTGCAAGGAGGGAGCAATGTGCAAGGGAATTTGATACCTCGGTCCGCAGAGGAGAAACAAGAAAGATCCCATACACAGAACAAGTAACCGCAGAGTCAACACACAACCAAAGATAACTAGCATCAGAAATATCGATAGTGACTATTAATCAACAGGTGAGATAGCATTAATTCTGTCCCTCTGTTTTTTGATGAGAGACAGAGCCGGATTCCAAGCAACATTTAAACAAAATCCACCATCTCTGTTTATAAGGTTGCTTGATAGTTTGATTTCAGCAGCTTCCTTAATGACACTATCCCAATAGCTGGACGTGCAAGCTAGAATCTCCGTGTTGTTGTATTCCATAGGATGACCGACGTGAAGGAAATGTTCCGCAATAGCGGATTTGCTCGGCTGTTGTAAGCGTGTGTGACGCTTATTTTCAATACACCGGTGTTCCACAGTCCTGATTGTCTGACCAATATATGACGTGCCACAGCTGCAAGGGATACGATAGACGCCAGCCTTACGCATACCAAGATCATCTTCTACGGACGCCAACAGGGTCTTAATCTTAGAAGGTGGTCGAAAAACACATTTCACATCATATTTCCGCAAAATACGACCAATTTGTTTATGGAGGACTTTGAGGAACGCGCATTGGAGTCGGCGACCTTGAAACCTGCGTGTTTTTTCATATATGTAGACGATACTTTTGTTGTTTGGCCTCATGGTAGTGAGAATTTAAAGCGGTTTTCTGGAACCCTTGAATTCAATCCACCCGAATATTCAGTTCACTATGGAAGTGGAAAAGAATGGATGCCTTCCTTTACTTGATGTGTTGGTCAGAAGGAAGACTGATGGTACGTTGGGACTTTCTGTTGTAGGAAGCCTACTCACACTGACTTGTATCTGCAAGCTGATAGTTGTCACCATCCAGCTCAGCGTGAAGTAGTAGTTCGTACCTTGGTTCACAGGGCCCACGTTATCTCAGACCCTGAAAGTTCTACAGTTCAGCTGTCACATCTCGAAGTCACCTATCGTCAGAATGGTTATAGTGAGAGGCAGATCAAACGTGCGTTGCGCTATCAGCCATCTGTGCAACGGGTGACTGACGATAGCAACGAAGTCTCACCTAAGTTTACGGTCTTTGTGGCTTACACAGGAAGAATCTCCAACAGGATTGGCCGTATTTTGCGGAAATGTGAAATGTGTTTTCGACCACCTTCTAAGATTAAGACCCTGTAGGCGTCCGTAAAAGATGATCTTGGTTTGCGTAAGGCTGGTGTCTATCGTATTCCTTGCAGTTGTGGCATGTCATATATTGGTCAGACAATCAGGACTGTGGAACACCGGTGTATTGAACATAAGCTTCACACACGCTTACATCAGCCGAGCAAATCCGCTATTGCGGAACATTTCCTTCACACCGGTCATCCTATGGAATACAACAACACGGACATTCTGGATTCCACGTCCAACTATTGGGATAGTGTCATTAAGGAAGCTGTTGAAATCAAACTATCAAGCAACCTTATAAACAGAGATGGTGGATTTTGTTTAAATGCTGCTTGGAATCCGGCTCCGTCTCTCATCAAAAAACAGAGGGACAGAATTAGTGCTACCTTACCTGTTGTTTAATAGTCACTATAGATATTTCTGTTTTTGGTTATTTTTGATTGTGTGTTGAATCTGCGGTTACTTGTTCTGTGGTGTGTGGTATCTTCCTTGTTTCTCCTCTGTGGACCGAGGCATTAAATTCCTTTGCACATTGCTTCCTCCTGGCAGTTGTGCCTTGAGAATGGCAGGGTGTGCTCCTGCCGAAATATCGGCGGTGGTCGACGACGCCAACCGGCAGCAAACCCGTAAGCTATTTGAACATAAAATGACGCTATCATAAGCCGGCAACGAGGCAACTGTCGTGTTACACGGGTGACAGATTACAGGCGTGAACGACGGCTGCAGAGATGCTTGCGGGCAGATAAACGTGCGACTGTTGAGAAACTGATTGCGTACCGATGAACTGCGGACTACCAATAATGCCTCCTCAACGATAGGTCAGCGAACGTATGGACCTCTTCAGCAGGCGCCTGGTTCATCCACCCACGCTGACTGTTGTTGATTGGCGATCAATGTTGGAATCTGCACGCCAGTACCAAAACTGGACGTCTACTGAGTGGCGATAGGTGACATTTTCAAACGAATCACGTTTTATGCTCCACCGGACAGACGGCAAACACCCTGCAACAAGCCTCTCAAGGGTCCAGGCTGGAAGGAGGAGCGTTATGGTCTTGGGACTGTTTTCGCAGAATTCCCTCGGTGATCTCTTCATTCTCGAAGGTGCAATGGACCAGCAAAAGTAAGCATCCATCTTTGGGGACCATTGTTCACCCCTAAAGGCAGTTTTTGCTCAGCACGATGGCGTCTACCAGCAGAAGTAAGCGAAGTGTCATGCAGGTTGCAGAGTTCGCGCGAGGTTCAAAGAGCGCCACGATGAGTTTACCCTACTCCCCAGGCCACCAGTCTCCCCAGATTTAAACCCAACCGAGATTTTATGGGACATCCTCGATAGGGACTTTCGTGCCATGGATCCCCTACCGAGCCGGCCAGGGTGGCAGAGCGGTTCTAGGCGCGTCAGTCTGGAACCGCGCTACCGCTACGGTCGCAGGTTCGAATCTTGCCTCGGGCATGGATGTGTGTGATGTCCTTAGGTTAGTTAGGTTTAAGTAGTTCTAAGTTCTAGGGGACTGATGACCTCGGCTGTTAAGTCCCATAATGCTCAGAGCCGTTTGAACCATCTGATCCCCGACCGAGAGACGTACCGCAGCTGGCAACGGCACTGTAGTCGGCATGTCTCCACGTCCTTTTCGGTACCTTCCAGAATCTCACTGCCACTCTTCCTGCACATCTTGCACCGGTCCGCGCTGCGAAAGTTAACGAAAAATTCTGCTCTTCTTTGGATCTTCTCTATTTCCTTCCCAATTCTGTCCGGTGTGGGCACCAGCGTGACGAGCAATATCCAGATATTAGCCGAAAGAGGGCTTTGTGATGTACCTCCCTTGGACGCGAACCATACTTCATAGGGATCTTCTAATGATTTTTTTCTGCCTCATCTGCGATTAGTTTTATGTTGTCGTTCCACTTTATTCTGAAATGGAGATGCTTTGGCGCTTTGATGTATGCGTAATGTGTGAGTCATGTCCCACAGAATAGACAGGGCTCATACACGTTTCTTTAAGAGCGTGTTGGCTCACTGACATTCGCTTCGGTGTGGATGCTCTATTATCGACTGGACTCTTACGGGAGTCAATAATTTGCGAGTAGGGCGTCAGTGGGGGACTGAAGCTGTATTGCATCGTGGAATAAGTTGAGAGTTTCGGTGGGACGGAAAGCGTGTCAGGAAGGGAGAGGCACAAATTTTCAACTTTCACCACTGCTTTACCAAAGTACTCTGTCCGGCTGCCAGTCACAATTTTTTACCATCCTTTCCCTTTCCTTTCACATACTCTGTTTCGAATGGACTTCGAAGTATATGATGAGGATCATTTTTGTCGCCAACAAATCTACGCGCCTATTATCCAACATCAAAATACACTACTGGCCAACAAATGATTAACTTTTCAGAGCATTCACACAAGGTTGGTGCCGGTGGTGACACCTACAACGTGCTGACATGAGGAACATTTCCAACCGATTTCTCATACACAAACAGCAGTTGACCGGCGTTGCCTGGTGAAACGTTGTTGTGAAGCCCCGTATAAGGAGGAGAAATGCGTACCATCACGTTTCCGACTTTGGTACAGGTCGGATTGTAAACTATCACGATTGCGGTTCATCGTATCGCGACATTGCGCGCGTTGGTTGAGATCCAATGACTGTTAGCACAATATGGAATCGGTGGGTACAGGAGGGTAATATGGAACGCCGTGCTGGATCTCAACGGCCTCGTATCACTAGCAGTCGAGATGACAGGCATTTTATCAGCATGGCTCTAACGGATCGTGCAGCCACGTCTCGATTCCTGAGTCAACAGATTGGGATGTTTGCAAGACAACAACCATCTGCACGAACAGTTCGACAACGTTTGCAGCAGCATGGATTATCAGCTCGGAGACCATGGCTGAGGTTACCCGTGACGCTGCATCACAGACAGGAGCGCTTGCGATGGTGTACTCAACGACGAACCTGGGTGCACGAATGGCAAAACGTCATTTTTGCGGATGAATCCAGGTTTCTGGTTACAGCATCATGATGGTCTCATCTGTGTTTGGCGACATCGCGTTCAACGCACATTAGAAGTGCGTATTCGTGATCACCATACTGGTGTGATGATAGAAGGGCGTAATGGTATGAGGTGCCATTGGTCACACGTCTCGGTCACCTATTGTTCGCATTGACGGCACTCTGAACAGTGGACGTTACATTTCAGATGTGTTACGATCCGTGGCTCTACCTTTCATTCGATTTCTGCGAAACACTACATTTCAGCAGGATAATGCACGATCGCATGTTGCAGGTTCTGTACGGGCCTTTCTGGATACAAGAAATGTTCGACTGCTGCCCTGGCCAGTACATTCTCCAGATCTCTCAACAATTGAAAACGTCTGGTCCATGGTGGCCGAGTAACTGGTTCGTCACAATACGCCAGTCACTGCTCTTGATGAACTGTGGTATCGTGTTGAAGCTGCATGGGCAGCTGTACCTGTACACGCCATCCAAGGTCTGTTTGACTCAATGCCGAGGCGCATCAAGGCCGTTATTACGGCCAGAGGTGGTTGTTCTGGGTACTGATTTCTCAGCATCTATGCACCCAAATTGGGTGAAAATGTAATCACATGTCAGTTCTAGTATAATATATTTGTCCAATGAATACCCGCTTACCATCTGCATTTCTTCTTGGTGTAGCAATTTTAATGGCCAGTACTGTAGAATATTGCCAGAAACAGGATTTGATGTGTGCACGACCACTTCCTCATCAGGTTCTCCGTGAGTATGCATATTATACTGATGCTGAATCCATCAGTCTAGAGACAGACTCTTTCAGAAGTCTTTGAATAGCAGCATCGACGTCTACAGATGATGGTAGTATCATGTGCACAAGATGTTAAAGGGAAGTGCATTGGCGGAGCTCTCATTTGCGCTCAGGTGGTTCATGTGGAAAGGTTTCCGATGTCATTATGATCGCACAGAAATTAACGGACTTCGAACGCGGAATGGGCGATGGAGCTACACGCATGGGACATTCTTTTTCGCAAATCGTCAGGCAGTTATATTTCGAAATCCACAGTGTCAAGAGTATCCCGAACATACCAAATTTCAAGCATTATTTCTCAGCACGGACGGCGCAGTGGCCAACGGCCTTCACTTAACGACCGAGAGCAGCGGCGTTTGCGTAGAATTGTTTTTTAAACAAGCAGCAATATGGGACGTACTGCGAACTTATCCATTAACACAGTGCGACCGACGCGAGTGCCTTTCCTCTAACTGCACGATATGCAGCGCCTCTTCTTTGTTGCAGACCGTAGAGGACTGGGAAACCGTGGCCTGGTCGGATGGGTCCTAATTTCAGTTGGTAAGAGCTGACGGTAGTGTTCGAGTGTGGCACACACTGTAAGAAGCCGTGGACTTAAGTTGTCATTTCATCCCCATCCGGCGAGCAGATCGCCCAATGTGGCGTCAACTGTAATAAGACCTGCACCAAGGCAGCCGGACCTACCCCACAAGGGGCCTTCCGGTCAATGACGCCAAACGCTCATTTCCATTTTTTTCCTCGGCCAATTCCGGTCGAAAAAATGTGGAAATGTTTTGGGAAATAGTGGAATATTCTCGCTTCAGCCTGTGTAGTCCATATGTAGCTTTCATATTGGCGCCTGTAACGGAGATGCGTTCCAAGCAAGAGAGCTGTTACCGAGTTTATTTCGGCGGATGTTCACAGACACTTTCAGAAAGTCTGCGGAGTCCTGTCAGTGAACAAAAGCACGGTGAGTCCTTGGATGAGGCGACTGTGATCATAGCAACAAGGTCGCGCAGTCCTGTCCGATCTTCCACGAGCCGGACGGTTGCACATAACTGTGACTCCTGCAATGTTGGGACGTGTGGACACTCTAATTCGAAGTAATCGACGGATCTTAATCAAACATCTCGCTGCACAACTGGACGTCTCTGTTAGTATTTCTGACACACTTGTCCATCAGTTCGGGTACCTAAAAGTGTGTGGCCGTCGCGTCTCTCGCCGTCTAACAGAAAAACAATAAAGAGCAACGAACGACCCTCTGTGCCGGGGTGTTTGAGCGTTACGATGCCCAATGAAGGATGCACTCCATGGGAAGCAGCACGTGGAAGATAGGAAGGTTATCGATACAAGGAGTCGGCTCCGTCATTACCAACAGAGTGGTACCATGCGGGCACGCAGGCTCTCCCAGTAAGATGGAGTAACGCCGTCACATTGAACGAAGATTCTGTCGAAAAACAGGATTTTGTAGCCAGAAGAGTGGGTAATAATTCGGCACGCTTGAATCCTCAATAAAAACAAACTACTTTCGGAAAAAAATGTTGTATTACTTACGGTACGCCCCTCGTACATTGCTACAAGTTACTTCCTAGCCACTCATGTCATCAACGCGAAATATGGGTGAAAAGTCGACAGATAAAATCCGAAACGGAAACAAGACTCTTGTATGCAAATTCAGCATGCAGTTAGGATAAAATGTTATGATAAAGGCCTGAAACAGGCGGCGGTCTCTCAGTACGTTTTAACTAGCAGCTACTCACGCCACAGATCGACGTAAATTTGAGCAATTTTCGCAAAGTGATAGTGTGGGCAAAATGTAGGCTGGCCATATCTGCATGTTAGCTACAATATTAGTTTTCACATGGTGTCGGGTAGCTGCTTGAGTTTACCTATATGCACCCCTGACACTATAGACACTGTCTGACCACTTAGCTGGAGGTTGTTTTCTATGTTAAGCTTTAACAAGCTGTTCATAATAAAATATTACGTAAATGATACACTATACCCGCTAACTGTAACTGTGGTGGGTGGTAAAGCCAAAAACTGGTCCGACAGAAAATCAATATGAGCAGCTTTTGGCGACACTTAACTGTCTAAAATGACTTCTATCTATCAGATTAATAAGAAATTACTAATAACGTTTAATGTAGCCTCTAGCTGAAGGTTGTTTTCTATATTCAGATTAAACAAGCTGTTCATAACAAAAGATTACGTATATGGTGCACTGTAATACCCACTAACTGCAAATGTTCTGGCCGAAGGTGATGGACGGATGACCGAAACTGTTCCAGAAGGGAATCGATATTAGCCGGTTATGGCGACAGTTAAATGTCAGTGGATAAGGAATTACATTAATGATAACGTTTAGTGTAATCTCGAAGATTATTATTAACCAGAGAAGTTGTCTAGAGCGAATGTGATATGATTAAGGGTGTACAGTCTCTGACGGTTTCATTTATCACTGAACAGTGATTCGAAGATTTTAGATGTAGATGTCGTCGTCGATGTAATCTGGACGTTAAGACCTTATCTTCCATTTTTCACTTACGCAATTTTTTTTGTATCAGATAAGTAACGGAACTGACTAGTTTCTGTTGTAAGATAAGTAGTTTGTGAAAGTGAAATCACAGTGTGTACTTGCTGCAATTAGCAACGTATCGTGGCGCAGTTATCCGGCACTCACTCTGCTTCCAGATAAACGAACAGGTACCATTAAGCTGTCACAGAACTTATAAAGATAATAACGGCGCTGTCAAGTACTTTGCTATAATTGTGAGGCAGGGGTACGATGGAGCAGGGTAGACGTCCAAAAGTGAAGCAACTGAGGCTTGCCCAGGCGGCAGCTGGCAGGTGGTTTTTAATTAAGAGCTCGGCCGGAATTTGTATTAGCAATTAGTGGCCCGCACTGTGCCGCCACACTTAATTATAGCGCTTTATGGGGAACCCGCCGAGGGAACCTGGCTTGGCTTTTAGGGAGGTCAACCCAGTCCGCTTGCGCGGTCCACCGGCCTAGGATAACACGGTGGAGGAGGCGGCGGCGGCTACAAAGGAACAGTGGACCAGGAATGGCGTATCGGTTCCGTACGGAAGAACACTCTAACCTCATCAGTTGTATAAGTTGGTCCCAGTGTAACACAGAAAATGTAAATAAAATACTTTCTGCACCATCCAAAAATTTTCAGGGTTTAATATCCGTTGATAACGTGTACTGTACTTCCAATTCTGAAGCTGTATAACAGAAACTGTATGTAATAAGTAATCGATGTAACAGTATATTTATTTCTGACTGTATGTAATTGTTTGTAATTATAATGAAATTATTGTAAATTGCTGGGTAATAGCCAAGAGAACTTTATATATATATATATATATATATATATATATATATATATATGTGTGTGTGTGTGTGTGTGTGTGTGTGTGTGTGTATTTTGGGGCTTATGGGCGCTCAACATCGAGGTCATCAGCGTCCTGACACACAAAGGGAACGAATGTGGACAGACCTAATAAAACTGAAACACACACGCAAAGAAAGAAGGAAAATGCTACATAATAAGGTAGAACGTAAGGAAAGAGAAAACGTAGCAACAAGAATGCCACCGTAAATTGTCATTGGCTGGCCACTTACACAAAATATGGGCGAGCTTGTCACACAGTTAGCAAATTAAGATCCTCTCCCTAAAATCTTTGTAAAAACATTTGACATGGCACAGAACTTTAAAACTTTAACCACATTCGTCCGAGTGTTGCCTACACGAGATGGCAGGTCCGCTGGCAAGTCAGCCGCGGCCCGCTGGTCAGAAAATAAAATGTGGCGCACAGTTACCTGGACTCCACAAGCACCACACATTGGAGGGTCCTTCCGCCTGAGTAGGAAGCCATGCGTCATAGGTCTGTGGCCTATCCGAAGCCGAGTGAGGAGAACCTCGTCCCGTCGACGGGGCTGAAAGAAAGTACACCACACACGCGTTGTGGGCTTGACGACACGGAGCTTATTGTCAGTCACTTCCAGCCACTCATCCTCCCACCGACGCATGGCTCGTGAACTCAACAGCGAGGTGACTGCGTGCAGGGATATAGCACACTGAGATACTTGTGGATCGAGACACGCCTCCTTGGCTGCGAGATCTGTCTTTACATTCCCAGCAATGCCGACATGCCCCGGAACCCAGCAGAAAGCCACTAACTCATCCAATCGCTGTAGGCGGGGGAGAGCATCCTGGATGGTCTGGAATATTTTATCTGCTGGATACAAACGTTGCACAGAGTGAAGGGCGCTTAGTGAATCGGAAAAGACAAGAAATTTAGTACAGGAAGAATGTCTCATACCGATAGCAACGACGAGGCAGTAGCTGTGTCTTTGTTCATCTTTGCGTTGGAGACTCACTGTCGCGTCGCGAGCAGAGCGGAAGCAGAGAAGCTTGAGTGATGAAAGCGTGCGGAAGTGTTTGTTGGGCGCTCCCGCCGACGCAGTGTGCAGCTCGCGCCAGTGTAGAAACACCTCGTTCCTAAACATGTTAGTATTGAGAGCACGGTAGGGGTGGACGGTCGGAGAAAACTGCAGTTGTAACTGTTGCCTGTCCCGTAACCACCCGTGGCTATGGGGACGTTCGGGGTTCTCAAACAGCAGCAGCAGCAACAACAACAACAACAACAACAACAACAACGGCAGCTCAGCATTATCGTCGGCTATATTCTTGGGCGTCCGCACAACTACAACATCGTAAGACTGGTAACTGACAGATCTAGGAATGCAGAGGCTTTACCAGTTATATTTCTTTCTCAAAGTATGACTAAGTTGAATAATAACTTGCAATACTTAAAACGTGCAGGGTACCTGTGCTGTCATGTCCTCAGACACTATTACCAGGCGGGGTCCTTTTACTTCCCATGCAATCACGGAGTGTCGTAAGAATATGAAAATTGATTAACTAGTTATTAGCAGTTTTGTGTGTTTGCTAATGGCCGGTCGCTGTGGCCGAGCGGTTCGAGGCGCTTCAGTCCGGAACCACGCGGCTGCTACGGCCGCCGGTTCGAATCCTGCCTCGGGCATGGATGTGTGTGATGTCCCTACGTTACTTAGGTTTAAGTAGTTCTAATTCTAGGGGACTGATGACCTCATAGTGCTTATTGCCATTTGTTTGCTAATGACCAGTTTCAGTCTAAATTTTCTGCCTCAGTAACTGTTTCATTTAACTTGCTAAACTAATAACTAAAGATATAGCACAAATGAAGACTGCGCATTATGATTTATTATGTATTTGGTTTAGCGAGTGACTCCTGGTGGCATGGTGTGTATTTTATTGTTGTTATTTTAAAAGTAAAATCAGTTGCTCATTTGCTTAAAGTAAATTCAATTCAATCTTTCAATAATCACAAGTAAATTGCTTACCTTTTTCTAAATTTTACATTACGTTACACTAAGGTTACTGAAAGTCATTTTTTACATCAGAAATTTTAAGTTAAGACAGTCATTTGTTTAACCAGTAGCCGCGCGGGATTAGCCGAGCGGTCTTAGGCGCTGCAGTCATGGATTGTGCGGCTGTTCCTGGCGGAGGTTCGAGTCCTCTCTCGGGCATGGGTGTGTGTGTTTGTCCTTAGGATAAGTTAGGTTAAGTAGTGTGTACGCTTAGGGACTGGTAAACTTTGCAGTTAAAACCCATAAGATGTCACACACATTTTTTGTTCAACAAGTAACTCCATTTCATTTTACTTTCAAAATTCAGTATTTCAGAATAAGCAACTGCAAACTCAGTGATTTTCGATTCATTTTTTTTTCTTGAACTGTTGTGCTGTGGAAAAGCGTGATAACCTTCTGTTGCCATGCCAGTGATTATTTGCTTGAATTTCTTTGCCACTACCTTTCTTAAGATTCTGGAGATTCATTGCCCTAGTGGGCTGGCGACCGTTTAATTATCCCCCTTTTTAGCTAATCAGTGTTTTATTTGTATTATCAATGATTTTTTTAGTAAATATTTTGTGGTACCCTTTTTCTCCCCTGTGCGGTTCGTGAGCGATTGCACTATATCCTACCCATTTCAAACCTATCATCAGCATTTAGCTTAAGTTTAGAATAGATTCTTCCTTCACAAGAGTCTGTTGTACACTTTCCTCCAAATACCCGGTGTTATTTTCCTTCGGCAACGATAACCTTACTCATTGTATAGTTTCATTAGGAAAATGCGATCACGGTCAGTTATACCGCGGTCCAGTATTCCGATTAGGATGGAGGAGGTTACACCAGAACAGATAGCTAGTTATTGATTCACCTGAGTATACAGATCATTTTACAAGGAAATCAGCAGAAACGAATGTGGTCAAAATAGAGAAAATTTGAGAAAAGAGATAGAAATCAATATAACATAAAAAAGCACTCACGACGATATTAAATATTTTAACTTTGTACGACAATAAAACGTAACTACATTTAACAAACACTGAAGCGTATGGATCCGTAAAATTAAATGTCGTCTGACTAGGGCTTCACGTCGCGCAGACCGGTCGCCGGCTGCAAGTCTTTCAATTTGACGCCACTTCAGCGACTTGCTAGTCGATGGAATTGAGATGATGATGATTAGGACAACAGAACACGCAGTCTCTGAGCGGAGGAAATCTCTGACCCATCAGGTAATCGAACCCGAGCCCTTAGGATTGACAGTCTGTCGCGTTGACCAATCAGCTACTGGGGGCGGACGTATGAATCCGTTAATTCCATAACTGAGACTGCACTTGTAAAGTGACCACGGGTATCGCTATGTTAAGTACAGTATATCGAAATGCAAGGTATCGATCCATGCGTTTAATTTCTAGTTAAGAAGTATCGGCCAGTTGCACTTCTAATGTTATCACGGATATCTATCTGTTAAGCACAGGATTTTCAGACATGTCTTATCCATCATTTCATTTATTATAGTGTGATGAAGTATCGGTCATTTCAGTTTGTGAAATTTAAGACGATTAGTGTCAATTAGTTCATTTATAATTTTCGAGAGGCGAGGTGTACGCATTTCATGAATATGTGGGATTTTGTCAAATTCTAGTCATTTTTCAATGATTTTCTCGTATTCTACCAGTAAACCAAAGTTTGCTGTCTGTTTTGTCTACAGTTGAGCCTATGTTGTAATTCCGTTTCGTGACCTTACAAAATGCTACAACCAGGTATTAGAATTAGTTTACCGATTCCAGCTGTGTGACGTTGATACTGTAGTCACAGAATAGAAATTTTTTTCGTTTTGTGAAGTTTTTACATTACTGAACATTTAAAGCAAGTTGCCAATCTTTGACCCTTTGAAATCTTATGAAGGCATAACTGAATAACTGTGCAGCTTCTTTCAGACTGGTTTTCATTGCAGTTAATTGAATCAACTGTGAAATGCTAGGTTACTATTATATTGTCCTCAAGTTAATTAATATACAAAATGAGCAGTATGGGACCCAGCTCACTTCACCTGAAGTTCCGTCTACATATGCCGATGACTTTCCATGCAAGGCCCTCCCTACCAAAAAATCCTCAATCCAGCGAAAAATTTCGTTTGACACCCCCATGCTTATGTATTATGTCGAGCCAAATACTTTTCGGAAATCAATAAATATTGCATCTACCTGACTGCTTTATTTCTTTGCTTTTACTATGTCATGTGATTAGAATGCGAGGACTGTTAAACATTTTTATCAGAACTGGACAAAGAATGCTAGGTCTTCTACTGGCTACGTTTGCAATAAATTATGAAGTAAATATGTATCCGTGAAGATGTGGCTCCAACGCCACGAAACTAGTTAGTAAAGATTTATCATACAGCTGAAGCGGCCTATGTTCATCATGGTACAATTCTTTAGCAATGGATGCTTAAAATAAAAAACTTGCTGTTCGTGATACCTTATTATTTTGCTCAGAATATGTTTTAAGATTGTTCAATAAACGTATGTCAGGGATGTTGGGCAGCAGTTGTGTGGATCAGTTCTGCTACCCTTCTTGTACACGGGTGTGACGTTTGCTTCCTTTCAACTACTGCGGACGGTTTTTTGTTCCAGAGATCTATGACAGATTATAACAGGGGGGGGGGGGGGGCTAAATAAGATTCAAATTTGGTATAGAATCTGACATGGATTCCATGAAGTCCTGGAACTTTGCTCAATTCTGATGATTTCAACTGTCTGTAAATGTCACTTACATTAATATCTCTTTCACTCATGTTTTCAGTAGTATGCGGATTAAATTAAGGCTTTTATTTTTTAAAGAAACATCTGAAAACAGAGTTAAGCATTACTGCTCTTGCTCTGATACTTTCAGTTTCAGTTCTTGTTTCGTCCGTGAATGACTGGACGCTACCCTCAGTGCTTTTCTGTACACTGCATCGTCAACCATTCTTCCGAACCTGAACCGTAGTTCTTCTACACGCTCCCGTTCCGAGCTAAATGTTTCAAGTTCCTCGTCAAGATATGACAGCACTGCCTCTTTGTACATTAGTCATTTTTGCTGTCACTGATACCAGTTTCGATGCGGACATCCGCAAGGTGGTCAGATCTGCTACTGCCGAAAGAGCTAATATATTTTCAACATAAGTGGGATTTCGAACTACCTGCTCTACATCAACGTGAATACTCCGCAAACCACATTCAAGTGCCCGGCAGAGGGTTCATCGAACCACCTTCATAATAATTTTCTATATTCCAATCTCATAAAGCGCGGGGTAGAAACGAACACCTATGTCTTTCCGTGAGAACTCTGATTTCCCTTATTTTATTGGTTCATAAGGCTCTGAGCACTATGGAGCTTAATATCTGAGGTCATCAGTCCCCTAGAACTTAGATCTACTTAAACCTAACTAACCTAAGGACATCACAAACATCCATGCCCGAGGCAGGATTCGAACCTGTGACCGTAGCAACAGCACAGTTCTGGACTGAAGGGCCTGGAACCGCTCGGCCACCGCTGCCGTCCCTTATTTCATTATGGTGATCGTTTCTCCCTACTTAGGTCGGCGACAGCAAAATATTTTCGCATTCGGTGAAGGAAATTGATGATTGAACTTTCACGAACAGACCCCGTCGCAAAGAAAAACGCATTTGTTTTAATGTTGTCCACCCCAGATTCTAGATCATTCCAGTGGCAGTCTTTCCCCTACTTCGCGATAATACAAAACGTATCCACCTTCCTTGAAATTTCTCGATGTACTCCGTCAGTCCTGTCTGGTAAGGATACCACACCGCGCAACAGTATCCTAAAAGAGGATGGACAAGCGTAGTGTAGGCAGTCTCTTTAGTAGATCTGTTACGTTTTCTAAGTGTCCTGCCAATAAAACGCAGTCTTTGGTTAGCCTTCCCCACAACATTTTCTATGTGTTCCTTCCAATTTAAGTTGTTCGTGATTGTAATTCCTAGTTATTTAATTGAATTTAAGCCTTTCAAATTTGACTGATGTATCATGTAACCGAAGTGTAACTGATTCCTATTAGTACTCATGTGGATGACTTCACACTTTCCGTTATTTGGATCAGCTGCCAATTTTCATACCATACATCTCTTTTCTAAATCGTTTTGCAATTTGTTTTGATCTTCTGATGACGTTACTAATCGTTAAACGACGGCGTCATCTGCAAACAACCAAAGACAACTGCTCAGATTGTCTCCTAGTTCGTTTATACAATAAGGAACAACAAAGGGCCTATTATACTATCTTGGGGAACGCCAGAGATGGCGTCTGTTTTACTCGATGACTTCCCGTCTATTACTACGAAATGCGACTTCTGTGACAGAAAATCACTAATCCAGTCACTGAGGCGATATTTCATATGTACTCAATTTCACTACAAGCCGCTTGGCGCTAATGCTACGGCCGCAGGTCCGAATCCTGCCTCGGGATGGATGTGTGTGATGTCCTTAGGTTAGTTAGGTTTAAGTAGTTCTAAGATCTAAGGGGACTGATGACCTCAGAAGTTAAGTCCCATAGTGCTCAGAGGCATTTGAATCTTTTTTTGTTGTTGTGACAAATCAGGAAATGTCGCATACGGTTTACTTTCAAAACAAACGGCCGGTGACAACCCAACCACATCTTTCCGTTACTCGCGTGCGGTCTCCCGTCAAATCTCGACCAACCATAGCGTTCCGCGCCCTCTGACCCGTCGGCAAGAAGAAATATGTTTACATTTCCGAATCGACCGCTCAGCAAAATAGACGGGCACACATCAGGAAGAAAAGAGTATATGAAGAAGCGGAAGAGGTATTTGTTGACATCGTTTTTAGATTTAAGTGTTAGGATGTGTTTTCGGATGGTATTTGTGTGGAGTGCAGCTTTGCACGGAAGATGATAAATGTTCAGATAAGAAGAGAATAAAGGCTTTTGAAATGTGGTGCTACGTAAGAATGCTGAAGAGTATGTGGGTAGACCTCGCAGCAGCGTGGAGATGCTGAATCGCAATGGGGTGAAAAGGATTTTAGGGCACAACTTCATTAAAAGCAGGAATCAATCTAAAGTGTGTAAGTAGGCTGTTTAGGTTTTATGTTGGTAACGCCATGTAGCGCTCTGTATGAAAATCACTCACTGTGCTGTGCGCAGTCTGTGGCTGGTTTGCATTGTTGGAATCTGCTATTGTAATATTGGGCAGTTGGCTGTTAACAGCGCGTACCGTTGCGCAGTTGGAGGTGAGCCGCCAGCAGTGGTGGATGTGGGGAGACAGATGGCGGAGTTTTGAGAGCGGATGATCTGGACGTGTGTACATCAGAGACAGTAAATTTGTAAGACTAGATGTGAGTTAGAATCTTTTATTCAGCTGGCAGTATTGGCGCTCACTGTCTTGCAGTAGTTTGAGTAAAGAAGATTTTTGTGAGGTGAGTGATTCATGAAAGGTATAGGTTATTATTAGTCAGGGCCATCCTTTTGTGCGGATTATTGAAAGTCAGATTGCGTTGCGCTAAAAATATAGTGTGTCAGTTTAGTGTTGATCAGAATAGGTAACGAGAGAAATGTCTGAGAACGTTCAGTTCTGCTCAGCTGTTTGAAAATGAAATAATGTAAGAGGTTTATAAGCACAGTAATTTAATAATTTTCCTAAGGGGATATTTCAAGTGCACATTCTGAGGCATCAAGGAACTGCCTAAATGGAAGTTGAGGAGGAGGGGGGGTATAATTGTGCAAAAGGACCAACGCTCGAATAAAACAAGCTTGTTAAAAATAATATAGGTTGCAATACCTATCTGGGCTGAGTGGCCTTGCTCACGATATACGAGAGTGGAGGTCTGTATCAAACCAGTCTTCAGACTGAAGACTACAACAAGAACAGGTGGACCAAAACGCCATTAATCAGGCGCTCTTAATGTTTCGGCCCACCAGTGTATAAACTGGATTAATGAGAACATATGCTGTAATGCAGAAATATCTGAGATTAGCGTAGT
Organism: Schistocerca gregaria; assembly: GCF_023897955.1. Lineage (NCBI taxonomy): Eukaryota > Metazoa > Arthropoda > Insecta > Orthoptera > Acrididae > Schistocerca > Schistocerca gregaria. The sequence goes on from NC_064924.1 coordinate 288,442,206, forward strand.
ACAGGGGGTAAAAAGAATAAGTCTAGAAGAAAAATAATGGATCAGATGTTTTGGCGGTGAAAATGCTTGAGGAACAGTTGGTAACGTGTGTCCTGTGTTGCTAGTCAGGGGTACCCCGCACCTACTGGAGACTGAGTTATGTCTGTGGGGGAACAATAGCCCCGCGTAACATGCAGTGTGGGCCAAAAGTCTGGGGACACCACAAGGCAACTCGACCTGGGAATTGAGGCGGGTGCCGACAGATTCCAGTGTGTCAGGGCCCTGGACTTTAGTGGCCCGCCGGCCCCCCGTGGAGGAGGCGAGAGGCCGCACAAAGGACCTCACAATCGGTTCCGCCAGCCACCAAACGAAACGAAACGAGACGAGACGAGGCGAAGCGAGAGTCCCAGCCACAAAAACAGCGGCAGGCGTGGCGTGCACGCGAAGCCGGCTGACCGCGCCTTCCCCACACGCACCGGCAACCGTCTCTGCTCTCTAATACCGCAGCCTCCTAGCCGCAGCAGAGATATGGACACTGCACTCCCGCAGCCACCCATACATGACTCTGTTATCACGATATCGTGTTCCTACACAGTGAGCTCAATACTAAACTGGATAGATTATTACCCGAAACAACAAAACTGTGACGCATGACGTCACAGCTGTCGTGTTAAGTCGGAGTAAACTCAAAGTTGTTAACGCTTTCGTGGCCACTTGTTGACAAATTGCATATTGCCTTCTGTCTCGGGTCTTTCGGCCGCCGTTCATCTGAAGATTTTACTGACGTTCCGCCAGCACGAGTGGCTGGCATTGTCAGAGCTGCATCCTCCATTCCCGGTGGTGAACTGTCAAATTGGACTACTATACATAAGAACAAAGAATGTACAGCAGGATTTTGGAACATATATATTGTGTTTAACATTATGATTTACCGCCAAGAAAACGGTCTTTTGACACACAGTCAACGAGGATTTAGAAAACTTCGTTCCAGTGAAACACATCTATCTCTTTACTCACACGTAGTGTTGAGTGCTACAGACAAGGGATTTCAGATTGATTCCGTATTTCTAGAATTCCAGAAAGCTCTTGACACTGTACCACACAAGCGGCTTGGTTCAAATGGCTCTAAGCACTATGGGTCTTAACATCTGGGGTCACCAGTCTCCTCGACTTTGATCTACTTAAACCTAACTAACCTAAGGACATCACAAACATCTATGCCCGAGGCAGGATTCGAACCTGCGACCGTAGCAACAGCGCGGTTCCGGACTGAAGCTCCTAGAATCGCTTGGCCACAGCCGCCCGCCATAATGGTTTGGTTCATCAGTGTGTGTGTGTGTGTGTGTGTGTGTGTGTGTGTGTGTGTGCTCTTCCTAATAGTCGTTCGACGTATTTTCTCTGGTCTTTCAGCAATTTCGGTTCTGCAGTGTAGATGATGTCGTTGCAAACAAATACTGCTCGTCACTTTTAGGTGACGCCCAGTGGGGCATAATCAACAAAATGCGCCAAGAGATTGCGAATATCTGACGAAACACCAGAGAGAAAGGACATGGTGACTTCGGTTGGCCACCATATATATATATGTATGCACGAGGGTTGGAACTTAAATAGTGGCAACTATTTATTCATAGCCGATAAAAAATAGTTACATGTTTGCACCTGTTACTGACCTCCAATCACCAGCGTTCTGTGGAACCTATTGGCAGTGAAGTGGAAGGCGTAGTATACCGTCAGCAGAGCCTGTTCTGTTGATGGTGCGAATGGAGCTGTCTACTGCCTGTCGAATCTCTGGAACAGTTCTGAAGAGAATGCCACGAAGCCAAAAGTGAAACGCCAATCCAACGAATGGCGTCATTATGGGTCGCCGCGAAAGTCGAAAGTGGGTCAGAGCCCTAGGTATGGTGAAAGTTATGGTGATTCTCGTGTACGACTGTGATGGTGTTATCCTAACGCATTACGTTCCTCCACGGCAGACCGTCAGTGCACAGTATTACTGTTCGTTTTTGGAGCATCACCTGCGACCAGCTTTGCGAAAGAAGCGGCGATACTTTCTGCGGAACCCACCTATTATTTTGCAAGACAATGCGCGGGCCCATACAGCGCAAGCTGTGGCTGCTCTGTTTGGTCGACGAGACTGCGAAGCGTACCAACCACCATACCCCCCAGACTTAAGTACTTGTGGCTTTAGTTTGATTCCGAAGATGAGGAAACACTTCGTGGCAAAACTGTTCTAGAGATTCGACAGGCAGCAGACCGCTCCATTCGCACCAGGCTCTGCTAACGGTATACTACGCCTTCCACATCGCTGACAACGGGTTCTACACAACGCTGGCGAGTACTTTGAAGGGCAGTAACAGGTGTAAACGTGTAACTCTTTTGTATCGGTTGTGAATAAATAGTTGCCACTATTTAAGTTCCAACCCTTGTATGCAGGGTGAAATGTATTTAAACCGACCAACTCTGGAAGGTTGTAGGGGACATCAAAACAAATATTTTTACCTAATATTTTTTCTATGAGGATCATTTAAACCGGTGGAGGCCGTATAAGGCTCTTCAGTTGTTAGAGGCCGTATTACGCTCTTCAGTGGTAGGCAACTGCTGTCCACCAGTGTAGTAGTGTATTGTCTCTGTTTACTAATGGGGCGATACACCTGGAGTGAATACACTCATATGGTTCGTGCGTACTACGTAGCGCACCACAACGGACGAGCTACACAGCGTGTTTATCAACAACAAAATCCTAATCGTCGTATCCCGCATCATACGACCTTTGCTGCTGTGTACCAACGTCTGCGTGAGACCGGGTCATTTAGCAGATTACCTGTACAGGGACACCGGTACACGGCAAGAACGCTGCAATTTGAGGAAGCTATCTTGCAGCATGTGGGGCGGGATCCTTCAATCAGCACTCGTGAAATTGCACGTAACACGGGGACGAATCAGACGAATGTAAGAACAGTCCTTCGAGAGCAATTGTTAAGTCCATTTCACTCACAACGTGTCCAAAACCTGGAACCAGATGATTATCCACCCAGAGCACAGTTTTCGCAGTGGTACCTGGAACAGTGTGAAATGGATCCTACATTTCCATCCTCTGTGTTGTTTACCGATGAAACAACGTTCGGGCGTGATGGAGTTTTCAACACGCACAATTCGCATGTTTGGAGTGAGGATAAGCCACATGCGACAGTTACTAGCGCTCAACAAGTGCGGTTCTTCGTTAATGTGTGGGTCGGTGTTGTTGGCGACTATTAAATTGCGCCGCATCTGCTACCTAGGTTCAAAATGGCTCTGAGCACTGTGCGACTTAACTTCTGAGGTCATCATCCGTCTAGACCGTAGAACTAATTAAACCTAACTAACCTAAGGACATCACACACATCCATTCCCGAGGCAGAATTCGAACCTGCGACGTTGCGGTCGCTCGGCTCCAGACTGTAGCGTCTAGAACCGCACGGCCACTCCGGCCGGCTGCTATCTAGGCCATTAAATGGCAGGCACTATTACAATTTTCTCGCCAGGGCATTGCCAGACCTTCTGGAAGACGTCCCGCTCCCTACAAGACAACGCATGTGGTTCCAAACTGACGGGGAGCCGGCACATTTCAGTAGTCGTGTGCGTCAATTCCTGGACCGACTTCCCAGAAATATGGATTAGCAGAAGTGGTCCTGTACCATGGCATGCTCGATCCCCAGATATGTCCCCACTGGACTTTTTTGTGTGGGGAGAGATGCGCAACCTTGTTTACGCAGCTGTTGCATCAGAAGAGGATCTGGTTGCCCGGATAGTAGCAGCAGCAGCAGCAGGAACAATTCAGGATAGGGGCTTTTGCCCGTGGCAGACAGAACATGATCCGACTGTATAACCTTTGTTGACATGCCAATGGAGGAATTTTTGAAAGTCTACTGTAACTGAAATTGGGTTGTGTTGATTGTTGTCTGTTGGTCATAAAAAAATGATAAGGTGTTCGTTGGTTTAAATAATTTGCCTTCAGAGAGATCGTCCTCTACCGGTTTAAATATTCTTCATAGGAAAAAATGACATTAGGGAAAAATATTTGTTTTGATGTTCCCTACAACCTCCCAGAGTTTGTCTGTTTAAATACTTCTCACCCTGTATATATTTATATACATTCCGCTGCGTTTTCATGACACTGCAAACATATCCGGCCTTTGGTCAGTGCCGAGTGTACTGAGAAGAGTCGGGGATCCTGAGTGGGAGCAGCTAGGCGCCACGGTGGGGGCAGTGGCACCCCCGGGCCACCCCAGGGTGCGTCGGCCGATCGGCGTGCGTTATTTATGGCCGGTCCGGGGGGCGCGCACACGACTAAACACTCAGGCAGCGCAGATAGCGTATCGCGGCGCGCCTCGCTGGCATTAACCAAATTGATCCCGGCACAGATCGCATCTCCCTCACTCGTCACCCTTCCCGCCGCCTCCCGTGGGTGCTGCACGCAGCAATCCCGGCGTGCGTGAGTTGCGTGCGGTTTCCCACGACTCCACCCTGACGGGTTTCCGTGCCCGGCCACTTACGCCGGAGCGGCAGTCCTCCGCCGCCATCGGCCGCGCTATCTGCGCACTGCTCCTCCACACCCAGGAGAAGAGGCTGCCTGACGTGTAACCTTGGATTCTCCTACAACAATGTCAAAGGAGGTCAGGGACTACCAAACTCTCGATTTTAGGACCACTGGAGACAGAGTACTCGCTCATCTACGCAGATGTTTAACATTATTAGATTTTATATTCTCAGGTAACAATGCTAACGAAGCTGGAAGAAATTCACGACATCACTTTCTAATTTTTCATTCAATACCTTCTTACTTCCACATCTTTTGTGTAAATATGTCTCCAGCTCTTCCAACAGATTAATTTCACGACTTATTTATTGACTCATCGAATTTCTTCAGACACTTTGATAGTATTCTTTAATAAGAAAACTGTCAGACTGATGCAAAGACGTAAGTGGAGTTACTATATAAATAAATACCCTCTACGCAAAAGAACAATACACGTCGACGGAAGAATAATCGGAACACCAAGAAATTCATGTAGAGTAATGAGATTTCGGGAATACGTTTGTCTAGGTAACATAATTAAGTGACTGACGTTGCAAGATGATTAATGTAATTGCGCTAGAAGTCATTGTAACTGTCAAATGCTGCTAGATTAATAGTCGTTATAACCGCCAGAATGTTGAATGCAGGCACACAAATTCCTTTCCGTCTGAAATACTCCTCTGTGGTACAGACAAGAGTGAGCTTGAGTCAACAATTAAGTCACTGAAGACAAAGGACTCTCATGGTTGTGATGATGTGTCTAGCAGAATATTAAACTACTGTCCTGCACTTGTTAGCCCTAAAGTACTCAGTAGTAAAGCTGCTTTATAAAAAGGGAAAAGGGATAATGTAGATAATTTTAGATCTATTTCTATGCCATCAGTATTTGAAAAAGTTATTGAAAAGGCTGTGTATGTAAGGATGATTGATCATTTGATATCACCTGATTTGCTACCAAATATACAGTTCGGCCTTAGAAGTCGTTTAACAACTGAAAATGCTATATTCTATTTTCTCTGTGAGGTACTGTATGGGTTAAACGAAAGGTTTCGAATGCTTGGCATACTTTTTATTTAACTAAGGCATTTGATTGTGTTGATCACAACATTTGCTCCAGAATTTGGACCATTATGGAATACGGGGAGTAGCTCACAATTGGTTCACCTCTTACTTTAGCAACAGGCAGCAAAATGTTGATAACGGTTGTGATGTAGGGTCTGGGTGGGGTAGTGTCAAGTGGGGGGTGCCCCAGGGATCAGTGTTGGGGCCACTCCTGTTCCTTACTTGTATAAATGATGTGTCCTCTATTATTGCGGGTAACTCTAAAATATTTCTGTTCGCTGATGACACTAGCTTGGTAGTAAAGGATGTTGTGTGCAACATTGAATCGGTTTCAAATAGTATAGTACATGACCTAAGTTCATGGCTTGTAGAAAATAAGCTAACTCTAAATCACAGTAAGACTCAGTGTTAACAGTTTATAACACACAATTCAATAAAACCTAACGTTTTAATTTCACAGAACGTGCATATGATTAGTGAAACTGAATAGTTCAAATTTCTAGGTGTTCAGATAGATAGTGAACTGCTCAAATACTTAGCACTGCCATTTTGACTATATGAACGGTATCAAAAATGAGTGATCGTCTGACAAGATAATTAGTCTACTTTGCTTATTTTCATTCGTTTATGTCATATGGTATTATATTTTGGGGAAACTCTTCCCATTCTAAAAGGGTATTTTTGGCTCAGAAACGAGTGGTTCGGGTAATAAGTGGTGTAAGTTCACGAACCTCTTGTCGATCCCTGTTCACGAGTCTGGGTATTCTGACATTGGCCTCTCAATATATATATTCCTTCCGTTATGTTATGTCCGCAACCCCATGACGACTACCGCAGTCCACCCCTCCCCCGCCCCACACCGAACCCAGGGTTATTGTGCGGTTCGGCCCCAGTGGACCCCCGCAGGGAACGTCTCACACCAGCCCCTATGTTTGCGTGGTAGAATAATGGTGGTGTACGCGTACGTGGAGAACTTGTATGCGCTTCAATAGCCGCCATAGTGCAGCTGAGGCAGAATAAGGGGTACCAGATCGCATTTGCCGAGGCAGATGGAAAACCGCCTAAAAACCATCCACAGACTGGCCGGATCACCGGACCTTGACACAAATCCGCCGGGCGGATTCGTGCCGGGGACCGGCGCTCCTTCCCGCCCGGAAAGCAGTGCGTTAGACCGCACGGCCAACCGGGCGAATGGTATACGTAACAGATCGGTGTGATAGCGATCCTGTTCACTCTTAGCGACCACATGAACTGGTGAGCTAGTATGATGGGCACTACCTATCCAGTGACACATTTTCTGTGTGTGTGTGTGTGTGTGTGTGTGTTAGAAAGAGAGAGAGAGAGAGAGAGAGAGAGAGAGAGAGAGAGGGAGGGAGAGAGGGAGGGGGAGGGGGAGGGGGGAGGGAGTATGTCGATTATGCAGTGAGTTCAAGACAAAAGGAGTTACCCATATGTGATTCTTCTGTTATTTTCGACCCAGCAGTGAATACTTTAATCGCATCAGGCCACATATTTACACGTCTTACACAGCATTTTTATCTGGGCAGTAGCTGGATGTTATAGGATGTGAATAGTTCAGCGAAAGGAAATTCGAAATGCTAGTTTTTTTGAGCCATGTAATAAGTAATGTTCCTCTTAAGTAGCGATTGCTATTAAACAGCGTGCTTTTCTTTTCAACACAGGAACAGTAATATGGCCGAAGCGGCTCTGTAGGTCTCCTGAATTCTGAACGATTTGTGCCTCGGGATAATTAATGAAAATTTCACTGTCTAATTCCTTCCACAGCCTTGGCCATTGCAAAAGTAAGATTTATTAGCTTTCTGTCCATTACTCACCATAAAGTAGACGTTATGGGAAACTCGGAGGGTACAGATGAAGCACGAATGGTTTTATAAACAGCTGGAAATCCACAGGATACGCAAGAACCGCCTTTCAGCAGCCACAAAACTTGTATGATATGGGCTTCTTTGGGATTGTAAACCAGTACTTTATTCGAAAGTGATACCCGAGATACCATATCACCTCCAAATGTGACACTGTTGGAAGCCCTTCTACATTTCGAAAGGCTCGGGCCGTTTCATGACTGAGAATAGTGTAATCATGACGCACAATGAGACAGTGGATGGGAATGTATTTCCAGGAAAGGTTTACTGTTGCAATGCAAATGTGACCTAGTACTCATGCTTCACGGAATTACCTACTCTGGGATTCCTTTTGTCAAGGTAGTTGACGCAGGAAGGCTTCGCAACATATCGGACTCTGCAACCGCTGAGAGAACCTAAGTGATACGCTATAGACGGAGCTGCAGAGAATATGTCGCTTGGGACAAGGGATATCGCACAAGTATATATACATATGCTCTCCCCTTCCCCCACTTCGTTTTTTCCTCTCCTAACCCCCCCCCCCCCCTTTCCTTTTCCGTCATCCGTCCAGGTTCCCCCATCTGCCCTCGGCTGTGCTATCCCCAGTCTCAATTTTACTAAGTGTGGCAGCAATGAAGTATCTACAGTGGCTCATTATCTTTTATAGGTTAAAAAAAAAAGGAATACGCACACCGAATCTGCGCCGTCGTATAGGGTGTTGCATAGTTCATGTTACACACTTCTAGGTCGTTAAGGGGACTTAGTAGATGAAGTCTTACATAGAAGCCCATGTCCGGAAACGTTATCCAAGGACGCTATAGAGCATCAAATTTATAGGCGTCGTTACCTGTAAAGTATGTGGTTCAAATGGCTCTGAGCACTATGCGACTTAAAATCTGAGGGCATCAGTCCCCTAGAACTTAGAATTACTTAAACCTAACTAACCTAAGGACATCACACTCATCCATGCCTGAGGCAGCATTCGAACCTGCGACCGTAGCAGTAAATTTATAGGCAGCTACGATAAGTACATTATTTTGCTGCACAAGAATATGACCTGGTATCAGCTATTTGGTGCCATTTATGTCCTTACACAATTTTTTGTAACCATCAGATGTACCATCGCTGTGATAACGCGATTGCTCTATGGTAGGTGTACTAGATATTGACAAATGAAAAGAAAAGTAAGTCAGTTAGGGAACTTCGATGTTCGAAGTCCTAAATTCAACGCTTATCGCTCGTTATATCATGTGAGTAGAATCATACACTCAGGTAACGGAAGTCATGGGATGACGATATACACATATATACACTCCTGGAAATAGAAAAAAGAACACATTGACACCGGTGTGTTAGACCCACCATACTTGCACCGGACACTGCGAGAGAGCTGTACAAGCAATGATCACCCGCACGGCACAGCGGACACACCAGGAACCGCGGTGTTGGCCGTCGAATGGCCTAAGCTGCGCAGCATTTGTGCACCGCCGCCGTCAGTGTCAGCCAGTTTTCCGTGGCATACGGAGCTCCATCGCAGTCTTTAACACTGGTAGCATGCCGCGACAGCGTGGACGTGAACCGTATGCAGTTGACGGACTTTGAGCGAGGGCGTATAGTGGGCATGCGGGAGGCCGGGTGGACGTACCGCCGAATTGCTCAACACGTGGGGCGTGAGGTCTCCACAGTACATCGATGTTGTCGCCAGTGGTCGGCGGAAGGTGCACGTGCCCGTCGACCTGGGACCGGACCGCAGCGACGCACGGATGCACGCCAAGACCGTAGGATCCTACGCAATGCCGTAGGGGACCGCACCGCCACTTCCCAGCAAATTAGGGACACTGTTGCTCCTGGGGTATCGGCAAGCACCATTCGCAACCGTCTCCATGAAGCTAGGCTACGGTCCCGCACACCGTTAGGCCGTCTTCCGCTCACGCCCCAACTTCGTGCAGCCCGCCTCCAGTGGTGTCGCGAAAGGCGTGAATGGAGGGACGAATGGAGACGTGTCGTCTTCAGCGATGAGAGTCGCTTCTGCCTTGGTGCCAATGATGGTTGTATGTGTGTTTGGCGCCGTGCAGGTGAGCGCCACAATCAGGACTGCATACGACCGAGGCACACAGGGCCAACACCCGGCATCATGGAGTGGGGAGCGATCTCCTACACTGGCCGTACACCTCTGGTGATCGTCGAGGGGACACTGAATAGTGCACGTTACATCCAAACCGTCATCGAACCCATCGTTCTACCATTCCTAGACCGGCAAGGGAACTTGCTGTTCCAACAGGACAATGCACGTCCGCATGTATTCCATGCCACCCAACGTGCTCTAGAAGGTGTAAGTCAACTACCCTGGCCAGCAAGATCTCCGGATGTGTCCCCCATTGAGCATGTTTGGGAGTGGATGAAGCGTCGTCTCAGGCGGTCTGCACGTCCAGCACGAACGCTGGTCCAACTGAGGCGCCAGGTGGAAATGGCATGGCAAGCCGTTCCACAGGACTACATCCAGCATCTCTACGATCGTCTCCATGGGAGAATAGCAGCCTGCATTGCTGCGAAAGGTGGATATACGCTGTACTAGTGCCGACATTGTGCATGCTCTGTTGCCTGTGTCTATGTGCCTGTGGTTCTGTCAGTGTGATCATGTGATGTATCTGACCCCAGGAATGTGTCAATAAAGTTTGCCCTTCCTGGGACAATGAATTCACGGTGTTCTTATTTCAATTTCCAGGAGTGTAGATGGCTGTTGTATCGCATAGGGAAGGTATAAAGGGGTAGTGGATTGGCGGAACAGTCATTTGTACTTAGGTGATTCATAAACGTATGGGACATCACATTTCGGAAAACGTCAATGTTTTCAATATTCTGAGATCCACAAAGAAGAATGTGTCTAGAATAGGCAAATTACAGGCATTAGCTCCGACCAAGGACAACGGAGTTATCGACGGAATTCACGTAACGAGCGAGCAAGAGCAGCAACCAACACTGCGCGAAACACCTGCAGAAATCCATGTGGGACATACGACGTACGTATCCGTTAGGAAACTGCGGTGAAATTTGGCGTTAATTGGCTATAATACCAGTCGACCTGTGCGAGTGCCTTTGCCAAACTGCACGACATCGCCTGCAGCGCATCTCCTGGGCCCGTGACCACATCGGGTGAACCCTAGAAGACGGCCGGAGTGGCCTAGCGGTTCTAGGCGCTACGGTCGCAGATTCGAATCCTGCCTCGGGCATGGATGTGTGTGATGTCCTTAGGTTAGTTAGGTTTAAGTTGTTTTAAGTTCTAGAGGACTGATGACCTCAGTTCAGTCCCATAGTGCTCAGAGCCATTTGAACGTTTTTTTTTCAATTAGTGAGAGTTGATGGCAGGTTCCGAATGTTTCGCGGACAACATAAAGCCATGCATCCAAGTTGTCAACAAGGCACTGAGCAGGCTGGTGGTGGATCCATAATGGTGTGAGCTGTGTTTACGTGGAATTATCTTGTCCTCTGGTGCAAGTGAGCCGATCATTGACTGGAAACGGTTATGTTTGGCTACTTGGAGTTTGGCTACTTGGAACCAATCATGGTCGTTACTTTTCCTAACAACGATGGAATTTTTATGGCTGACAACCCGTCATGTAGGCGGTCCACAACTGTTCGGGTTTGATTTCAACACTTTGGACAATTCGGTTGCAGTAAGTACTGAGAGATGAAGTAGCTTGCACAGGATAGAGTAGCATGGAGATCTGCATCAAACCAGTCTCAGGACAGAAGACCACAACAACAACAATTGGGCAAGTCGAGTGAATAATGTGGCCATCCAGATTGCTCGACATGAATGCCATCGCAAATTTACAGAACACAATCGAGAGGTCAGTAAAAATGGCTCTGAGCACTATGGGACGCAACTACTGTGGTCATTAGTCCCCTAGAAATTAGAGCTACTTAAACCTATCTAACCTAAGGACATCACACACATCCATGTCCGAGGCAGGATTCGAACCTGCGACCGTAGCAGTCACACGGTTCCGGACTGCGCCTCTTGAACCGCGAGACCACCGCGGCCGGCGAGAGGTCAGTAGATGCAATTATGGACGGCCATAGAGGCACAATGGCTCAGTATTTCTGCTGGGGGCTTCCGATTTGTTGAGTCCATGCCACGTTGTGTTGCTGCATTACGCCGAGCAAAAGTAGATCCGACACAATATTAGGACGTATCCCATGACTTGTCACCTCAGTGGATAAGGGTCATTTGGGCCTCACGGCAAAGTTAGACACAGAGCTGCCCCGTATCTGTCCAAGTTCCGTAGCATAGCTACAAAACTGACACATGTGTCGGAGTGCCCATCGAAGGCACATCGATTAGGTCTATGCCATGATGTTTACCGAATTAGTTCAAATGGTTCGAATGGCTCTGAGCACCATTGGACTTAACTTCTGCGGTCATCAGTCCCCTAGAACGTAGAACTACTTAAACCTAACTAACCTAAGGACATCGCACACATCCATGCCCGAGGCAGGATTCGAACCTGCGACCGTAGCGGTCGCGCGGTTCCAGCCTGTAGCGCCTAGAACCGCTCGGCCAATCCGGCCGGCACAGATATAGTGAGATAGCTAATCGGAAGCATTTTAAAAACAGTGTACATAGTTCTTTTTTTGGTTACTGCAACCATCACAGTTCCTAAAAATGCCCATCTGTCTCTCAGGCAGTTTTATTAATGTGTTGTCCGACCACTAGTGCTCGCTAGCCTGCCTATGGTACAGTGGCGATAAAATTGCTACGTTAGTCTCCCGGGCTTACAAAATACGATGTCGAGAAGAATGTTGTTAGAAAGCGGGTTAGAGTCTTCTCAGTACCTACCAAGAAGATAACACGGTCGTTTCATGAGAAGTAGTGATCAGTTGAGGGAAAGCTCGGTTTTCCAGTGCGACTTGTGAGGAAGCGAATGTCCTACAAATGTCGTCTTCATGAAATTGAGAAATTTGGGCAAAGTCAACCACTCTCGAGAAAGGAATGTCAACATTGTACTGTCGGGCGGGATTGATGCAACAAAAGAAGAGCAAGCGTAAGAGAATAGTAAGACAGATGTAACGTAGATCGCTTACAGGATCATCTCAAAATTACTCTAAGAATTGTAGAGACAAGCCACTTTTTACACAGTTTCGTATTTACCAAGATGGGTTCAGATTTTCACCCGTCTTTAAATGCCCTTGCAGAGTTGTATTTTATTCGTTATAATGTTTACGTCTACTCTTTTCTACCGTTTGAGGTGGCGCAGTGGTCGGCATACTTGGCCCACACTTAGGGGTAGGAAGATTCAAATCCCCGTCCGACCATCCACACTGAGTTTTCAAGTGATTTCCATAAAATGACTGAAGCAAATGATTCCTTTGAAATGGACAAGGACGATTTTATTCCCCATCATTTCCAAATCCGAACATTTGCTCAATCTCTAATGACAACGTTGTCGACGAGTTTAAATCATCGCTTCATTTTCGATATCTTTTTCAGCGTTGCAGCTGCCTTGTGTGAAATAATAGTCGCCACATTTCCAAGTAGTATACTTACATTTAGGCGAACATATTTTTAATCTGTATAAAGTTGCTGCTTGTTTCTGTATTATGTACATAACACAAATACTTTTATATTCACTGGCATACTGATGAACTGCAGCATTGCAAATGGTGTCTTACACATAACATAACAATTATTTTATCAAACTCGCGCTTCAGTAAAACTGTTAGGTAGTAGTGGGAATGAAAACATCTTTAAAAATGAACCAAAAAACGTGAAATAATAATCATGAATTTATGATACACTATGTGATCAAAAGTATCCGGACATCCGGCTGAAAATGACTTACAAGTTCGTGGCGCCTTCCATCGGTAATGCTGGAATTCAGTATGGTGTTAGCCCACCCTTAGCCTTGATGACGGCTTCCACTCTCGCAGGTATACCTTTGTGGAAGGTTTCTTGGGGAACGGCAGCCCATTTTTCAGAAGTGCTGCCCTGAGGAGAGGTATCGATGTCGGTCGGTGAGGCCTGGCACGAAGTCCGCCGTCCAAAACATACCGAAAGTGAAACTTCCTGGCAGATTAAAACTTGTGCCGGACTGAGACTCGAACTCGGGATCTTTGCCTTTCGCGGGCAAATGCTCTACCAACTGAGCTGCCTAAGCACGACTCACGCCCCGTCCTCACAGCTTTGCCCGCGAAAGGCAAAGGTCCCGAGTTCGAGTCTCAGTGCGGCACACAATTTTAATCTGCCAGGAAGTTTCATATCAGCGCACACTCCGCTGTAGAGTGAAAATTTCATTCATTCCGAAAGTGTTCTATAGGATTCAGGTCTGGACTGTTCAGGCCAAACGATTACAGGGCTGTTATTGGCGTGCAACCACTCCGCCACAGGCCGTGCGTGATGAATAGGTGCTCGATCGTGTTGAAATATGAAATCGCCGTCCCCGAATTGCTCTTCAAAAGTGGGAAGCAAGAAACTGCTTAAAACATCAGTGGAGACCTGTGAATGATAGTGTCACGTAAAACAACAACTGGTGCTTCCCCCCCCCCCCCCCCAATGAAAAATACGACCACACCATAACACCACCGCCTCCGAATTTTACTGTTGGCACTATACACGCTGGCAGGTGACGTTCACCGGGAATTCGCCCATACCCACACACTGCCATCGGATCGCCACATTGTGTAACGTGATTCCTCACTACAAAAACGTTATCCTACTGTTAAATCGTCCCATCTATACGCTTCCTTGCCGGCCGCGGTGGTCTCGCGGTTCTAGGCGCGCAGTCCGGAACCGTGCGACTGCTACGGTCGCAGATTCGAATCCTGTCTCGGGCATGGATGTGTGTGATGTACTTAGGTTAGTTAGGTTTAAGTAGTTCTAAGTTCTAGGGGACTAATGACCACAGCAGTTGAGTCCTTACACTAAGCGAGGCGTCGTTTGGCATTTAACGGCGTTTTGTGTGGCTTATGAGTAGCCACTCGACCATGAAATCCAAGTTTTCTCACTTCCTGCCTAACTGCCACAGTACTTACAGTGGATCCTGATGCAATTTGGAATTCCTATGCGATGGTCTGGATAGATGTCTGCCTATTACACATTACAATCCTCTTCAATTGTCGGCGGTCTCTGTCAGTCAACAGATGAGGTCGGACTGTACGCTTTTGTGCTACGCGTGTCCCTTCACGTTTCCACTTCGCTTTCGGATCGGAAACAGTGGCCCTAGGGATGTTTAGGAGTGTGGAAATCTCGAGTACAGACACAAGGGGGCGCTGCTCTCTCACTATATCTAATGAATACTGAGATCACTGGTACGGAGTACCTGGCCGTAAGTGGCAGCACAATGCACCTAACATGAAAAACTTATGTTTTTGGGGGTGTCCGGATATTTTTGATCACCTAGTGTATATCATCGTACACTCCTGGAAATTGAAATAAGAACACCGTGAATTCATTGTCCCAGGAAGGGCAAACTTTATTGACACATTCCTGGGGTCAGATACATCACATGATCACACTGACAGAACCACAGGCACATAGACACAGGCAACAGAGCATGCACAATGTCGGCACTAGTACAGTGTATATCCACCTTTCGCAGCAATGCAGGCTGCTATTCTCCCATGGAGACGATCGTAGAGATGCTGGATGTAGTCCTGTGGAACGGCTTGCCATGCTATTTCCACCTGGCGCCTCAGTTGGACCAGCGTTCGTGCTGGACGTGCAGACCGCCTGAGACGACGCTTCATCCAGTCCCAAACATGCTCAATGGGGGACAGATCCGGAGATCTTGCTGGCCAGGGTAGTTGACTTACACCTTCTAGAGCACGTTGGGTGGCACGGGATACATGCGGACGTGCATTGTCCTGTTGGAACATCAAGTTCCCTTGCCGGTCTAGGAATGGTAGAACGATGGGTTCGATGACGGTTTGGATGTACCGTGCACCATTCAGTGTCCCCTCGACGATCACCAGAGGTGTACGGCCAGTGTAGGAGATCGCTCCCCACACCTTGATGCCGGGTGTTGGCCCTGTGTGCCTCAGTCGTATGCAATCCTGATTGTGGCGCTCACCTGCACGGCGCCACACACGCATACAGCCATCATTGGCACCAAGGCAGAAGCGACTCTCATCGCTGAAGACGACACGTCTCCATTCATCCCTCCATTCACGCCTGTCGCGACACCACTGGAGGCGGGCTGCACGATGTTGGGGCGTGAGCGGAAGACGGCCTAACGGTGTGCGGGACCGTAGCCCAACTTCATGGAGATGGTTGCGAATGGTCCTCGCCGATACCCCAGGAGCAACAGTGTCCCTAATTTGCTGGGAAGTGGCGGTGCGGTCCCCTACGGCACTGCGTAGGATCCTACGGTCTTGGCGTGCATCCGTGCGTCGCTGCGGTCCGGTCCCAGGTCGACGGGCACGTGCACCTTCCGCCGACCACTGGCGACAACATCGATGTACTGTGGAGACCTCACGCCCCACGTGTTGAGCAATTCGGCGGTACGTCCACCCGGCCTCCCGCATGCCCACTATACGCCCTCGCTCAAAGTCCGTCAACTGCACATACGGTTCACGTCCACGCTGTCGCGGCATGCTACCAGTGTTAAAGACTGCGATGGAGCTCCGTATGCCACGGCAAACTGGCTGACACTGACGGCGGCGGTGCACAAATGCTGCGCAGCTAGCGCCATTCGACGGCCAACACCGCGGTTCCTGGTGTGTCCGCTGTGCCGTGCGTGTGATCATTGCTTGTACAGCCCTCTCGCAGTGTCCGGAGCAAGTATGGTGGGTCTGACACACCGGTGTCAATGTGTTCTTTTTTCCATTTCCAGGAGTGTATATGTATTTATATGTGTCCAAAAATATGTTTTGTATTCGGAATGTTTGCACCGTCTTGGTGTTTGTAATAAGAAACTATAAAAAGGGGTTATCTTATTTGGATTAATAAGTTATCTTCGTAAAATATACATTGAGTTGAGAAAAGTCCTGCGTTAACAATATGCACATATACAGATGGCGGTGGCATCGTGTACACAAAGTATTGAAGGTTGGTGCGTTGATGAGAATGTCATTTGTACTCAGGTGATCCGGGTGAAGCTTTCACCGAATCTTGTAGTAACGTAGGCAGAAATATTTTAATACAATGGTCCATTAGCCCCAGCACGTTTACAGAATCGAACAAACCCGTTCTTGAATGGAAAATGTTGTTACATATACATAAGAAAAATTACATTAAGTATGTCGTACAGAATCTTTTAGAAAACACGAAGCTGACTAAAACACATATACAGCTAGTTGCAAACGAGCAACATCTCAGCGTACAATCGGCGTCTCTATCCGCATCACTAAAGTTAACAGATGTTATTCTGAACCTATTTCTTTAAAGAATTCCAAAGGCTTCAGTCACTGATAAGTCATTAATTAACATTTACTTGCAACAAATCGCAAATAAATAGAGATGTTGCCGATAAATCTATTAAGCACCAGTGTCTTGAAAGAGCAAACTTTTATAAGACGTAAAATATAATAGGAAAAAATATTAAACACTAATATTTCTTCTCACATTTTATTACAACAAAAATGGCTCTGAGCTCTATGGGACATAACATCTGAGGTCATCAGTCCCTAGAACTTCAAACTACCTAAACCCAACTAACCTAAGGACAACACACACATCCATTCCCGAGGCAGGATTCGAACCTGCGACCGTAGCGGTAGAGCGGTTCCCGCCTGTAGCGCCTAGGATCGCTCGGCCACTCCGTTATTACAACAATACGTACCAAAAATTTTCGAGGCATCCGAATGTGCGGCCGGCCGGGGTGGCCGAGCGGTTATAGGCGCTACAGTCGCAGGTCGCAGGTTCGAATCCTGCCTCGGGCATGCGTGTGTGTGACGTCCTTAGGTTAGTTAGGTTTAAGTAGTTTTAAGTTCTAGGGGACTGATGACCATAGATGTTAAGTCCCATAGTGCTCAGAGCCATTTTTTTGCTCAGAGCCATTTGAACCAACCATCCCAATGTGCCGGTGCTTCGAGACAGCATATATTCATACGACGCCATCAAATATGGGCTGCAAATGTCGTAATCCAATACCACTTCTCCTCTGCTTCTAATACAGAAAGGGATCTTGCATCTCATTTCCAAAACTCATTACCACGAAGCAAGTATCTAACGAGTTCGCGTCTGCCTCTCATATTTGGGAATGGTCCGAAATGTGGAATTCCTCGTTCTGACGTCTCAAAACTCGACTACTTCCACGTCCACGTCCGCTTTCACGGATCGTGTGTACGTCCGTCTCTTGACGGGCGGAGGCGCCTGTATCCAGGAGGCCAATCGGGGTGGCAGCGAACGCGGAAGGGGCCCCGGCGTGGCATCTCGGCTAACGACGTTACCGCAAAACACTATCATTAGGCGCAGCAAATTGCTCTCTTTAACCTCGGACGAGCAAATCACTTCAGACTCATGTTGCGCGTTCCCATTACGCGAGCGGAGCGAATCAAAAATTCAATCGTGGGTGGAGGCGATGGTTGTAGCGGGAATTGCGGGGAACATATTCAAATCAGCCGGTGGCCTTCCGTCGGGATTCCACGCGGCCGGCAATTTCCTCATAATCAGCGCGCCACGACCGATAATTTCGCGCTCGTTAGGGAGACATTTCTGTTTAGTGTCTCTGTGGCCAGTATGCTACTGCCGGGACATTTATTCCTGTTTAATTGAGGCTGTCTTCTGGTAAATCGGCATCTGATCAGCTTCTCCTTTCCTTGTCAGTGTAATCTTGCCGGCTTTATCTATTGTTATTTGTTTAATACGCTGTATGTGCACGCAGTTTCAATGAGGATTGAGTATGAGAGGCGAAGAGCAAAAGGTCATCTCTGCTTAGCATTTAACTGGCCATTCTAGGGTTGCATATAGCCAGTGAAACACATGTCGCTATCAAACCATTCTTCCGAGCTTTCACATGAAAGCCTGAGATTCTTTTGATGCAACGGGTTACTTACCTGCGAAATGGTAAAAGAGGAACATGACACGTGCTAACAACCTACAACATTTTACCTGCAACATAAAACTGGTCTATGATAAGTACTTTTCAAACAAAACTGAGGACGGGCTGAATTTGTTACTGCTCTAGAGTACTCTTGGATTATGTACAAAAGAACTTATAATTTACCCATAATCTCAAGTTTCCTGTTGAGGAACGCTGAACAGTATGGAATTATCCTTCATTAATGACGAACTTTTCGTACTTGATAGCAATTTACATTTTGACTTAGGACCACATACGCTAGTGCATGACAGTCCATTTTTTAGTGACATGGGTAAGGCGGAATGTTTCACTAAATTGACGTAGTAATTATATATAAAATAAATACCAAATAAGAAACTATTTTGAAACAGCCGTAAGACGTAACAACTTTACAATCCGTGTCCCTTTTGCTGGCTAAGTAATACAACAGGTCCATAAAGAAAAAAGAAGAAACAGAAAAATCATTCACAAGTCAACAATTCGCAACAAAAAACTAGCTTGACTTTAAAATTTATGCGTATGCTATCACATAGTCCATAACACAAGCGTCGTAAGAATATGCATTTTTAGTTTATTTTTCCTCATGATGTTCCATTTGTGTGCTTGATCGCTTTCAGCAAGAGAAGACCGACAAATTGAAAGAAAAACTGAATCAAGACATGCAAGGGTAACGTAATCAATATATATTTGTCAAAATTAGAGCGAATGGCAACTGATAATTTGTTCAAATTTTCTTCCAGCACACCGCGAACCATTTCAAAAAGGAAAACCAATTTGAGATACCAGTAAATCGGCTACCAATTGGACCACATAAGCAATCGATCAAGAATATGAACAGGTTCACAAAAAAAGGAACTTCAGAAATAAGTGACTGACCACAATGAATGTATGTTCTATCGGTTACCTCCTAAGCTAGTTCACCATGACTGCTCTTTACAAAAGATACGAGAAGACTAAGCTCGTTTCTAGTTCCGTGACTAAATCTAGGTCTCAGTTTCCCTCAAAGATGACACTGGTGCTAAGCTGGTAAAAGATCTTGCACGAGCACAAATGATACCATCCCTTTTATAATGCCTAAGTCATAACGGTTGGTTCTAAAGGTACCCTGTAAGACTGCAGTCACAGCGGCACCTACGACTATCGCCAGGCGCCGTACGCAGAAGCCGCCCGGTGACATCGGCCTGTAGTTTGCTCACAACGCATCAGATCTCCATTGTCAGTCTTTTGGTGGTGTGGATGCCAAGACGCTTCTGTGCAGACAGAAATGTCCTGCATTGTGGCTTTTGGTATAAGGACGACGCCGAATGACTGCGAATTAGCTATATCTGTCTTAGGAAGAATGTGGTGAATAATATATGTTTTCTCAGTTGATGGAAGAACCAATCAAGTTTTACTAATATTTAAGAATGAAGAGAGATTCTTTCTATTGCTTACCCGAGATGCAGCGTGATTTCAAAAGAAATTCAACCTCAGAAAACGCATTCCAATGGAGGAGAGGCTGAAGATAACTTCCTACAGGCTTGTCATAAGCTGAAGATAACTTCTTTTATTCGTTCTATTTCCCAAGCAGGCCCGGATCTGGTAGTAGGGGCGGGGGGGGGAGGGGGGAGGGAGGGGGGGCATACCAGGGTTTGTCCGTAGGGCGGCAATTTCAGGGAGCGCCAAATTCATATTCTTGAAGAAAGAAAAAAAATCCGGATTTCACAATGCGCATATCATCCAGCACACACTGCTTTATCGATTTTTCATATGATTTTGACGCGCATCCCAGTTGGTTTCAGAACATTTTTGAACAATTTTAAGTTGATTTCAGAACAAATTATAAGTTGGTTTTTGGATGCATGCATAGTGTACGTGATGTATCGGACAGGTGAAACCCCGTCGCATCTATAAATAAAAAACTTTCTCGCAGACAAAAGGGGACGGGACTGTACGAGCTGAGCCCGAACTGGCGAATTTCAATTGCTGTTGGCTTATGTATTGATTGGGTGTTCGAATGTTCTGCGTTGTTATAATTATTAGTGGAATCCATAGCTTCAGATTACTAGAATGGAAATAAACGACCTACAGGAATGACATGTAAGAAAGATTACATAATATATTCCTGATGTACCCAAGAAAATGAAATATTGACAGTAAATTTTTGCAAGATCGCTTCACTACCGGTTGTACAGTCTCCGGTTAGCAGCGGCTTTAATTTCTTTTCTAGGAAAAGCGCGGTAAATGCGTCGTACGAACACGTAATAACGCCCAATCGGAGAATAAACGCGGGATCACTGAACCTGTGATTCTGGCAGGATTAGTGTAGTTAACCGGAGAAAAAGTTCTGACAGTAGGGGGCATAGTTACAGAATTAGTAATGACAAGATTGTTAGAAGGAGGAAGGAGAAGAAACGGGGACATCATACAAATTATGTGGAAGAAATTGACGATTCCAAGTTTATACAAAAATTTCGTACTACTACTTTTCGATCTCATGCTTGAGAGACAAGAGCGTATGAATGAAATGTGAAACTGTTTCCTGTAGTCGGCCTAATAGGCGTTTGATATTGGTATTGTGTGAATTATGTTCTATCTTTTTATTTGTGTGAATGAGGTAGATAAAAATGACCATTTGTAGCAAAAATGTCTCGCTTATTTGGCATGTGTTACAGTTGCTGCAATATTAGAGACGCCAATTCCGTATTATCTGCCAGACAGTGACAAAACAGACGTAATCAGTACGAGAAACTACACCAGTCTTGGGTACTATTCGTATTAATAGCTTTTTCAGTATTAGATAACATTTTTATTTCCGTGTAGCAAAATGTTTGACGAAGTTTGATTCTGTAGTAGAAAGGCAAGCATCACGTGTAACGTTGTAGCAAGATTAGAGACAAAAAAAAGTAAGGGTCTAAGGATTGAAGAAGTTTTTACTGTCTTGCTTGTCTCTTATCTTTACTGGTTTTACGTTTCTTGTATTTAATTTTATGTCACACAAAAGGGAAAGTTATTAGCTAATAGGCAATAAAGAGTGCAAATCTTCTGAAGAGTTCTTATTATCCTGGTCACAAATAATCCCACCAAGTATTATTTTGAGTCCTTTTTTAGGCACGGTAGGATACCAAACCGGCCGACTGGGACCAGGAGAGCCTCCACAGGACATTTTAAATTCCACTGTCCTGAATGTAGGTCTGATGCCTTCCATTACAAAAATACACACGTGTGAATTGGATAGAGCGACATACAGTGACGTGCGATAGAAGAATGTCGTCTGAAGAGGGGTAGCACTGCACTTTGACGCACTTAATACCGAATAACATGTCTTACATTTATGCATATATGTTTTATGTATCAAAGTCTTCAGAAATATATACGCTACAAAAAGAACAGATTTTTAAAAAATTGTTTTCCTTAAATTTTTTGCGGCCTATCTTAAATGCTCAATGGAGTGGGGGGGGGGGGGGAGGGGGGGAGTGGATGCTACTATAAAGTTTTTGCAACGGTTCGGAAACATCGCACATCTCGTGATATCAAACTCAAAAATGGAGTTTATTCTACATTTGTTATTAACCCTAATTAAGCTACTCAGCTGAGCATGTCACACTATGCGCAGTCAAATAATGAATAGTATAGCCTACAATTCTGCACTGAGTTTGTCCACTAATCTTCTGCATTCTACAATTTATGCAATAAGTTAAGTGTAAGGTTTTAATTTATATATGGTTAACATATCCTCCATAGTCAATAAAAAATTAAGCCATATATTGAGAGCTATATCCCTGCTACAGAATCTCTCATCCCCAAGTTGTCGCAAATTGCTTTCTTGAACTGAACTTGTAATTTTCTCACAATATATACTTTTGCGCCATAGTATGTCCTCGAATCGATCGTAGAAAACATACTAAATTGAATTACGCCTGACTTCATCGGAAGCCCGTAGTTATGGCACTGAATTCAGTAACACTGAGACCATACGCGGCTGACTTACTGATCTGAAAAGATTGGCCGATTTCGTTCGTCGACAGAATAACCTGCCGCCGGTGCCAATGTGACCATAGCCCAATACTCTATACTCTCGCTTCACTGGGGCGTCTACTGGTGGAAATTTATACGAATATTGGTTGTGTCCACCCTTCGCCTTCATGACGGTTTCAACTCTGTTTGGGACACTTTCAGTGCTGGCGCAAGCTGTCGCCAGCACACCGGTCGGCAAAGATGAGGCGAAGATCGATTAGTAGGTGTTGGATCAAGAGCACCTATCACGGGAGAGGCCAGAGACACACCTACAAGCAACAAATCCGCCAAGGCCCTGTGGACAGCGAATATTTAGGCCGCTGCCTCTGACTGGAGGGCCTCACTAAACCACATCCCAGTCTGGCATCTGTCAGTTCAATACCAGAGCGAGTTCAGTTCACATCGCAAGTTGCGACAGTACATAGCGACCAGATTAGTGCCTATAGTGGGACTAGCAATGAGATTAATGTTTGTATTTTCAAGATGAGCTTATGCGACAACATTCGCAGCTCGTGGTCTTGTGGTAGCTCTCTCGCTTCCTGCACACAGAGTCCCGGGTTCGAAACCCATTGGGGTCAGGGATTTTTCCTGCCTCGAGATGACTGTGTGTCGTTGTGTCGTCTTCATCGTCATCATTCATTCCCATTACGGCCAGAGGAAGCCAATAGCAAACCACCTCCATTAGGACCCCTTGCCTAGTACAGTGGTGCAGGTCTCCCACATCGTCCCCTAGGCTCCTCAGAGTATGGGACATCATCATCATATATGGTAACACATGGACTCTATTCCAGGTTCTTGTAAATAAAGAGCCGTATTAATTCACGTGTACATTTGCGTTGTAGAAAGAGGATACTGCCCACCCATAACAACATTTGCTTCCTTGCGGTACAAGACTCTAGAGTGATTACGAGGATACTACATTTTCAGTATGGTGCCGGGGGAATGTCAGAAGAATTGCAGCCTATTCTTTCTCAAGAGCCAGATCCAGAGAAGGTAGTATTGTTGGGCTCTGGAGTCTCTAGCGAAGTCGACGATCTAATTCATCCCAGTGGTGTTCCATTAGGTTCAGGCTGGGACTCTGGGCAGCCCAGTTAATTTCTGGAATGCTATTGTCCATAGACAATGGTCTCACAGACGCTACTTTATGACAGGGTGCTGTGTAAGCCGATACAATCATCATCTTCGAAATGCTCCTCTACAGTACGTAACAAGCAAAGCTATAAAATGTGTTCTTATCCCTTCACATATAGTGTTTTCTTAGGAGCAATAAGGGGACCACACCCTAACCATCAAAAGAAGCCTCATATAGTTATACCATCCATTCACTAGTTCACTGCTGGGGCATGTAAGGTTATCCAGATATTCGTCATACCCAAACCCTCCCATCGGATTCCCACAGGGTAGATCGTCATTCACCATTTCAAACACTCGATTCGAGTCATCCACTGTTCACTGTTCACTGACAGAAAATGTTCGACTGTTGCCCTGGCTAGCACATTCTCCAGATCTCATACAATTGAAAACGTCTGATCAATGGTGGCCGAGCAACTGGCTCGTCACAATACGCCAGTCACTACTCTCGATGAACTGTGGTATCGTGTTGAAGCTGCATGGGCAGCTCTACCTGTACACGTCATTCAAGCTCTGTTTGACTCAATGCCCAGGCGTATCAAGGCCGTTATTACGGCCAGACGTGGTTGTTCTGGGTACTGATTTCTCAGGATCTATGCACCCAAATTGCAATTGCGTGAAAATGTAATCACATGTCAGTTCTAGTATAATATATTTGTCCAATAAATACCTGTTTATCATCTGCATTTCTTCTTGGTGTAGCAATATTAATTGCCAGTAGTGTACAAAAATGGGCGGCTCATGAGGAGTTCCTCGAAGCTGGACTAGTGGAACCACTTAGGAACTCATGAGTAATTCCATCCTCTGATATAATGCAGTTTTTTACAGACACTCTGAGCAATGCTGAACAGTCTCTGTCCAGTAGTACGTGAGGTCTACCTTGTCTTGCTTTAGTTGTGTTTGTTTCTATGTCACTTCACCAGCAGCAGACTTGCGCAGCTTTAGAAGTGTTGAAACGTTCCTGATGGATTTGTTCTTAAGTGATATGCAATGACTGGTTCACGTTCAAAGTCAATCAGCTCTCCCGAGCAACCCATTCCGCACTCACTACTCCCATACTGACAAGCTAATACCACCCGCCTCGTCCTGCAATGCTGGCTCCGACTCCCCTAGCAGCTGATGATCATTCCGTATTATATACTTGTCCGGATACTTTTGATCAGGTAGTACAGCTGACGTCACTTGCCCGGCGAACTAGAGCTGTCAGCCCCTGTCCCAATGCCTGATACTCGCAAAGAACTTTACATCGTGGAAAGTGATCTACGTCCAGACTTACAGAAACTCCTTCATAAGCGTTGCATCTTTTATTTCCATCTTCATAGCCCGTCCTTTATATTTGGCTGATCGGAATGTAAGCTTAACAAGCTTAAAAGTTTCTCATTTCTCCAGTCCTTAATTTTTTCCACGATAACGGCGTACTAGAAGACTGGTAGTTACTTCCCCGTCCGGCAATACAGATTTAAGTTTTCCATGATGTCTCTAAAACACTTAAATCCTAATTCCAGCGATTTCCTTCAAAAGGAAACTGACAATTTCCTTCCACACTACGAACTTGTTATCTAGCTCTCTAATGACATCGTCACGAATGAGACGCTAAACCCCATCCTTCCTTCATTTCATCACATCTGCGTGCTTAGAGACGCACGAGAGAGTATGAAGTTAATGAACTATCGCGCTGGTATGATTAGAAACTGCCAAGCTGTTGACAGTTGCTTACTGTTCGGCTTTGCATTATCTGAGGCGGAAATTTATTTCAGAGTTGCAGCAGCGGTTTCCAGTAACAGTGGAGGAGAAGCGATATGCTATCTCGTAATGCAAGTTGACTGAAAATGTGAAACAATCTCTTTTCAGCGCGGGTTGGCAATACTGCGATTAGGAATCAATTTGTACGTATTTTATCAGAGCAATGTCATTAGTGAGTTCTGAAAAACTTTCATAAATCTCTCACTGCCTCCCGCAATGCTGGCGAATGAACGGGTAGGCGCTGTGCGATTAGTCCAGGCAGAGTGAATGGCAAATGGCCGGCTTTCTGCGATTAGAACCTGATACTAGCGGTCTATCATTAAGGAGAATAAACAGACGGACAAACGGCAGATTTATCTCTTAAATTACGCTAATTTGAGTGGTACATTATTGAGCCGTGCTGCGCGCTGCTCTACAGTCCTTGGGCTGTGTAACTACGCTTATTATAAAAGCACTTGCATCAGACCCATTCCAATATATGGAAGTATAAGTGACGGGAAATAACTAGTCCTGTGTTAGTAACAGGTACGGTTGCGCAAAGAAATAACAAACTAAGCTTAAAGATTTGCCTAGCTTAGTTCGTCAGTTGGTGACTCTGTAAAGATGTTCATCTCCGCAACGAAATGCATATTCACTGCCGTGTGAAATAATTAGCTGGGTCCCTAGCCACGTCGGAAGTCGGGGCAAAGATATCGATCATAACACCAGCTTAACGCGCTTGTGAGGGAAGTTCAGTGGTGGCATCCATTCTTTTGCAGTCATTGGTGAAGCAGAGAATCGTTCGTAGCTGGAAACAAGAGTGAGTAAATCACGGATAATTCAATGGACCGTGGCGACCACCATCCACTTACTGAGAAGACGTTTAACTCATAACTTCTAATTGTGTCACGTCTTACGGTGTCATGGAGGCCTTCAGAAAGTGACGTGTTTGATTTTACTTTGATTGTTTTTGTTTCTGCTGCCGTTGTGGTTTGATGCAGCTTTCCGTGTTAATGTATCGTCTTAGAGATTCCTCGTCTCTGCATAACTGCCGCATCCTAAATCCCTTAGAACCTGATTACTGTATTCTCTCAAGAGAACTCACTAATGTCGCGTCTCTGCTGCGGCGCCAGCAAATTTCCATCGTTCTTATTATTCTTAAAATTATTAATTATTTAGCCGTTTTTGTTCAACCCTGTCATTTATGGTCCGTGGAGCAACGCAGATGCCCCGTCGCCGGTTTTGGATATTGCCTTTTCGCCGTGCGCTCTACACTTGAAATATGGCGGCACGCGAAATGTTTACAAACGTAGCCGTTTCGGAAATGGGGCGCCCTTCGATCGCAAGCGAATGATTCATCGACTGCAGTGTTTTCTGCATTCCATCCACACCCTGCATTTACCCACCACCGCTAGGGCTGGCACCTACCGTCTGTGAGTGGTCACTGCACGTTCACGTCGAACGGAGGAGGTGGTCATGCAAATGTGACTGAACCCTTTATTACGCTCACTTGAGATACAACCGATGTTACTCCCGTTTCTGGTGAACATCCGATGTCTACTGTAACGTATTACGGTATATGAGTTAAATATTCTTCGAGCAAGTCATGGGGAGAGTCGACATTAATATGGAAACACCAAAAAACACATTTCCATGCGTAATACGGTGATGGAAACCCCTTGGTATTAAAACAGTCTCCACTCGTTGGGAATGGGTAAACAGAGGTATAGCTCTGTACCGTTTTTCCTGCAAAAATAGTGGCGTTCAGGTACCGATAATGGATGATGGTGATGATGTTTGGTTTTTGGGGCGCTCAACTGCGCGGTTATCAGCGCCCGTACAAATTTCGAACCTCTGCTAAGCCCAATCTCGCCACTTTCATGATGATGATGAAATGATAAGGACAAACGCCCAGTCATTTCGAGGCAGGTGAAAATTCCTGACCCCGCGGGGAATCGAACGTCTGACCCCGTGCTTGTTAAACGAGAACGCGACCGCTAGACTACGAGCTCCGGACCCGATGATGGAGGCGGATAGCGTTCACGCACCGTTATTTCCAGAGTAGACCACAAAGACTCAGTAATATTGAGATCTGGTGACTTTATGGCCAGGAGAGATGCAGATATTCATCCTCGTGCTGACAAAACCAGTCCTGTACGATGTAAGCTGCGAGGACTGTGGCCCAGTCATGCTGGAACTTTTGGGAAACATACATTGTACCATGGGACGGACTTGATCAGTCATAATGGTCACATAATCCTTGACAGTAAAACGACCTTACAGAGTAACCGTAGGGCCCATGGAAGACCACGATTGGGCTTCCCAAATCATCGCCGAAGCCCCTGCCATATTTCTCTCTTGGGGAGTAAACTTGGTTAGAAGTTAATCAAAATATCCATGGGTGTACTGCCGGTCTACAGTGTCCAACGGGCACAATATTTCGGCGATCATACATGTCACCGTCATCAGGTGAACTGACGGACTGAGCTCCTGTGAACGTGCCGGCACGGAGATCCGTACGCTATGGCTGCTCAGAGGGAACTGGGTTCGGTCGCGGCGGCGGCCGATTTAAATGCCCTCCGCCCGCGGCGCGCTCCCTATGCCGTCCGCGCCCCGCGCCACGGTCGAGCGGTGGAACAGATTGCGACGGCGTCAGATGGCGTCGGAGTGATGGCTCTGTCCGCCGTGGTCGTCACAACCATGCGTTTGCTCGATTTACTCTTGATTAACCCAATCGCTGGTTCCCAAGCCTTGCTAAGATTATAGCCACAGTCACGGTTTATGAGGTCGTCATTGGTGCGAATTTCGATGGCCTCTGTAACAAAGCTGTTCCAGTATTTCGACGTCTGTACCAGAATCCTCGTGCGTTCATACTCCATAGCGTGATTTTCCCACAAACAATGTTCAGCGACTGCCGACTTGCTCGGATACATCAGTCGAGTGTGCCTGTGGGGTTCACGGCATCGATTCTCGACACATCGTCTGACCAATATACGACTTGCCACATTGACACGGAATCTGGTACACGCCGGCCTTCCTCAAACCGAGGTCATCTTTGGCGCTCCCCACCAGAGCACGAGTTTTATTCGCAGGACAAAACACAGTTCCGACCCGGTGTTTCTTCAGAATGCGAGCGATTTTCCCCGAGAGTGTGCCTGTATATAAAATAAACGCAGTGCCTTCCTCCTCGTGATCGCTTGGTTAGAAGTTGAAAACACTGTGCAACAAGACTCGTCCGACTAAACGACATTCTTACATTTCTCCATAGCCAGGTTTTATGGCTTCGGCACTACGTTTTCCTATTAAGGGCATATTCATCACTCATGATAGTTTTGGAATTCCAATTTTCCCTGCAATTCCATACTTATGGAGCATCCTTCGTGTTGTTTTGGGGCCGAAAAAGTTCGTGAGTGCTACACTCACTTCCGCAGTGACTTTCTCAGCTGTAGTCCTCTTACATTTTGTCACGATCCCCCTCAATGACCGTTTGGCACGACAATTCAGCACACACTTATGTCCGCGTTCTGACGTTGCGGATGATGTTTTTCCACTCTCCCTATATGCCGTATAAATCTTAGATGTGGTGCTGGTTTAAATGGCTCTGAGCACTATGCGACTTAACTTCTGAGATTATCAGTCGCCTAGAACTAATTAAACCGAACTAACCTAAGGACATCACACACATTCATGCCCGAGGCAGGATTCGAACCTGCGACCGTAGCGGTCGCTCGGTTCCAGACTGTAGCGCCTAAAACCGCACGGCCACTCCGGCCGGCGGATGTGGTGCTCTTGAAACACCAATTACTTTGGCTCCTTGGTCACGGGTACACCAACAATATGAGCTTCCACCGTACGAGCACCAACAATTTCCCAGGTTTGAATTCACTTAGTTCCGACATAATACATTTACAACTATATAGCCCACTATTCTGACCACGAATGGAACCTACAACGCATTGAAGGTACTGCACGGTTCGTGGTCAAGCACAGCAGCCCAACTTGTAGATTAGCATAGCATCTGCATTCATGTTCAATCATGGATTTCTGGCGGTGTTTCCATATTTTGTCCAATCGCTGCATATCTGTGAAGATACACCGTAAGCTCGTATCTGGGTTAATAGTCGATAAAGTGGCCTACAGTGTCGAATGCCTTCCGGTATGGAATGATAACAGGTAAAGGTATAATCTCATCTTGGATGCTGAAGGTTTTTGTGCAAGAAACAAGCTGCAGTGTAATTTTATCCGAGCTATACGGCTGAACTGGAGATTCATAAATATTTTGTATTATTATAGCTTACAGCGAAGATGCTAGATCTTCCGGATGATACTGCAGTTACAGAGTGATGGTAGGCATCTGGTGTACGGGAGGATATATTGAGGAAAACAATAACTATGAAACTGGTGAAAAAAAAGTGTGTACTATATTAACGTCACCTTTACAGAACGAAGGAACAGTGGACGAATGGAAACGATAAACGTTCTAAGTCCATTTTTCACAGAACACGTTTACAGTACTATTGTCCCTACACTTGTTCAAAGGGTGACACCACGGAGGATTTGTTTCCAACATTATTACTAGATGGCTCTGCTCTTTTTGACAAGCCGTGATTCCCTCTGGAGCTCCAAGTGCCATGCGGCAAGGCCCTCTCCATTTCGACTGGGATGATTTGGAGATATGATACTGAACTTCATAGTGGGTGGGTACAGATTTCTGAGCTGCGACACAAACTTTGCAACTATACAGAAACAAAGAATGTTAATGAGCAGTGCTGCGGCTCACGTCCGTGCTGTTGCAGGTTTCCGTCCTCTATTGGAGACCAAATTGTATCGTTTAGTTGACATGGTTGCCGTTGTTTGTCGTCTTCTTGTGTTGACAGGCCACACCTGGTTTCAAAATGGTTCAAATGGCTCTGAGCACTATGGGACTTAACATCTGAGGTCATCAGTCCCCTAGAACTTAAACCTAAATAACCTAAGGGCGTCACACACACACCGTAGCTGCCGCGCGGTTCCAGACTGTAGCGCCTGCAACCGCTCGGCCACGCCGGCGGGCCACCTGGTTTCGCAAGCGTTGCCTGTCCGCTAGTGGCAGCAGCGGCGTTATCGATATGTAGTAACTGTGGCCCTATCTTTGCGGTGACGAGGTGGTTCTTCCGGGTCGTGTGAGTGAGCAGCTCGGTTGGGGACTCCGGAGAGCCGGAGTGCAGTGCGAGAAACGCGCCGAAACCGCTGGCGGCACGCATGCGCTACCGGATGGAAGGGCTGTGGTCGCGAGGGTACGACCTAGCCGTCAACCGAACCCAACAAGCCGTAAGTTGAGTGGATTTTAATCCGAGTAGTGAAACCTCCACCACCGTGAGATCTCGCGATTCTCCAGTGACTTTCGTTTTGCTGGTCGCCGTGTCGCCGAGACGAATAGCACCGAGTGGAGTGCTTGAGAAAGGCGGCTCTAATTAGCTTTCCTCGACTTCTTGTTACTAGTTGCTGCATTCTGTGTGTTACTGTTTGTTAAGTTCAACCAGCGGTAGTTTTCCTGCCTGGTGCCCGCTATCGCCCCAGTTACCTGCCCTGGAGATTAGTGTATTTAACGGCAGTGTACGTTTTCTCGTCTTGCCACTGCTCTCCGGTAAGGCGTGTAGTTTTGACGGTTTCCTTGATTTGTAGGTCGGTTGGTGTTTCTTCTGCTCTGGTAGTAGTGCTTCCTTTCTCCTTTTGGACGCTCTAAACACCGCATTCTGAGGACTTTGTGCTGACCGCCGGTTTCGGCCTTGGCGTGCTGTTCCATCGTTGCATTGGTTATCGGACGTTAAGTAGCTTCAGCAGATTATCATTAGTTAGACTGCCATTAGTTTGAGCCACCATCTTGTGATGTGAATGCAACCCTTGGCTGCCTTTCTCATTGGTCGCGAAAGTGTTTTTGGCCTGATCTACTTAGAGGTCGATTCCTGGATAACCGTCTCTGACTGACCCTTGTGTTTTATTATTGTATTATTATTTTATTATTGTATTACCAAGTTACCATCATTTGTCTCGCCTGTTTGGGTATCGGTTATTATTCTTACTAGAACAATTAACATTTTTATTATATTTGCTGTTTTATTGTATGTTCTAATTTTTTTATATAATTGCCACTCTTTTCGTTACAGCAAGTTAAACAGTTGTGCTACCAAGTTTACTATCATTTTGTCTCACCTGTTTGGTGATCAGTTGCCTATGCTTCAAATTAAACTTTTGCTATTACATTGCTGTTTGACAGTGTTTGTTAATTTTTTTTAATATTTGCCATTCTTGGCGTTTAAGGCCTTCAGCGTGAAACAATTTTTAATTTATTACCAGTAAGGTCTTCAGCCGAGAAACAATTCTTAATTTATTGCCAATAAGGCCCTCAGCCGTGAGTGTCGTTACTTGTCTTAAAATTCATATTTGGAAAGTTATTTTTGCAGCGAGGTTTAAGGCCTTTGGTCACTTGTCTTTTATATTATAATAACAGTAATTGTAAGTTGCAGCAAGTTTAATCAATTCTTAATTTATCGGCACTAGGGCTTCAGCCATGTGCATGATTACTTGTTTTAAAGTTCTGATTTGGTAATTGCATTTTAGAATTATACTTTAAGATCTTTGGTGATTTGTTTTTTATATTTTAATAACTGTAATTGTAAGTTATAACAAGTTTAAACAATTCTAAATTTGTGCCCATTAAGGCTTTCAGCCGTGAAACAATTCTTAAATTATTGCCATTATTTTTATTTGTTGCTGATTTTGAATAATGCAGGCTTGTAAGATCTCTAAATTCGGTATGCTAAAACTTTCTCATATTCGTCCACCCCAGATACTTATTAATATTAGTGATGAAGTGAGGAGCATAATTTTATGGCATTAAAAGACGGTCCCAATTTTTTTTTATATGAATAAGGTATGTACAGAAAGAGATACTTTGTTTTTGATTCTCCTGGTAAATGTGAAATTTACATTTACACGCGTTTGGCATTTCCAATTTTCAACTGACATGATCAAACAACCGAATTTTATACACATACCTTACTCAAGCATTCATAGCTAGCTTGAGACCTGTCCAGTTTTCACTGTTTGTGGCGTGTCCAACTACATCAAAGTAGTAAAGATTTGGCTGAACTTAAAACTGGACTAATATTAATTCGAGGTGGAAATATTTTTCTAAGCCTTTCGATTGCTTATAGGGAAGAGAGAAGTTTCCTGCATGCTGTAACAGTTTGTTCTATCTACTTTAAATGCTCATCCAAGCTCATGTTTTTATAGGATAACATGACACCATCAAGAATTATATTAGGTAAAATGTCACGGAAATGTCCGCCCATCCACATTCTGTGCGATAGGGAGACGACCTCTGATATGTTTATGTACACTTCGCGATGCAAGGTGCCAATGAGGGCGAACAATGCGGACCTTCCCAGTAGCAGCAGTCTGTGTCTCCAAGCCGCCAGCGCCGTACTACGGCTATAATATACTCCTACCCGTGATGGAACGGCGCAGCCCGGTAAGGCACGTAAAATAAGCGACACGTCCTGCGGCCGGGTACGGCTATCTGTCAGGCATCTCCGTAACAAGAGCCACATAAAACTTTAGTATGCATAGAAGCTGGAAAGCGGGGCGGCCGCCACACGCAATCACAATTACGTGCAGCCTGTAAAGCGACACTCCCTGCGGCCGACAACCTCGCGGTGAGAAAGAAAGGGCGTACAGTCGGTGTGTCGAACACGTGTGTGACAGCGCCCCACCGCGCCTAGCAGATTTCATTTGAGGTCCCTACTTGCAGAGGAATAACCATAAGTAACCTCCATACTCTGGTTCTATACACTGCACTAACACCGCACTGTGCATCTAACGTCCGCACCTTGTGTGGAATACGCGCCATCCATTGCTGCCGACATGGACACGTCGCTTGCTCCACACGCAGTGGTCTACCTGGGATATAATAATTGTCCCCTGTTCGCTGTTTCTGTGAGGCGAAAGGAAGAGGAAACGCAAAAGAAAAGAGGAAGAAGGAGAGCAGAGGAGCTAGTGGAAAATGGTAAGAAAAAGGCAAATAATTTGAGGACACTAAAATGAGGAGGAGGCGGTGATCTACGGAAGGAAATCAAAAGGAGAATTGGGTTGAGCAACAGTCCCATAATGCTATACGTACATTGACTCCAAAAATTGAATTTAGTCACCTATTGTTTCTGTAGGAACATTAATTTTCAGTTTTGATGCTATTAGAGAACACAACAAGTAATAAACGACATGCTGCTGCCCTTTTGTAATTATACCGAGTGAGGTGGCGCAGTGGTTAGCACCTGGACTCGCGTTCGGGAGGACGACGGTTCAATCCCGTCTCCGGCCATCCTGATTTAGGTTTTCCGTGATTTCTCTAAATCGCTTCAGGCAAATGCCGGGATGGTTCCTTTGAAAGGGCACGGCCGATTTCCTTCCCCATCCTTCCCTCACCCGAGCTTGCGCTCCGTCTCTAATGACCTCGTTGTCAACGGGACGTTAAACACTAATCTCCTCCTCCTTTTGTAATTATAATTACTTCTATTTATTTAAGCATCGGCTCACAGCATTTTCGTAACATTTTTGTAAGTTGAGATGCATTGAACGGTATGGAGTTTGAAATCGGAAGTTTCGTGATTTCTTGTCGAAACGGGTAACCAAAGATTACTGACTTACTCACAAAAGTACACTTGCCTAAACACTAAACAGGTAAAAGAACTCTGATTTAGTTTTGCTGACGCATTCTTGTATAGCAAGGAAGACTGGGACGAAGGGAATGTTCAGGATTTAAAAAAAAACGTATCGGCAGGGGTGGGGTATCCAACCATGGATATAATGATCTACAATTGACGATAAAGACTTATTAAAATGCATTAATTGAAATAAGAACCGTGCGGCGATTTCGTCTCTTCGTAACCCATCTCTGCTTTTACATTCAGCTAATGTATCTAGACTCTACAGTTGACATCAAACCAACAGGAAAATCCCACATACTATCCGACGCCGGCCAGAGTGGCCGAGCGGTTCTAGGCGCTTCAGTCTGGAACCGCGCGACCGCTACGGTCGCGGGTTTGAATCCTGCCTCGGGCATGTATGTGTGTGATGTCCTAAGTTCTAGGGGGACTGATGACCTCAGATGTTAAGTCCAATAGTGCTCAGAACCATTTCTTACTATCCGAGAGAAAGCTATAAGAGACAAAGTACTAGAACAAAAAATATGAGGAACATATCCTCCACTAGCATTCAAATCTACAGAAGCCTCATCCGACCCAACTTAACTTCTCTGAATGATGCTTCGATATCTCTTTCTTATTGGCATTTGGTTTCATGACTATACAGCCACCAGATTTTATACATATTAATCACTGTTAGCTGTCAGTACTATGTACAACAATATACACATATGAATTACAATATTATTTCCGTAACAAAAAAAAACATTCATTTACAAATCAAGGAGTATAATTTTAATAAACTAGTAATAAAATTATACCTTATGAACACATTGCAATCTGTATGTCGATTTCGTCTCTCGTCGCTCGGACTGTCAGAGTCTCTCTTCAACTTTCATCCCTTCCAAATTCTTCGCTCTGCAAGTTCCCAATTCTGTAGAGAACCTCCTCCTGCTTGTCTCATTAGTCCACCTAATTGTCAACATCTTCTTGTAGTTTTGATTTTCTCCTGTTCTGTTGTCGCGCGGTCTATGTTTCACTGCCATAAAATGATGTACTCCATGCACACATTCACAGAAGTGTCTTCCTCAAATCAAGTCATTTGGCCAGGAGTAGCATCCTTGCCTATGCTGGTCTGCTTTTTACGTCCTCACTGCTTCGTCCGTCAGTGTTATTTTGCTTCTAATTCAGCAGGACTCTCCTGTGGTCACCGATTTTCGAGTTAAGTTTGCCGATAATCATTTTCATCTTTCTTCCTTTTAACCTCAATTGATACTGTATAATTAGACTGTTCACATTTCATTCAACAGGTTCTGTAATTCATCACCACTTGCACTAAAGATAGCAATGTCATCAGCGAACACCATCAGTGGTATACCTTCACCATGAATTTTTTAATTGTGTCATAACTGAACAGTAGCTGTCAAAGCCTGTTTCCTTGTGTTACCCTCTTTTAATCCGAGCACTTCGTTCCTAGACTTCCGGTCTTATTGTTCGCTTTCGTTCGAGTACATTTGATAGTAGAGATGCGCCAACGGAACAATCCCCCCCACCCGTTCCACTTATCCGTCTTCAAAGAGCACGGCGTCAACGGGAGGTTAAATCCCAGTCTTTCTTCACTATCACACTAAGTTTTCGAATGTATCCATTCTACGTTTTACTCCTGCTATGCTAACCTATTTACTGTATCTACGAGTATAGTGTACTTTGTTATATCGAACAAAACCTGTTTCGTATCTATTTTTCTCTAATGCTGGCTCTGTTTATTCAGTTTGTATTTTTAGATAAAGTGAAGTTTGTTTTCGATCTGTATAAAGGAAATAAAATAATGCTGCCCACTACAGCTTTGGTTCCGTTGGAGAAAACTACTTTTTTCGGTTGTTTCTCCATTTTTCATTACCATTCGACTTGTATTTTCAGGCAGCGACAAATCTGATTTTGACAACTATGAGTTGAAAAAATTTAATCAGGACCAGGACCGTTGCTTTTAGTTTCTGATGCAAGCAACATTATATTCTTTCCAACAACTGATCATATAACAATATTGCTACATATAACAATATTGCTATTGATACTACATACTTTATGATCTACGTTATTTTCTAAGTAAAAACTCTGAATCTCATATGTAAATACTTCTTAATAGATATAGGAGGAAACAAATGACATCGAAAATTATTACTTTTATTGCTTCTTGCAGCAAAATAGCATATTTTCGCACGGTCCCAAATTACCTATTGTAAAGAAATGCACAGGTTTTACTTTAGATAAATGTATCGTGCTTTAATATTCCAAACATAATAAGCATACAAGTGGTTTCACACAGCATTTGTGACACTGAGCTACCTATTTACATTCTACCAGTGCATCCCACATTTTCTTTTAGATTAATTCTAGCTGCAAACAAGAAATTTATTATTCGGTCGAAAACTTTCAAAACTGAGCAAATTCAATGGAAATGACTATCGACACACAGTTCTGCGCACCGCAAACAGATTTATGGTGTGTAGCGTAGGGTGCGTTGTGTATCAGTAACATTTCCTACCATCCCTATTCCGTTCGCAGATAGCGCGTCGGAAAAACCGCATTTGGTTAGCCTCTGCATGAGCTCTATTTTCTCTGGATTTTTCCGTCTCGGTCAGTTTATGAGAGATATATGGAAGGATGTATATCGTTTGCCTTTTCTTGGAATGTACGAACGAGGTATTTTCACATTAAGATTCTTCCGGGAGTGTTACTTCTGGAATCTAGCGGCTTCGAATTCGAATAATCAGGTAGCGATAGTACATTTCTTGCACGACAAATAACACAACAAGTAGAGAATTTAATTTATCAACGTAAGTTTCATAGAGCTTGGAAAGGCATTTAACAGGGCTAATAGACTGAGGTTCTGGGAAATTTATGTCAAATGTGGATACCAAAACACTACATCAAGAGTCTGTATACTGGAACTTATAACTGACGCCTCCAGTTACACAGCGGAAAAGAATTTAATAAACCAAGGTGTGGAACAACTGTGTAATTTATAGCGTATTCTTTTTAGTATTGGTATAGGAGATGCCGTCCGAAACGGAGACAAAGAGCGCTACATGGGACCTGTATGAACAGCGATAAATATAGTAACATACTATTATATGCTGACGTCATTCTATTAATGGCACATTCTGAAGACGAACTACAAAAATGAATCCATCTTTTAAACTTAATTGGATAGGATTATAACTTTAAGATACCAGTAAATAAAACTAACACAATGACATTTCAGAGGATATACCTACTACGAAACAAAATTGTAACTGAAGATCAGATTTTTGAACGAGCACAGCAAGTCAATTACTTTACGAATCATATCAGTTACAAAACTGTAAAAGTCTTGATCGCAATAAAATACAAAATTACTATCTACTAATTATCGGTTTTGGTTGATTAACAACCATCTCCAAGTCATCCTTACTAAAGAACGAGTACCTGTGTACAATAACATGTGTTTTTGAGTGGGGTCCGCCTTAAACAAAACACTATTTTGTTTTTGTCCCAGACATGTTTCACTGCAGTTGCATTATCATCAGTGTTATTTTATTATTACGGCTGAAAAGATAAGGAATGTTCTTTACTGTTTAAATGCATACAAATATTAGTTCCTAAATCATAAATATAGGTTTTTGAGGAGCACACGAATATTCATATATATTTAAACAGTAAAGAACATTCCTTATGTTTAGCAGCCATAATAATTAAAAAAACACTGATGGTGCTGCTACTGCAGTGAAACATGTCTGGGACAAAAAAAAATAGTGTTTTGCTAAAGGCGGATCCCACTCAAAAACAGATGTTATCGTTAAAGCAAACACAGACAAAAGAGCTACAAAATCAAAGTTATTACCTGTGTACAATGTTGGCCACAACAGCGTTGCTGCTAAGTGTAACTCATATCTGTACCTATGAACAATACTGGCAACATCATTGTTGCTAACTGTAACACGGAAATAGCAGAAAGTTGGTACAGCTCGACTGTCAACGTTTAAAACCACCTGAAGATAACTTAACGAAGATAAGGCTGTACAACTAAATTACGGAGATATAAGAGTACATGTTTCATTATAAACTGAACATTAAAAATACATGGAGGAATACAAAAATAAAATTCTATAAGGTGACGACTTTACCTGTTCTACTGTATGGCCGTGGAATGTGGGTTACGACAAGAAACGTTTCTAGCAATATTCAAGAGTTTGAAATGGAATTTTTACGAACAGACAAAGGTTGCATTAAGATGGACTGGATTCTCAAAGTGTTAAATAAGGACAATATTTTTGCAGTAAATGAGAAAACAGAAGAACACAAAACTGGAAGGAAGATCTGCAACTACTGGAAGAAACAAGCATTCCAAAGATGCCTTACAGTACAAACCCAGAGGAAAAGAGGGAGATAGGACTACCAGTTTCAAGAACAGATGATAATAGGCCTAATATGAGAATGACAGAAGACGAAGAAGAAGAAGAAGAAAAAGAAGAAGAAGAAACTCCGTGACGCACAACGTCTTTCTCGTGACTCACAGTAACGTGAAAGTACGACTCTTCAGAAGCTGCCTATTCGCAGAAGTTGCCGCTGCAAATCTGGTAGTGCACGACTGAGCCAGTGCCATTAATTTACCAATGGGAGGTATTTGAGTGCACTTCAATAACTAGGGACGTGTAAGATTTAATTTGAGCAGCCATTGCAATAACTAGCGTGAGTGAATAATACCGTATTATTAGTGACACGCCCCATCGGCAACACGAACAAGTCCGACCGCCCTCGCCAAACGCCGCTGACCGGCCGTATTTCAGCTGGACGGCGAACCTGCAGCGGGGTTTCGTCACAGACCACCCACAACCGCTTCCAGACGATGGAGATCAAGGATGAATTACAGGGGATAAATTTCACCAAATGGGCACCCGTAGTGCCATCGACCTATGTTAAACGGACCACCCACAGTATGTCAAGCGCTACGAAATGTAGCAGGTCGCAGAGTTACAGCGGACAAAATGCCAAATTTTCTGCTGTACGTAAGCACATTTACAGCTACCGAAGTAGATAAAGGAATACCTCTGCCTTTGAAGCAAAATAGCACATGATGAACGAAGCAAGGACGGCATGGAAAGCAGATCAGTATGGCCAAAGGGGGTCTTTGGGGCTAAAATATGTCTGCTACTGTCGAAAGAAGCCTTAATTTGCGAAAGAAGTATCTGAGAATCTTTGGTGGGTAACACAATTGTTTCTTTTTCTTTTTCCTTTTTTTGTCATCAGTCTACTGACTGGTTTGATGCGGCCCGCCACGAATTCCTTTCCTGTGCTAACCTCTTCGTCTCAGAGTAGCACTTGCAACCTACGTCCTCAATTATTTGCTTGACGTATTCCAATCTGTGTCTTCCTCTACAGTTTTTGCCCTCTACAGTTCCCTCTAGTACCATGGAAGTCATTCCCTCATGTCTTAGCAGATGTCCTACCATCCTGTCCCTTCTCCTTATCAGTGTTTTCCACATATTACGTTCCTCTCCGATTCTGCGTAGAACCTCCTCATTCCTTACCTTATCAGTCCACCTAATTTTCAACATTCGTCTATAGCACCACATCTCAAATGCTTCGATTCTCTTCTGTTCCGGTTTTCCCACAGTCCATGTTTCAGTATTCCAGACGTACATCCTCAGAAATTTCTTCCTCAAATTAAGGCTGGTATTTCATACTAGTAGACTTCTCTTGACATAAATGCCTTTTTTGCCATAGCGAGTCTGCTTTTGATGTCTTCCTTGCTCCGTCCGTCATTGGTTATTTTATTGCCTAGGTAGCAGAGTTCCTTAACTTCATCGACTTCGTGACCATCAATCCTGATGTTAAGTTTCTCGTTGTTCTCATTTCTACTACTTCTCATTACCTTTGTCTTTCTCCGATTTACTCTCAAATCATACTGTGTACTCATTAGACTGTTCATTCCGTTCAGCAGATCATTTAATTCTTCTTCACTTTCACTCAGGATATCAATGTCATCAGCGAAACGTATCATTGATATCCTTTCACCTTGTATTTTAATTCCACTCCTGAACCTTTCTTTTATTTCCATCATTGCTTCCTCGATGTACAGATTGAAGAGTAGGGGCGAAAGGCTACAGCCTTGTCTTACGTCCTTCTTAATACGAGCAGTTCGTTCTTGATCGTCCGCTCTTATTATTCCCTTTTGGTTCTTGTACATATTGTATATGACCCGTCTCTCCCTATAGCTCACCCCTACTTTTGTCAGTATCTCGAACAGCTTGCACCATTTTACATTGTCGAACGCTTTTTCCAGTTCGACAAATCCTATGAACGTGTCTTGATTTTTCTTTAGCCTTGCTTCCATTATTAGCCGTAACGTCAGAATTGCCTCTCTCGTGCCTTTACTTTTCCTAAAGCCGAACTGGTCGTCACCTAGCACATTCTCAATTTTCTTTTCCATTCTTCTGTATATTATTCTTGTAAGCAGCTTCGATGCATGAGCTGTTAAGCTGGTTGTGCGATAATTCTCGCACTTGTCAGCTCTTGCCGTCTTCGGAATTTTGTGGATGATGCTTTTTCGAAAGTCAGATGGTATGTCGCCAGACTCATATATTCTACACACCAACGTGAATAGTCGTTTTGTTGCCACTTCCCCTAATGATTTTAGAAATTCTGATGGAATGTTATCTATCCCTTCTGCCTTATCTGACCGTAAGTCCTCCAAAGCTCTTTTAAATTCCGATTCTAATACTGGATCCCCTATCCCTTATAAATCGACTCCTGTTTCTTCTTCTATCACATCAGACAAATCTTCACCCTCAGAGTGGCTTTCAATGTATTCTTTCCACCTATCTGCTCTCTCCTCTGCATTTAACAGTGGAATTCCCGTTGCACTCTTAATGTTACCACCGTTGCTTTTAATGTCACCAAAGGTTGTTTTGACTTTCCTGTATGCTGAATCTGTCCTTCCGACAATCATATCTTTTTCGATGTCTTCACATTTTTCCTGCAGCCATTTCGTCTTAGCTTCCCTGCACTTCCTATTTATTTCATTTCCCAGCGACCTGTATTTCTGTATTCCTGATGTTCCCGGAACATGTTTGTTCTTCCTGCTTTCATCAATCAACTGAAGTATTTCTTCTGTTACCCATGGTTTCTTCGCAGCTACCCTCTTTGTACCTATGTTTTCCTTCCCAGCTTCTGTGATGGCAGTTTTCAGAGATGTCCATACCTGTTCAACTGCACTGCCTATTGCGCTACTCCTTATTGCTGTATCTATAGCGTTATAGAACTTCAAACGTATCTCGTCATTCCTTAGAACTTCCGTATCCCACTTCTTAGCGTATTGATTCTTCCTGACTAATTTCTTGAACTTCAGCCTACTCTTCATCACTACTATATTGTGATATGAGTCTATATCTGCTCCTGGGTACTCCTTACAATCCAGTATCTGATTTGGAATCTCTGTCTGACCATAATGTAATCTAATTGAAATCTTCCCGTATCTCCCGGCCTTTTCCAAGTGTACCTCCTGCTCTTGTGATTCTTGAACAGGGTATTTCTCTATTACTAGCTGAAACTTGTTACAGAACTGAATTAGTCTTTCTCCTCTTTCATTCCTTGTCCCAAGCCCATATTCTCCTGTAACATTTTCTTCTACTCCTTCCCCTACAACTGCATTCCAGTCGCCCATGACTATTAGATTTTCGTCCCCCTTTACATACTGCATTACTCTTTCAATATTCTATTATACTTTCTCTATCTGTTCATCTTCAGCTTGCGATGTCGGCATGTATACCTGAACTATCGTTGTCGGTGTTGGTCTGCTGTCGATTCTGATTAGAACAACCCGGTCACTGAACTGTTCACAGTAACACACCCTCTACCCTACCTTCCTATTCATAACGAATCCTGCACCTGTTATACCATTTTCTGCTGCTGTTGATATTACCCGATACTCATATGACCAGAAATCCTTGTCTTCCTTCCACTTCACTTCACTGATCCCTACTATATCTAGATTGAGCCTTTGGATTTCCCTTTTTAGATTTTCTAGTTTCCCTACCACGTTCAAGCTCCTGACATTCCACGTCCCGACTCGTAGAACATTATCCTTTCGTTGATTATTCAATCTTTTTCTCATGGTAGCCTCCCCCTTGGCAGTTCCCTCCCGGAGATCCGAATGGGGGACTATTCCGGAATCTGTTGCCAATGGAGAGAACATCATGACACTTCTTCAAATACAGATCACATGTCCTGTGGATACACGTTACGTGTCTTTAATACAGTGGTTTCCATTGCCTTCTGCATCCTCATGTCGTTGATCATTGCTGATTCTTCCGCCTTTAGGGGCAATTTCCCACCCCTATGACAAGAGAGTGCCCGAACCTCTATCCGCTCCTCCGCCCTCTTTGACAAGGCCGTTGGCAGAATGAGGCTGACTTCTTATGCCGGGAGTCTTCGGCATACAATTGTATGAATTGTGAGGAAACTAGCAAACAGGAGAATCGTTTCAGATGTCGTGCTATAGATGGTATAGAAGGACGTTAAAAATTAAGTAGATTGTTAATATAAGAAATGAGGTTCTCTACAGAATCAGCAAGGAGTTCACTACGTGAGAAATACTGACAAGAAGAAGGGACAGGATGATGTGACGTATGTCAAAACTGTGTAAGATTATGTCCAACAAATAGTAGGGAGCGTAGGAAGCACCTGATGCTCGGAAATGTTGGCACAGGAGGGGGCATAGTCGCTGTCCGCATCAAACCAGTCAGAAGAGAGACGATCGAAAACAAAAAGCTGACGAATTGGAAAACCTTATATAATACGTTGGCTATATGACACGAGGTGGCTACAACACACAAAATAAGCATAGCCAAAAATACAACAAGAGACCATATACTGTCAATTGTGCTCTTTTTTACGTGAACACACACGACTCGTCTGAACGGTACAATGGAGCAATTGAGTCCAGGCAGACCATTAAAAACAATGACATCAGATTTGGACAGCCACTAAGAGGCAAATCAAGAAAATAAGATGGGAGTATCATGAAAATAGTATCTATATGAGCCATTCTTTCTCTAACATACTAAAAGCTTCTGAGTAATACCTTAGGTACAAGAGAAGACACAACACAAAATAGTAAAACACATGCCACATACAGTTCATTATATGTCATGCCACGGCTGCAAGAAATACGCTACTGGCCAGTAAAACTGTTACACCAAGAAGAAATGCAGATGATAAACGGGTATTCATTGGACAAATATATTATACTAGAAGTGATATTTGATTACATTTTCACGCAATTTGGGTGCATAGAGCCTGCAAAATCAGAACAACCACCACTGGCCGTAATAACGGCCTTGATACGCCTGGGAATTGAGTCAAACGGAGCTTGGATGGCATGTAGAGGTACAGCTGCCCAGGCAACTTCAACACGATACCACAGTTCATCAAGAGTAGTTATTGGCGTATTGTGACGAGCCAGTTGCTCGGCCACCATTGATCAGACGTCTTCAATTGTATGAGATCTGGAGAATGTGCTAGCCAGGGCAACAGTCGAACATTTTCTGCATCCACAAAGGCCCGTACAGGACCTGCAACATGCGATCGTGCATTATCCTGCTGAAATGTAGCGTTTCGCAGGGATCGAATGATGGGTAGAGCCACGGGTCGTAACGCATC
This sequence comes from Schistocerca gregaria, assembly GCF_023897955.1. NCBI lineage: Eukaryota > Metazoa > Arthropoda > Insecta > Orthoptera > Acrididae > Schistocerca > Schistocerca gregaria. The sequence continues at coordinate 288,485,917 of NC_064924.1, forward strand.
TGAAATGTAACGTCTACTGTTCAAAGTGCCGTCAGTGCGAATGAGAGGTGACCGAGACGTGTAACCAATGGCACCCCATACCATCACGCCGGGTGATACGTCAGTACGGCGATGACGAATACACGCTTCCAATGTGTGTTCACCGCGATGCCACCAAACACGGATGCGACCATCATTATGCTATAAACAGAACCTGGATTCATCCGAAAAAATAACGTTTTGCCATTCGTGAACTCAGGTTCGTCGTTGAGTACACCATCGCAGGTGATCCTGTCTGTGATGCACCGTCAAGGGTAACCGCAGCCATGGTCTCCTGGTCTCCGAGCTAATAGTCCATGTTGCTGAAAACGTCGTCGAACTGTTCGTGCAGATGGTTGTTGTCTTGCAAACATCCCCATCTGATAACTCCGGGATCGAGACGTGGCTGCACGATCCGTTACAGCCATGCGGATAAGATGCCTGTCATCTCGACTGCTAGTGATACGACGCCGTTGGCATCCAGCACGGCGTTCCTTATTACCCTCCTGAACACACCGATTCCATATCCTGCTAACAGTCATTGGATCTCGACCAACGCGAGCAGCAATGTCGCGATACGATAAACCGCAATTGCGATGGGTTACAATCCGACCTTCATCAAAGTCGGAAACGTGTTGGTACGCATTTCTCCTCCTTACACGAGGCATCACAACGACATTTCACCAGACAAGGCAGGTCAACTGTTGTTTGTGTATGAGAAATCGGTTGGAAATATTCCTCATGTCAGGACGTTGTAGCTGTCGCCACGGGCGCCAACCTTGTGTGAATGCTCTGAAAAGCTAATCATTTGCATATCGCAGCATCGTCTTCCTATCTGTTTAATCGCGCGTCTGTAGCACGTCATCTTCCTGGTGTCGCAATTTTATTGTCAGTAGTGTACTATAGACTCTCGTCTTACACAAACTAAGACAATCGTTCACGAATTCTAAAAGGGAAAATCATTTTTCAAGGTATCTAAAAGGGCATTAATCTTGGATGGTGCTGCATTTGTGCCTTGATAGTAATTGGTTGTGTACTTATAAAAATATTAGTGGTCATCGAACACGTCACCCGGCTGTATTCTCATAATAAGACCACTGTATTAGAAAGCTTACGTGTTCAATGGACATCATAGCGCCGTACCAGGCAGAAATCGCAGAACATCTGCTCCAAGGTGGCACAAGATGCACTTGGTCAGACACGTGAGCTGCGGTGAGGAGGAGTTCCGCTTTGGAGAGACGTACATAACTCATTAAGAGTGATACAGTGACTTAAAAAAGTCCTTATTCGTTTCGACAATGTTTAACAACTACCGACATTCTGATGCCTGCAGCAGAGGTATGCAACAGTTACGTCCTCTGATGCCATCCCAGAACATACACAGCATGGCGTGGGACTCGCATGATCCATGGTCATATGCAACAAAAATGTAGATCAAGTCCAGCAAGAGAAAATATTTTTATTGAGGTTCTACAAAGCTGATGGACGCAAGAAATAGTCACAAAATGTTAAATTAATAACACATTTTTAGACTACAAATAGGAACACACACATAAACTTATATGTACAGACACAGTAGTTTGTAACCTAATAATAGTAATAACAAAAATGATTATTACAAAAATACGTTCCACAACGCAATATGTGTACAACAATATAATACATGAAGTTACCATATTCATATAAGAACAGAAATATTGAGACGGTGTAGTCAGCTAACAGACTAATGAATACAGCGGATCTCAACATTACATAAAAAGTCACTCACTAGATAGCACGTCAGTGATGGCGCTGTATCCCGCTAGCAGATTATTTTTTATAATATTTATTGTACAACAGGAAACAGATATTTGTGCAAATTTTATGTATTTCATGCCAACTTAGCGGCAAAATGAAAGATATTTAAGACAAATGGTAAAAGAAATAAAGTAAAAAGATTAAACTTACGCACAAAATAATAGTTACAGAGTAACATGTTTTATTTGACGCAATGTGTACATCACAAATAAAATATTAGATAGCAGATCTGTGCTAGTGAAAACTGAAAAAGAGAAATTAAGACAGCAGCTCATCAAAAATGTTACAAAATCATTGTCTATTACTTGTTGCTTGTTCCGTTAATACATCACCTGGGTTTTGATGACAACAAGCATAAATGTCGAGGTCTTCTCAAATGTCTGAATCCTTGCTTTTGGGTTCCCAGAGTAGAATGTTTAAACTACTCTCAATAGAACTTAACTGCTGGCAATTTTCCTCAAATGACGGCACAAACACTGCCATTAATTGCTCATTTGTGCTCCATAAATCTTGTTTTTTAATGCATTTCCATCTGGCCTCTGTAAATATTTCCACAAGATCTGCATCTAATCCTATAGACACCTGTATGAATTTATCTCATTTCTCATCCAAACTACGGCCCAGGAAAAATCCAAAGTTTTTTGATTAGTACATAATCCAGCCTGATAAAGTGTAAAGTCCTAGGCGCTTGCACACCGGCAACCAGTTCGATAATGTAGTATCAGAGGCAAGAGAAGCACTCTGAAGATGAAAGTGCAGCAGCGAAGTCTGGCTGTAGGCCCAGGGACTCTCGTCACAGATTCTTTCTGTACAGGTATGTTTTTAAAATTCTCAAGGAAAGTGGGTGGGTGTCAGCGAGGGTTTTGTGGAAACGTCTGGTATTAGAGGTATTTTGTACCGTTTTATTCACGCTTGTACCAATGTTGCATCCTCCCATGATCACCCCACAGGAGAACACAAAGCAGGTACGCCAGAAAAGCGTAAGCACTCTTTTCTGTTTCGGATCATGCTCAAATTTCGTGGAATGGTTTTCAACCTGCCCTAGTGGTTTCACCGTGAACATCACAGCAAAAACGTGATCGCACTGCGCTCCAAACGAATGCAATCATTTTTGATAGGAATGCAGCTCCACAGTGTCCTTAGAGAAGCTTTGAAATGCCCAGGTATGTCATCAGCTAAAGGTTGTGGAGAATGTCTTTCTGGTGCTCATCGCACTGCAAACTTTCGTTTTCTACCACGAAAAGTGTAGGAATCAACTAAATTCCGGTGCTCTATGATTATTAGATTATCATCTCCATTTACGTACTTTATTACCCTTTCAATATCCTCATACATTTTCTCTTTCTCTTCGTCTTCAGCTTCAACTTGCGATGTCAGCATGTATACCTCAACTTGTTGTCGGTGTTGGTCTGCTGTCGATTCTGATGAGATTAACCCTGTCACTGAACTGTTCACAGGAACACACTCTCTGCCCTACCTTCCTATTATTAACGACTCCTACTCTCAATATAGCATTTTCTGCTGCTGTTGATATTATCCTATGCTCATCTGACCAGAAGTCTTTGTCTTCTTTGCATTTTACTTTACTGATCCCTACTATATCTAGATTAAGCCTTAGTATTTCCCTTTTCAGATTTTCTAGCTTGCCTACTACGTGCAAGCTTCTGACATTCCACGTCCCGACTTTTAGAAAGTAATCCTTTCGTTGGTTATTGAATCTCTTTCTCATGGTCACCTACCCCTTGGTAGTCCACTTCCGGAGATGCGAATGGGAGACTATTCGGGAATCTTTTGACAATAGAGAGATCATTTTGACTCTTTTTTCGAATTACAGTCCACACGTCCTGTGAATACATGTTGCGTGTCTTTAATGAAGTAGCTTCCATTGCCTTCTGCATCCACATGCCGTTGACCATTGCTGATTCTTCCGCCTTTAGGGGCGTTTCTCAGAGAGTGCCTCCGTCCTCTTTGACAAGGCCGTTGGCTTCTTACGCCGGAGGTCTTCGGACGCCAATGCTGATTATTTATCGAAATTTAAGCAATGGCGGGTTTAGAATCGGCGTCCGATAACTAATCAAAGATGCTATCCGTAGACCGCGGGTGTAGCGTGATGACCATAAAAAGTAAGTGATATTCTACGTTTTCATTACATCGTACAACTGGTTTTTCTAAATTTGTGGTACGAATCATTTCCTTTTCTTTGTTTCTTTTTTCCTTCAAGATGAAATTATTATGATTCTTACAGTTTTATCGGTAGCTGGGTAGCTACAAGGTGATGGTACGCAACCTATCTGTTCTCTCTGACGTCAACGCTCACACCTATATCCACGCACAAAATGCCTCTTTCTGTTAAATTTAATCTGTTAAGTATTCGGTCTTCCTTCAGATTCTGATTTCATTTATTTTTCGCCCATACTTACTCTTTAATGTTCTCCACTTATATTATTACTGATACATAATATTTTCACTACTACTTAATCACTGTTAGTATGATATTACACAGGGTTGTAGCCTATCCCCGATGTTATTCAATCTGTATATTGAGCAAGCAGCGAAGGAAACAAGAAAAATTCGGAGTAGGAATTAAAATCCATGGAGGTGAAATAAAAGTTTGAGGTTCGCCGAAGACATCGTAATTCTGTCAGAGACAGCAAAGGACCTGGAAGAGCAGATGAAGGGAATGGACAGTGATTTGAAAGGAGGATATAAGATGAACATCAACAAAAGAAAAACGAGGGTAATCGAATGTAGTCGAATTAAATCGGGCGATGCTGCGAGAATTAGATTAGGAAATGAGACGCTTAAAGAAGTAAATGAGTTTTGCTATTTGGGGAGCAATATAACTGATGATGGTCGAAGTAGAGAGGATAAAAATGTAGACTGACAATGGCAAGGAAAGCGTTTCTGAAGAAAAGAAATTTGTTAACATCGAGTATTGATTTAAGTGTTAGGAAGTCGTTTCTGAAAGTATTTGTATGGAGTGTAGCCTTGTATGGAAGTGAAACGTGGAAGATGAATATTTTAGACAAGAAAAGAATAGAAGCTTTCGAAATGTGGTGTTACAGAAGAATGCTGAAGATTAGATGGGTTGATCACATAACTAACGAGAAGGTATTGAATAAAATTGGAGAGAAGAGGAGTTTGTGGCACAACTTGACTAGAAGAAGGTGTCAGTTGCTAGGGCATTTTCTGAGACATCAAGGGATCAGCAGTTTAGTATTGGAGAGAAGCGTGGAGGGTAAAAATCGTAGAGGGAGATCAGAGATGAATACACTAAACAGATTGAGAAGGATGAGGATGTAGGCTGCAGTAGGTACTGGGAGAGTAAGAAGCTTGCACAGGATAGCGTAGCATGGAGAGCTGCTTCAAACCAGTCTCTGGACTGAAGACCACAACAACAACAATGATATTACAACTGTAATTGCGCAAAAGCAAAACTTTGTTATTAATTTCGCCATGGAACAAATTCTAATATTGTTATAAACAAAAACTATTACACGAATACCAACAATAATCTAAAAACAACAGTAAAAGAAGGCTTTCACGTTCAAGCACACAAGAGCCGAAACAGCAACGCTACTGTCTCTTGATACGTTGTAAAAATGTTTCCTGAAGGTCGTACAGTCGCAGTATGGAGTCGGAAGCGAAGGGCGAAGGTCGTGTGGTGGGCGACAGGCGAGCAGGGCTGCACAGGCGTGTCAGCCAGTCTGCAACCCGCGTCGCATTTCCGGCTGTAAAGCACGGCGTGTTTACGGCAGCCGTGTTTCGCTAGAGAGACGCCCGGGGAGGCGTTTAATTGGCCGGCCGTCGCGTCCCCCTCTCTGTCCGTGCGATAAATTATAGCCTAGGCTTTCATGTTACACAAATATAAAAAGAAGAACGAAGGACGGAGTTATGCCTGGCAAGACACAACGTGATAGATCGTGACAGTGGAAATGTCGGAGGTTGTACGTTTAGCCTACGCAGTTTTAAATACTCTGCGAGCAACTACGACAATAACAAAAGCTAATTAAAAAAAACAGCTGTTGCATGCTAAGACCCCTTACGAAAGGGTCACATGTTCGAGAACGGCGTATGCGTGGTTTGTAATGCAGATACGCCTCGTCGGCGTGATGTCCTGTGTTGCTTTTGACAGTAGCACCAAGCTGTAAATGCCCGACGTTGTGTTAATGTTTACTTACTAAAATGCGAACTGTTTACTCTTGTTCTAAGAAAATAAAATCCTCCACCCTGATATACAACAAATGAGTAATAAGCTATTTGAAAGTCAATATTTCGGGGTGGGAAGGGACTCCGCAATTTAAAAAAGGTCCAAGAAGTGCCCTCTAATCTCCCAGCGCGAATTTCGCAACTTGTCCTTCAAGACGTACATGTCTTTGAGCAGATAAATCCTCAATACCTTTGTGAACGACTAATCCGCGGGGGAAGTTTTCATTCTTGTTATAACACTTTGTTTGAACCTACATCTACATATAAGTAGATACTCCTCGAGCCACCGTACAGTGCATGGTGGAGGGTACCTTGTACCACTACTTGTCATTTATCTTTCTGTTCCACTCGCAAAAGGATAAACTACTCTCTACTGGGTGATCAAAAAGTCAGTATAAATTTTAAAACTCAAAAAAACAGGGAATAATGTAGATAGAGACGTAAAAATGCTCTGAATGACATAGGGTTTTATTAGAACAAAAAAAACTTATATTGCTGGACGCGTGAAAGATCTCTTGCGCGTGTCGTTTGGTGATGATCGTGTGCTCAGCCAGCACTTCCGTCATGCTTGGCCTGCCAGGTCCCCAGACCTCAGTCCGTGCGATTATTGGCTTTGGGGTTACCTGAAGTCGCAAGTGTATCGTGATCGACCGACATCTCTAGGGATGCTGAAAGACAACATCCGACGCCAATGCCTCACTATAACTCCGGACATTCTTTACAGTGCTGTTCACAACATTATTCCTCGACTACAGCTATTGTTGAGGAATGATGATGGACATATTGAGCATTTCGTGTAAAGAATATCATATTTGCTTTGTCTTACTTTGTTATGCTAATTATTGCTATTCTGATCAGATGAAGCGCCACCTGTTGGACGTTTTTTAAGCTATTGTATTTTTTTGATTCTAATAAAACCCCAGGCCATTCCAAGCATGTGTGTCAATTTGTACCTCTCTATCTACATTATTCCGTGATTTATTCAGTTTTCAAATTTATACTGACTTTTTGATCACCAGGTATATGCCTCCATATACGCCCTAATTTCTCGTATGCTATACTCGTGGTCCTTACACGGAATGTATCTTGGCGGTAGTAGAATCCTTCGGCTGTCAGCTTCAAATTCCGGTTCTCTAAATTTTCCTCGAAAAGAATGTCGCCTTCCGTCCACGGTTTCCCATTTGAGTTCCCGAAGTATCTGCGTAACATTTGCCTGGTGTTCGAACATACCGGTAGCAAATCTAGCAGCCGACTTCTGAGTTGCTTCGATGTCTTCCTTCAACCCGATCTGGTACGTATCCCAAACACACGAGCATTACTCAGGAACGGGTCGCACCAACTTCCTATATGCGGTCTCCTTTACAGGTGAACCACTCTTTCCTAAAATTCTCCCCATAAACCGAAGTCGATCATTCGCCTTGCCTACTACGGTTTACACATAATCGTTCCACCTAATACGCTTTGAAACGTTACGCACAGATACTTAAACGACTTGACTGTGTTGGACAGGAGAACTGTAATACTTTGTACGAACATTACGGGTTTGATCTTCCTACTCATCCACATTAAGTTACATTTTTCCATATTTAGTGCTAGCTGTCATTCATCACACCAACTGAACATTTTGTCTAAAGTGTCTTGTATCTTCCTACAGTCGCTCAACTTCGATACCTTACCGTACACCACGGCGTCATGAGCAAACAACCGCAGTTTACTGCCCACCCTCGACTCATACATCATATACATTTTTATGAGTAACTAGAGAAGAGCACCAACACACTCTCTCTCTCTCAGCTAAACAGTGTCGGTTCTGGTCCCGTACGAAGCACTGACAACATAACCAAAGAAAGATTAGTTAACATTCACCCAGGCCAAAGTAGTGCAATGGCAAAAGTAGTGCATCGCATTTTGGTTTATTACACGTCAATTCTTGAAGATCTATAACAGCGGCAAAAGCATTAATTTTGTTTTCATAAAATGTTATAGATAGTGTATCAGTTCTTGCACCGTTGGGAAGCAAACCCCAAGGAATCTGGATAGTTTTTGATATGGTCCCAAGTGGAACATCAAATCGTCACGCAGACATACGTTGTAAGGAAAGTACTTTTATCCAGAAAGTAACCTTTCCTTTCCCGTTACAAAATGTTATATATTCTTTGTTCTTTACACTTATTCTTGTGTATTTCATAGAACGCTTAAATGTTAACGATACGTTAAAAAATTTCTTCCGAAAAAAATTACTCTTATCTGCAGCTCATTATACTTATTTTTTGAAACACATATTTATTATGCTTCTGCCAATCAGAATAACTGAGATAATGAATTACCTTTGTCTTAAATTTTACAATAAGAGCTATCAGCACTCTTGAGCTTATCATTGCTGCACTCGCACTATGTGATTTACCGACGTGCTGGGAGGGAAGTGGTCAAGAGAAAATCACAGGTCTGCTACTAGCTGAGGAGTTTGGATGCTGGCGGTGAGGTCAGTTCTCGCAATTTGCTGAATTTGAGGAGTGTGCAATCAAAAGTTCCCGAGTTCGCGTAAGCAAAGTTCTGGGTCAGACCAGCAGAAGCACACTTAGGAAACAGTTCTCTATTATCCATTAAATTTCGGATGTGCAGCCTCATAAACTTTACTTCTTCCAGTGTTTCGGCTGTCCTCAGAGTGAGCCAATAGACTGAAGCTTTAAAACCACCGACACCCACAGAGCATACACTGACCAGCCAGAATTTAGCGACCACCGACCTACTATCGATACAAATCCGTCCGGCGGATAGCAGCGTCACCTGACGAGGAATGTCTGCTAGTCAGACACAGTTCACGCAGTATCAGTTAGTGTGCTTTTCGTGTGTAGAATGGGGAAGGCGCACGAATTATCTGAGCCTAACAGACAGCAAATTGTGATGGCCCAGAGGCTCGGCACGGGCATCTCAGAAAGTTCACAACTTGACGGATGTTCGAGTAGTGCTGTGGTGAGTGTCTTCAGCACGTGGGGAAACCAAGGTGAAACCACGCCCAGACGTCGTGGGTTGGATGGCCACCGTTCATTACAGATGTCGGACGTCTTAGGCTGGGAAGACTAGAAAAACAGGACAGGTGGCCATCTGTGGCGACAGTAATATTAGACTTTAATGATCGGCAGAGTAAAAGTGAGTCTGAACACAGTGTATCGAACGCTCGTAACGATTGCCATCCGCAGCCGGCGATCCTATGATACAACATCGGTATCTACGACTGAAAGGGCAAGTGACCATCAAGACTGGAGGTTGGCGCAGCGGCAGAGCGTTGCATGATCTGATGAATCCCGATACCTTCTTCATCATGCCAATGGGAGGGCGCGAATCCGTTGTCCTCCAGGCTCCTTGACGCCTGTACTGCGGGACGGAGACAAGCTGGCGGCGGCTGCTTTATGCTCCTGGGAACATTCACGTGGGGATCCATGGGCCCAGTGAAGCTCGTGCGAGGCATAATAGCGGCCAAGGAGTTCCGCGCACTTGTTTCAGACCACGTTCACTCTTTCGTGACGATCACGTTTCCCGACAGCAATGGCATTCTTCAACATGGCAAAGCCCCATGTCAGAAGGCCAAGAGTATGATGGAGTGGTTCGAGAAAAACAGCGGTGAGTTCCAATTGATGTGGTGTTCCCCCCAACTCGCCAGACTTGAATACATCTGGGATGAGATTGAATGTGGCGTCAGAGCTTGTCGCCACCCTCCCCCGAATTTAGGATATAATGTGATTTTTGTGCCCAGACGGGGTGCCAACACCCTCCAGCGACCTAGTAAAGCCTCAGTGCTTCCATGCCACGACGCGCCGCCACTGTTATCCTAGCCAAAGGTGGCTATTAGGAAGGTGGTCATAATGTTCTGGCTGATCAGTGTACGTAAACTGAATCTACAGCTACGCTACGCTGGTTGAAATTCATTTGGCGAAGAATATAATTAACAAATACAGCGGCTTCAAATCATGGATTCAAATGGTTCAAATGGCTCTAAGCACTATGGGACTTAACATCTGAGGTCATCAGTCTCCTAAACTTCGAACTACTTAAAAGTAACTAACCTAAGGACCTCACACACATCCAAGCCCGAGGCAGGATTCGAACCTGGTACCGTAGCAGCCGCTCGACCATCGCGGCCGGCACAAATCGTGGAATCCGCCGCTTTCTTTAATAAACTCGCTATGACATTCCCGAGTATTGATCGACTGTGTAGCTGCAGATTCAGTTTATGCACACTATTTGGCGCGCGATCAAAGTATCAACGCTTGTTAATTTGTGGTTTAAGTAGACGAAGCGAGTACTGTAGCTTCAGTCTGTCAATTACTCTGATGATGTCCGAAAGGTATCAGACCGAAATATCAGAAGAAGAAGAAGAAGAAGAAGAAGAAGAAAAAGAAGAAGAAGAAGGAATAATATACGCGACTGCATTCCTGATATTTAACCCATTAGTTAATACGCCATGGAAACACTAAGATGCACAACTGTTTCGTAGCTCACCCACACGTGAGCTGTCCGTGGCAGCTGTTTATTCGCCTGTGTTAATCTGGCTTTTATTAACGCTACTAGTTTTAGAAGATTAGGGTGAGTTACCAGGCTGACAACACTTACCATGTCATATGGGTATAATCATGTTCAATTATGGTGAATTAATCTCCAGAAACCGCTAGCCCGAAATAAGAGGCTGTGTTACAAAGGTAAATTTTTTACTTCATTTCCTAATATTCCGACTGATTCTGTCTATCAACTAAAATGATACACAAAGAGCACAAACTCTGCGATTGTTCTGAGATTCATGGATGATTGCGTATGTTGAAGTGGTGCAATGATCATCACCAATGACTATTTCAGCTTCCTCGATGTATCTGTCATTTTCCGAAGAGGGTGACCTACCCGGAAATTCTTCGTCGCAGACAGATACACGCCATGTTTTGGAGTTGTCGGGTTGTGAATATCTCGTTTTCTAAGTCAACTATCATCATACTGCAGCTGCATTCCGTGAATAAGCTGAACAACTTTGGTCCATTCGAAGTACAGGAAACGATTCAATCTCCTCATTTGTTTCATAGTGCTCACGGACAACGGAGTACTCGTAATAAATTACCTTGATATTACTACGCACAGCGGGAGATAACGCATCGAACAATAGCGAGATTAACGCATGTCAGTGTCGCCAAGCTATGGAACAGAAAATAATTGCCTTTACTTAGTAACCTGACTCCTTGTACCGTCCACAATCAATACCGTCTATCTAAATTTATGCAGCGGCGTTTAGCAATGACAACATCGCCTTTCAGTATCTATGATTGTGAACGTACGCTTCCCGGGTGAGAGTAGCACAGTACAGTCCCTGGTTCGACTCCGTGCGTGGGTGGTCCCCGCAGGCAGTGCTCGGCCACACACGAGGCTATCCGGCTCGCCTGAGCTATTTTCGCGTCGATGTCCATCAATTCTCTGCCTCAGGTTTGAAAAAATCGCGTCTCCTAAATTACAGTCATAACGAGCGCTGAGCTATGATAGCAACCTCGATGCAGCCGACTCATAGGAGACGGACGGGTAGCGCAAAACGGTGGACCACACTGGCGTCCATCCGTCTGGTCATTATCCTCTCCTCCAGTGCCGTACTATTACGATTACGATGACTTAATTTAGTAGTATCTGCGGACGTGGAAAAACGTCCACAGCCAAATGGTAAAAGATGGCCGTAACGAGATTATAACGAGGCGTTGTACGATAGCAGCGTAATTGCTCTCCGAGGAGCAGTTCTGTCCATCAAGAAGTCCCTCGACTACAGTTTTGCAGTATGAACACCCGAATTAGACGTCTCAAGGTTGAAATTAGTGCGTGCTCCGTTGAAGTAGTCTTATTACTTCGCCGTCTGCGTGAGAAGGTTCGAGGACAGCTTCAGCACGCAAATTTTCTGACGGCGATGTACTGCTCCGCTAAGTAGAGTGTGGAGGGTTTATATTTCAAAACACGGCACAGTTTTCACAGACGAAACCTGTTATTTCGTGAGGGAATATTTATGAAATGATTAACGCAGTACGTACTGTATTCTCATCCTTCAAGCACGCACAAAGACACGGACAGTCAAACAATCGCTTACAGATTATGGTTCCTGCCTAAATTCCACTACTTAAGGTGGTATAAACTCTCATTAATAACATATTCATATGAAAAGATCGACACGTTTAGTGGTTGAGTTTTGCTAAACCCCGTAAAAGAGAGCAAAAAAATGACACAGCACGAAGAAATTATGCGAATGGGACGGTAATAGGCAGATGTGATGTATATGTACAGAAAAACTAATGATTACAGTTTCGAAAAAAAAAACTGGATGATTTATTCACGAGAAAGAACTTCACAACCTGAGCAAGTGAATAATGCGGTGGTCCACCTCTGGCCCTTATGCAAGCAGTTACTCGGCTTCACATTTAGAGAGTTAGTGGATATCCTCCTGAGAGATATCATACCACATTCTGCCCAACTGGCGTGTCCGATCGTCAAAATCCCTAGCTGGTTCGAGGCCACTGCCCATATGCACCAAACGTTCTTAAGTGGGGAGAAATCCGGCGACCTTTCTGGCCAAGCACGAAGACATGCAATAGAAACACTCGCCTGGTGAAGACGGACACATTAACTTGCGAGGGGACCTTGTGGGAGGTGGATCACGTTATGAGCTCCCATTTCGCCTGCGTATAGTGTGGGTAGGCGCATATCACACCCTAAAATTGTAGGTGCCAGTGCGGCCTCGTTTATGAAATATTGCCTGTTAAAGTTTGGGCGGGTCAGTATATACAGAAAAGTTTCACTATTGTGGCAAGTGAGCGTGTAGTATCAAAATTCCGTAAGAAATTGATTAAAAAGAATTACAAGCCTCTATAAATCAAAATTGAGTGTCCAATTTTGTCAAAATATGTTTACTCCTGCCGTTATTCATTGTTAGGTGTAACCCACAAAACACTTCCTTGGTCTTCCACCAAATGTTCAATATTGTCCGTAGTACTGTCTGGTGCCACTTGCGCATTGACATGGGTTTCATAGCGCCTAGCCCTACAGGCGGCTTCGAAATGTTTTTTAAAAGTTTTTAGACTCTTTTGGAGTTTTTTTTCTTTATGTGTGTTGCCGCGTGTCAAAATTATCTCCCGTCTTTTGCTATTTCCAGCATGACACTTAAGGATGGGCGTATAACAGTCCGAAACCGGTCGTGTGAAAATAAAGTAATTTACAACTGAAGCGGTATTTTCAACCTCTGTTATAATGCTCAGTTGCCGATGTCCTGCCAACAGGATTGTTTGTAGTAAAACCAAACGAGTTGAAATGTATGCACTAATGTTGTAAATCACTCGATTGCAGGACTTCTTACTTCCGGAGTGAGAGAAGTTGCAAGACCTGAGGCTGCGGATGTTCTGTGCATGAACACTGTTACTAATAATAATAATAATAATAATAATAATAATAATAATAATAATAATAATAATAATAATAATAATAATAATACTTGTAATGTATAGACCCTATAGGAGTGTAGTAGCCACTACATACAATACTGGCCATTAAAATTGCTACACCTCGAAGATGAAGTGCTACAGACGCGAAATTTAACCGACAGGAAGAAAATGCTGTGATATGCAAATGATTAGCTACACAAACAGCAGTTGACCGGCGTTGCCTGGTGAAACTTTGTTGTGATGCCTCGTGTAAGGAGGAGCAATGCGTACCATCAAGTTTCCGAGTTTGACAAAGGTCGGATTGTAGCCTATCGCGATTGCGGTTTACCGTATCGCGACATCGCAGCTCGCATTGGTCGAGATCCAATGACTGTTAACAGAATATGGAATCAGTGGGTACAGGAGGAACGCTGTGCTGTCGACATGACAGGCATCTTATCCGCATGGCTGTAACGGATCGTGCAGCCACGTCTCGATCGCTGAGTCAACAGATGGGGACGTTTGCAAGACAACAACCATCTGCACGAACAGTTCGACAACGTTTGCAGCAGCATGGATTATCAGCTCGGAGACCATGGCTGAGGTTACCCTTGACGCTGCATCACAGAGAGGAGTGCTTGCGATGGTGTACTGAACGACGAACCTGGGTGCACGAATGGCAAAACGTCATTTTTGCGGATGAATCCAGGTTCTGGTTACAGCATCATGATTGTCGCATCTGTGTTTGGCGACATCGCGTTGAACGCACGTTAGAAGTGAGTATTCGTCATCACCATATTGGTGTGATGATAAAAGGGCGTGATGGTATGAGGTGCCATTGGTTACACGTCTCGGTCACCTCTTGTTCGCATTGACGGCACCCTGAACAGTGGACGTTACGTTTCAGATGTGTTACGACTCGTGGCTCTACCCGTCAATCGATCCCTGCGAAACCCTATATTTCAGCAGGATAATGCACGACCGCAAGTTGGAGGTCCTGTACGGGCCTTTCTGGATACAGAAAATGTTCGACTGCTGCCCTGGCCAGGATATTCTCCACATCTCTCACCAACTGAAAACATCTGGTCAATGGTGGCAGAGCAACTGGCTCGTCACAATACGCCAGTCACTTCTCTTGGTGAACTGTGGTATCGTGTTGAAGTTGCCTGGGCAGCTGTATCTGTACACGCCATCCAAGCTCTGTTTGACTCAATGCCGAGGCGTATCAAGGCTGTTATTACGGCCAGAGTTGGTTGTTCTGGGTACTGATTTCTCAGGACCTATGCACCCATATTGCGTGAAAATGTAATCAAATGTCAGTTCTACTATAATATATTTGTCCAATAAATTCGCGTTTATCATCTGCATTTCTTCTTGGTGTAGCAATTTTAATGGCCAGTAGTGTTTCTATCGTTGTGTTGGTTAATTTTTTCGTTTATCTGTTTGATGTGCCAATGGTCTTGCCGCAGTGAAAACATAGGTTCCCGGTAGAAAAGCTAAGTTAAGTGCTATCGGACTTGAACGGGTGACCGTCCGTGTCTGCCGGCTGTTGTTGGCACGTGTGATGCACTCAGCCCTTTGGAGGCCACCTGAAGAGCATCTTGACTGAGAAGTAGCGGCACCGGTCGCGACAACTGACGACGGCCGGGAGAGCGGTGTACTGACCACACCCCTCCGTATCCGCATCTGGTGACGCCTAAGGGCTGAGGATGATACGGCGGCCGGTCGGTACTGTTGGGTCGTTAAGGCATTTTCGACCGGTGTTTGTTTGCTTGATTTGTTTGTTGTGAAGTGAATAACGAAGAAATTGCTAGCCTGCTGCAGGAACTACCTACAACTCGGAGGAGACATTTTAAAGAGAGATTTAAGCATATGTGACAACATGCACTGAGGTGACAAAACTCATGGGATAGCGACATGCACATTACATGGATGACGGAAGTGTCGCTTACAGAAGGTATGAAAGGATAGTACATTGGTGGAGCTTATAACGGTACTTTGCGAGCAGGCGCGTCAATTAGCATCATATTAATTAAAATCGAGGAAGAATTAGAAAAGGGGAATGTAATACGAAACTTTAATAACTGTACAATATTACTAAGAAGGAATATAAGGAAAAGTAAAAAAAAAAGCAAAGTAGCAAAGACCAAGCGGTACAGAAAGATATAGGGGCGCGTGTGTTTTTTAATACATATAAAAGAACATGTAACACATTATTGAGCTCTCTGCCTTCAGTTATCGCGATCGGGCTAGTCGATGAAAAAGTGGTACGCGACTGCGAAATTCGTTAAGGAGATTATTTAAAGACTATTCAAGCACGTTTAAAATACATTACGTGTGACGAAGTGATCAGAGACGTTTAGTATCGGGTGAAGTGAAAATGATTCCGACAACATAATTCGAACTTTGCGTTAGCTGGGAAAAATACTCTTGGGAAACTATTAGGGTTGTGGAACCCACGAAAGTTGTACTCGACGGAAAGCTATAGTTTACGTAATTCTGCATTTTATAAAATTGTGAAACGCGTGTGCGCGGAACATTAAGAGAATCTTATCCTTGGACCGTTGCGGGGGTAATTGATACAAACAACGCGCCAGCATAGAAATATTTCGCTTATTAACTACCAGATATTAATTAACGGGGACCTAAAATACTAAAAACAGTGCATACACCGTTAAATTGAACCCTGCTTGTGAAAGACAATCACCTCGAACATTTCGAGAGCGAAGAATAGACATTTAAGTGTCGAATTGAGAGCCTGCGTCATGTCGATATTTGGACATTATATGACACGGGTTATTCAGAACACGATATCGACCATTCTAATACTGAGAAGAAGGATAGGATCATCACCTCCAATCCCTATTCATAATTCATATTTAGTCAGTGAAAAGAAAAGTGCTAAAAAAACTACGCTTCAATTTCATCTACGATTTTGGCTTTATTACGTAGTCTTGACTACACGATAAAAAATATGTGGAAGTTGTAAACAACGTTTCGTCATAATATTTAGCCAACCAATATTGCGGGACACCAAAAATGTAAATGCATGAAATTGTTCTTACAGCGGATGTATAATTTATGAATGCGACGAGACACTAAACATCCATTACGTACTTGCATGTTTATCTGCGAAAATGGTCCTTGTCGATACATCAGCACAGAGTTCGAATAGAATCGCTGGAACATTGCACACCATTCAAATTAATCGAACATCTAAATACGCATAATGCTGGTATCACCATGATGTGTTCTTTCTCCTCACCCCCGTCGCAGTAACTGAATTAAGAGTCAGTCGGGAATAACATTTTAATCAATTGACGGCCATTGAGCTAGCGTCACGAATTTTCAAACGTCCACTGCCATGATGAAGGCGAATGACACCACGAGTGCTAACGTCGATCGAGGGGTGTCGTAGTGATCGTATTGAATGACACTGAGCGGTCACATCGTGATGCATCAGACGTGATAATTGCCAGACTTTGAACGCGGACTGGCAATTGGAGCTAGATGCATGGGACATTCCATTTCGGAAATCGTTAGTCTCAAGAGTGTGTCGCGAACACCAAATTCCAAGCATTACTTCTCACCATGGACAACGCAGTGGCCGACGGCCTTTACCTCTCAAAATACGGAAGGCAACGAGCTTGCACGGGAAAATATGTTTCACAGTTGCGACGATGAAGAAGAGCTCATAGCTCATAAGATATTTGTTTTGGAGCCCGTGTTTACGAGGCCTTTTTGCTTCGGATGATCGGTCCAGTCGTAACTCTGATTTCTGGCCATTCTTTCTGGGGCACCATGTGCATCTAATTGTTGATGCAAAGCCAGTGAGCTTCGATGTGGGCCAAACACCTGAGGCGTGGATGAGTACCAGTACGTCGGCGGGACGGCGTGGTGCGGTGCAGTGCGGTGCGGTGCGGCGCTGCTGCCCATATTAAAACATCGCCGGCAGATCTCCATAATCCCCCACGCCGGTCGCTGCTGGCAGTTTATAGGCCGGGCTCCGCCGCTACCAAAATGGACGGGTCGCCGCTCATTTCCTGCAATTAACCAACTAGTTATCACCATAAATTCTTGCTTCCCGAAATTCAATGACCCACGTCAACAAGCGGTCGACACGTCGCTGCTGGCTTGAGTATCCTTATTAGTGAATGACGCGGTCTACAGGGAGAGCCAACGTATTCGTCTCCCACAAAAAAAAAATTGGGAAGCTTGGAGACACGGCCATATTCAGTGTCTCGAAAGCGAACCACCAGTTCCGATGTTTTCAGGGGAGTAACTAACTGATTAGCAGACAGTCGTCGTTCAATGTAATGTTACATTTATCCTAATTTATTGTGACTTTTCATCTCACATAATGCAACATTATTCGAAGAATTAGGGCAAATACCATATGTGCCTCGGATTGGTGAAGTACTCAGCCTCAAATTTTATAAGACTGTTCAGTCGACTTTTAATTCTGCAGACGAATGTGCTGCTTCTAAGCCAAGCTCTTGAGTAAGATTTTCCAGCGAATTAGGAAGAAAATACTTAGCTCATTTTGATTTCTCAGTTAATGTTCAGTCACTAATATTCCAGGAAGTGCGCAGATTTAGTGGCCTCTTAAGGAGTCTCCTCTTCATAACAACTTCTTCGCTCACCTAAATTTATACCACAAGTCCATGAACGCGAACCCGCCAAGTACCTGCAAATGTTCTATTTTTATTTATTGGTATATTTATTGAGTCATCAGTCTTCTGACTAGCTTTTTGTGACCCGCCACGAATTCCTTTCCTGCGCTAACCTCTTCATTTCAAACTAGCACTTACATCCCACGTCCTCAATTATTTGCTGTATGTATTCCAATCTGTGTGTTGCTGTACAATTTACCCTCTACAACTCCGTTTAGTACCATGGAAATAATACCCCTGAGCCTTAACAGATGCCCTATCATCCTGTCCCTTCTTCTTATTACTGTTTCCCACATATTCCTTTCTTCGCAGATTCTACGGAAAACCTCCTAATTCCTTACCTTATCAGTCTCTTAATTCTCAACATTCTTCTGTGGCACCACATCTCAAATGCTTTGCTTCTCTTATGTTCTGGTTTTCCCACAGTCCGTGTCCCACCACCATACAATGCTGTGCTCCAAACGTACATTCTCATAAATTTCTGGCTCAGGACCTATTTACGATACTAGCATACTTCTCTTGTCCAGGATTGCCTTTTTCGCTAGTGGTGGTGTGCTTTTGATGTCCTCCTTGCTCCGTCCGTCATGGGTTATTTTGCTGCCTAAGTAGTAGAATTTCTTAACTTCGTAATCGCCAGTTCTGTTGTGAATGTCCTCTCTGTTCTCATTTCTGCTACTTCTCATTACTTTTGGCCATATTCTGTACTCATTAGGCGGTTCATTCTGTAGAACAAAGCCCTTCATTCTCCTTTCTTTTCAATTGGGATAGCTTTGTCATAAAGGAATCTTGTCGTTCATATCCTTTCACCCTGTATTTTAACAACGCCCTTTCTTTTGTTTCTGTCATTGCTTCTTCTATCATATGCGTATAGTATATTACAATGTTATCTTTCATGGAGAGACAGTAGTTGTATACCGGAACAAGTGCACAGCTATTCAGTATGATGAGTTTCAGTTCAAGGAACTCAGTCATCAAACATAGGAGAAGCTACAGTCGTACATTCTGGATGGCATATCACTGTGCCTGCTGGTCCAGGTTAAGATACGAGGGAAAATTCATAAATATTGGACAGCCTGGCGAGACCGAGTACAGGGTAACTTAACAATACCGTTGATACAGGGACGTTGAGTGCCACTCCCATTTCGAGATGAAGAGGTTAATTTAGGAGAAGTGGCGAACTGCGTCAAACCAGCCAGAAGACTGTACGCAGATCCTTCACTGACCTCCAAGAAATGTGCAGCAAGCTTAGTTTTTAACTGATTGATAACCTAAGAAAATAGGAGAAATCAGAGCTTGCATCCAAAGATTTAAGTGATCGTTTTTCCCGAGCGCTTTTCTAAAGTGGAACGGTAGAGAAACAGCTTGATGGTGGTGCGATGGACCCTCTGCCATGCGATTGTGAATTGGAGAGTAATGATGTAGATGTAGATACTAGTGTCGAATGTATACTTTTCTGTGTCGTTGGACTGACTGGTGGCCGTTAAGATGACATTTTATGGTAGGAGTTTGATGGGGATAGGAGTGTAAGTGGTGGCATGAGAAACATTCGTGAATGTCGTACACAAAGGTGCTCAGATTCGTTTGCTGAGTCTACATCTACATCTGTATTCCGCAATACTTTACTATCCACCTCTGTTCCATTCGTGAATGTTCAATGGAAAGAATAACCGTTGACAAACTTCTGTATGAGCTCTAATTAAGCAGACTTTTCCATCGTGGTCGTTCCACGAGAAATGTGTGGCAAGAAATAACATTTCTCCCAGCTCTTCTTCCAACATACGTTACCTGAATTCCAGCAGGCTCCATGATATACAACGCCTCTCTTGTCAAGAGTGGCATGGAGTTTGTTGGACATCACCGCAACGCTCTCGGGCTTACTAAACGTTCCCGTGACGAGACGTGCCCCCTTTCCTTGGATATTCTCTCTCTCTCCTGTTAATACTTTGAGTACCAGTGGTTTCCATCTGAAACCAACATCTCTTTTTATTATTTATTTGCCGGGTGGGATTAGCAGAGCGGTCTTAGGCGCCGCAGTCATCGACTGTGCGGCTGGTCCCGGCGGAGGTTCGAGTCCTCCCTCGTGTGTGTGTGTGTGTGTGTGTGTGTGTGTGTGTGTGTGTGTTTTTTTGTCCTTAGGATAATTTAAGTTAAGTATTGTGTAAGCTTAGGGACTGATGACATTAGCAGTTACGTCCCATAAGATTTCACACACACAATAAAGTTGCACACACGCAATATTATTCATTTATTTATAAAGTAAGAGTGCCTTTCGCATGAAACCACCGATGCGATGCTTTTGCAAGAGACAAGCATCCAGTGGTACACCTAGATACTGCTATGGATATAGTGCACTATACCAGTAACTTGGAGCGTCCAAAGCAGACGTCGACAAGTACATTGTGCTACGTGATTGAAGGGGATTGTGACATTATAATGTAAATTTGAATTTGTACTACAGCGTTTTGGGTAGTTTGGAAATAAAACCACCAAGCCAGTATGTTCTTTGAATACAAATTTATTAATGTAAGGCACATTTTTCCTTGTTATTCAGGACTGTAATTTGTTTTAGTCATCGTAAGGCGGTCGAAATTTCGAGATTTGGGATAACGTCTCGGCAAAATGTGAAATTGATTTCAAATATATCTCATGAAGTGTTGGGTGGTGGAAATAACCCAGCGCTTCCCAAGTGAAATCATGTCCTTAAAACAATTCATTGTTTACTTGTTGTCAGTTTCTTCTTGTATTCTTTGCTTATTACGACGATAAATGATAATTTTTGGAAAAATTTTAAAATCATAGTTTTCTTTACATCGTTAAGACTCAAAGGGTTAATCCTGTTTGGTAAGGGTCCCAGACGGACGAACACTATTCAAGAACCGATCAAATATGTGTTTTGTAAGCCACTTCTTTCGTGGATGAATTACGCTTCACTAAGATGCCTCCAAAAAAACGATCCAGTATCTGCTTTTTAATCCACTTAAGGTTTCTCCGAGCAGTAACTACTAGCTACCTGAAGATTGTTACAATTTCTAGTGATTTTACACCAATAGCGCAATCAAGCACTAATCGAACTCTATCTTTTCACGAGCAGTTAGTTACATTCATTTACGTTCATGGTCACCACCCACCCCATACAGTAACATCCCTCTGCCGGCTTTCTGCCTTTGACTACATTTTTCTTGCTTTGCAATCTTCCTGTAGACAACGGTATCATCCGCAAAAAGCCTCAGAGCTTCCGGAGTAATTGACTACGTCATTTATATGCGCAGTGGTCAGATACTGAATAACTTGTAAGGGTATCGCAGAGTAGGTTGTACTGAGAAATAATTGTTAAGAAAAAGGTTCAATACATTGAACCATTTCCGGTTTAATAGTATTGAAGTTAGTCAATCAGGTTGCTGCCCACGTATTCTTCGTTCGGTTTCCTGAAATCAAACAAGAGAGCGATACAAAATTTGTAAATTGGATGGCAGCAAGGCTCGAACTCGCTACCATCCAATAGTTTATCGTGTTATTTTTGTGTGTTGTGTGTGTATGTGTATAAGCGTATTTTCAGCTGATCAAACAAAGACTACGTTTGGCAACGAGTATGTAACACTTGCACGGGGTGACACCTGCACGCAGAGGGAATGTCTTGACATTTACACTCCTGGAAATAGAAAAAAGAACACATTGACACCGGTGTGTCAGACCCACCATACTTGCTCCGGACACTGCGAGAGGGCTGTACAAACAATGATCACACGCACGGCACAGCGAACACACCAGGAACCGCGGTATTGGCCGTCGAATGGCGCTAGCTGCGCAGCATTTGTGCACCGCCGCCGTCAGTGTTAGCCAGTTTGCCGTGGCATACGGAGCTCCATCGCAGTCTTTAACACTGGTAGCATGCCGCGACAGCGTGGACGTGAACCGTATGTGCAGTTGACGGACTTTGAGCGAGGGCGTATAGTGGGCATGCGGGAGGCCGGGTGGACGTACTGCCGAATTGCTCAACACGTGGGGCGTGAGGTCTCCACAGTACATCGATGTTGTCGCCAGTGGTCGGCAGAAGGTGCACGTGCCCGTCGACCTGGGACCGGACCGCAGCGACGCACGGATGCACGCCAAGACCGTAGGATCCTACGCAGTGCCGTAGGGGACCGCACCGCCACTTCCCAGCAAATTAGGGACACTGTTGCTCCTGGGGTATCGGCGAGGACCATTCGCAACCGTCTCCATGAAGCTGGGCTACGGTCCCGCACACCGTTAGGCCGTCTTCCGCTCACGCCCCAACATGGTGCAGCCCGCCTCCAGTGGTGTCGCGACAGGCGTGAATGGAGGGACGAATGGAGACGTGTCGTCTTCAGCGATGAGAGTCGCTTCTGCCTTGGTGCCAATGATGGTCGTATGCGTGTTTGGCGCCGTGCAGGTGAGCGCCACAATCAGGACTGCATACGACCGAGGCACACAGGGCCAACACCCGGCATCATGGTGTGGGGAGCGATCTCCTACACTGGCCGTACACCTCTGGTGATCGTCGAGGGGACACTGAATAGTGCACGGTACATCCAAACCGTCATCGAAACCATCGTTCTACCATTCCTAGACCAGCAAGGGAACTTGCTGTTCAAACAGGACAATGCACTTCCGCATGTATCCCGTGCCACCCAACGTGCTCTAGAAGGTGTAAGTCAACTACCGTGGCCAGCAAGATCTCCGGATGTGTCCCCCATTGAGCATGTTTGGGACTGGACGAAGCGTCGTCTCACGCGGTCTGCACGTCCAGCACGAACGCTGGTCCAACTGAGGCGCCAGGTGGAAATGGCATGGCAAGCCGTTCCACAGGACTACATCCAGCATCTCTACGATCGTCTTCATGGGAGAATAGCAGCCTGCATTGCTGCGAAAGGTGGATATACACTGTACTAGTGCCGACATTGTGCATGCTCTGTTGCCTGTGTCTATGTGCCTGTGGTTCTGTCAGTGTGATCATGTGATGTATCTGACCCCAGGAATGTGTCAATAAAGTTTCCCCTTCCTAGGACAATGAATTCACGGTGTTCTTATTTCAATTTCCAGGAGTGTATATGGAGCCATGGTCATTGAAGGTTGTGGACAGGGTGTTCCAAAAGTATGATACACAGGCCTGACCGCGGCTAACTGCAACGTATTCTGGACACTAGCTAAAGTTAGAACTTACAAACCTACAGTGATTAGTTCGTGGAGTTCTTTTTCCTCAATGTAAATTTTCATGATTTTACAAGAATGCAACTACGATTGTGTCCTTTTTTAGACTTATATGTACATGCTGCTTTTTTACGCAATGAAGAGAACTAAATCCACCCGCAGAAGCTCACTGGTAAACTTCAACTTAAGAACTTGCCTTCGAATTAGCAATCCTCTAAAAGTGGTACCTTAAGTTGCCAGTGGGGAAAAATAATTCTGTTGCAGCTAAGACGCTGTAAAAGTTAATGTACATGACTGTAGCCAGAGTGTCTGAAAGGGTTAAAGTATACTACAATTCTGTTCGATACAGGCAAAATAGGACTGTCAACGAAGTAGGACTTTTGCCCTACTGTAGCTGACGTGAGTAATTTGAGAAACTATGTTCAGTCTTGCTATCTTGTTCGTGTAAATTCAGAGAGAAAGAGTAACGTTGCCTGAAGTTTTGAGAAGCAGACCGATTAAAGGGATTGGTAGTGCTTAAGAAGTAAACTGCTTTTAACTATCAGGTTTAAGTTAAATGTTGAATATGTATTCTATACGGTTTTTAAATGGGTGTATACGCTTACTAATAACAAGAAAAGCTACATGCATAATCTGCCTTTTTGTAAAACTTGTGTGTTTAGAGCGTAGTTGTTCGAAGTTCGGTGTGATTTTTAAAATCCTTGTACGACACTTAACGCCTATGAAGTCTTTATTGAATGAAGTTGTAATTTTTATTAACTTGTGTTCTATATGAAATTGGAAAGTGACTTTACTTGTGTAGACGCTATTTCATCTACATCCATACTACGCAAGCCACCTGACGGTGTGTGGCGGAGGGCACCCTAAGTACCTTTATCGGTTCTCCGTTCTATTCCAGTCTCGTATTGTTGGTCTCTTCACGAGATATATGTAGAAGGGAGCAATATACTGCTTGACTCCTCGGTGAAGGTATGTTCTAGAAACTTCAAGAAAAGCCCGTACCGAACTGCTGAGTGTCTCTCTTGCAGAGTCTTCCACTGGAGTTTATCTGTAATCTCCGTAACGCTTTCGCGATTACCAAATGATCCTGTAACGGAGCTCGCTGCTCTCCGTTGGGTCTTCTATCAACCCTATCTGGTACGGATCCCACACCGGTCAACAGTATTCAAGCAGTGGGCGAAGAAGTGTACTGTAACCTATTTCCGGATCCCACACCGGCGAGCAGTATTCAA
This sequence comes from Schistocerca gregaria, assembly GCF_023897955.1. NCBI lineage: Eukaryota > Metazoa > Arthropoda > Insecta > Orthoptera > Acrididae > Schistocerca > Schistocerca gregaria. Next base: position 288,510,445 of record NC_064924.1, read on the forward strand.
GCAGTGAGCTAACAAGTGTACTGTAACCTACCTCTTTTGTTTTCGGACTGCATTTCGTTAGCATTCTTCCAGTGAGTCTCAGTCTGGCATCTGCTCCACCGACGATTAATTTCATATGGTCATTCCATTTTAAATCACTCCTAATGCTTTCTCCCAGATAATTTATGGAATTAACTGCTTCCAGTTGCTGACCTGCTCTATTGTAGCTAAATGATAAGGGATCTTTGTTTCTATGTATTCGCAGCGCATTACACTTGTCTACATTGAGATTCAATTGTCATTTCGAGCACCATGCGTCAATTCGTTTCGACAACTAATAGTTGTGGTACGTTTCATTTGGACCGAACTGCTTAGGTCATCGGCCCCTAGGCTAACAAACTTCTTAATCTAACTTAAACTAACTTATGCTAAGTACAACACACACATCCATTCCCCGAAGGAGAACTCGAATCTCCGACGGGGAGAACAGTGACAAGGCGGGTACCCCGCGCTCGAGAATTAATATTTTTCCTGTGAATTGAGTAATTCGATATAACACGGTACAACTGTGCAGCTGCAGTTTATTATTGTTTGCGCTACTGATGTTAAATAAATGTTTTAAAATTTCTCTTCGGATTCAGTAAACGTCCAGTATGTTCCGTTTTACTAAATCTGTGTCCTGTCATTGTTCACCTTTACATCTGTAGTTTTCAAACTTATACCTATTAGAAAGTTCTGAATCAGTCCAAATCTGACAGTCTCCATGACCTAATTACCACCCATACTAGAGGTGTAAGGATGGGAGTGGGATCGACAAAAATAGGAAACGGGTACAGCTACCGCTGAATATGGGAGGAGATACGGATTCGAACATCGACGCCAAACCACGATCTCGCGGTTAGCAAAGAGGCACGGATTTATGAGTGCAGCATCGCCGGCAGGAAATGCAAATTCATTACGGCTTTTAGTTTGGCGGTCGCGACGGGTGTATAAATAGTGGCTGTGGCAGCGCTTGAAATTCATGGAGCGGCCATTAGCGAGTGGGAGCCCGTCGGCGGGCCTTATTAGCGCCATCCATCACGGCGCGCTCGCCGGCCGCCGCCCACAGCAGGCCGCTCCTGTCCGTCACCCTGGTCGCCGGCCTGCCTGCGCCGCGTCTGCGCTGGGGCACGCTGGACCGCGGCTACGCCCACGTGGGTCACGCGGGCCACCCATTAGCCAAGTGTCGTGTCGTGTCGTCACCACAACACGTGTTCCTGGTGCGCTGGCGCGAGCGCTCGGATCGAGAGAGGGAGAGAGAGGAATGGAGGGGGAGAGAGGGAGAGGGAGAGGGAGGAAGAGGGGGACAGGGAGAGGGAGAGTGAATGGGAGGGAGGGAATAAAGAATAGCAGACATCAGTTTGAAATTTATTGGAAGCCTAACACAACACACAATACAATCCATAACGCCTCTTGTCACCCCACAGCACACAAAATGGCAGCATTCCGGTACATGATCAATAGAGCTATCCAACTACCACTCTCTGAAGACAAATGTGATCAAGAAACTGAAGCAATAAATCAAACAGCTATTGCAAATTGTTATAACAGCTCCATAGTAGACATCCTAAAACACTCAATAATGGCAAAGTAATCACAAAAAAAGAAAAAGAAAGTAACATGTTCCATACAATCCCCTTTTTAGGTAACATTTCATATCAGACTGCCAGTGTCTTCAACCGAAAAGGCATATGCATATCCTTTATAACAGACAACAAGGTTGGACAGAAGTTACCCCACAACATCACCACACGAAACCCGCTTCATCATACAGGTGTGTACAAAACTGAATGTTTAGACTGTGACTGCTTCTGCATAGACCAGACAGGCAGATCATTTGAGACTAGATTCAAAGAACACATGGCAGCCCTAAGAAACAAAAAATACCTCACATCAGCGTGAAACAAAACACCATGTTAACAACAAAATTATCAGCAGCCTACACATACTACAAAAAGGTAGGGAACTAGACATCCTTGAAACACTCCAAATATACAAACACCAAACAAAACAACCTGAATCCATCTTTAATGACAAAAATGACAATATTTACAATAGTATAATCTCTATATTCAGCATCTGCCAAAATTACACACACACACACACACACACACACACACACCTTAATATTTACCATAAATATTTAGTCATGTCACCATGGCAGCCGCCTTTCATCACACCAACAGCTTGTACCCATTGTCAACTTGAAACTGTATGAACATTAACTACTGGCACAAATTGTACATCCATCTGCATATTTTAAAGCATTAACCAATGTCGACATGAAAGTTTTCTGGGTGTGGTACCGCGTCATAATGTAAAAAACTACTGCTGATAGAGAAAAACCAACGTTTCGGCCACTATTGCAGCGGCTTTCTTCTGGGTCTAACCAATGTATTACCCCAACCTTTAGGCAGCTAATACATGTAACAGATATAAAGACCCCCTGCCATGTTAAGTTTGCTCTCATAAATCAATCTCTCTCTCTCTCTCTCTCTCTCTCACACACACACACACACACACACTTTCTATTCCTATTCCTCTTCTTCTGCCTTCAGCTTTTCATATCTGTTTATTAATCCCAATCAAAATTGTTATTTGTTTATAATTTTACCTCTGTAGCCAATATGATTGTTATAAAGAAGTATGAAGTTTCAGCCATTTTTACATTTCACCTAACTGTATAAACGAGTATGAAGTTTAAGCTGTTTTCACTTGTCAAAATCAGATTTATATGCCACCTAAAATATTTATTCCAACACATGTATTCGGCACATCAAAACAAACACCTCCAAATCCTTTGCAAGAATTATTCTCTAATATACGATGTATATTCTTTGTACTTTGCGATAATGTCTTCTCTTCTGCTATACGAACCTTGCACCCAGCATGTTTAGAAATATGACAGTATACATGTGATGTGTTATGACAGCGAAAGGAACCTGTGAGCACTAGAGGTACTCTATTTTACTTATTCTATGTTTACCGTTAGATATAAGGTTAATTTTTTGTAAGAAAAAACCCAAACCATGTTCTGAAATAGTGTCTTGTTTCTCCGCTAGACAGTGCCACAAGTCCCTAAAACAAAAAATAATAAATAAAAAAAATCGTAACACAACACACACGCAAATGTCATACTATCTATTGTAACTCCTCCTGATGATGGAGGTTTAAACCTTTGAAACGGGTCGTGGAGATAAATAAAACAGTGACTGGTATCACTAAAGTTGTTGTTTCATTTAATGAATGTGTACAAGCTTTAGCACAGTTGTTATAGATTGACGACGTAATTTATATTATTACGATATTATAACAGACAACCCTGTACATATGTTAATCATTTGCATCTTTATTTGATTTTCGTAATGGTATGGTTTTATTTTCAGTATGTTATTCGTGGTTTTATCATCTGACGATAATGATTTTATATTTCACCTAAGATGATGCTGGAAATACTTTTATGTATCTCACACTCCATTACTTTTGTTTTATATGTTGGACCCTGTTGCTGGCCAGACGGCTGAAAGTGGCTGTATAACTTTAGATTTTTACCGACAGTTCACGGGGTAATATGACATTTTTCAAATACATAAGAGCTGAGGGGCATATTAACTCAGTTTTTGATTGAACACTGATATACATCATTACTGTGGTTAGGACTTTTTAAAAATTCAGATGTTAACGACCAAAAGTACTAAAGTACTTTTCCTAATTAAGTAAGGAAAGTCTTTAAATGGATACACGTGACGTTACAAATACATTGCCTAACAAAAAAAGTTAAACACGTGGAAGATATGGTCTGATATCAATTTACCTTTGTATTGTAGATACTTCTGTGGGTATGCATGTGAGTGGAGATGCTGTTTATGACAGGTAAAACTGTCACCAGAGTGCATAATTATTGCCTAGTAGGATATATCAGGGTGTCACTCCTATGGATCGTCTGGCGCATTTTTCTCCGGGGTTTCGGAAGATATCTGGAATTTCGTTTTGGAACGTGTTGCTTGAATCAGCCCAGCGTCGACGGAAAGTTTCAGTTTTGTTTCTTGTTACAAACTAAGTCGTTTTTAAAGTGAAATTTTACTTGCTCGTCCGATAGAGCGAAACCAAATTAGTTTAGTGCGTTATTCATTTTATCGAAGTGTATCAACAGGAATAGTAATACACAAAGTATAGTCAGTACTGTATTACCGACTGGGTAGTGCTTGTGGATGGCAATCAACGAGCGACAGGCAGTGCTATTGCTGCTTGGTACTGGTTCTTCTTCCTGTTTTACTGTCCCTGTTAATAAACACTGAAAAAAGGAATATCACTGTAGACTAACTTCGGCCCATTGTGTCGAATGGGCACGTAAAATTTCTCTTTAACAACCACTCTGTTTGCAGCGGGAAACAAACCGCCTCATTACAACGATGCTGTGCGTCGCATGAACGATGCGATGAGTACCATTTGTTGGGATGACTGCAGCTAAACGTTGCAAAAAAAGAAATTGCAGATATCTACCGAAACACAGGATGAAATACGCCTGACGTCTCTTAGGAGAAGCAAAGTAATCTGTTAAACTTCGGGCACACGATAAATCAGTCAAACCTCAAGGCTGTAAATTCAACTAAATACCTAGGTATTACTGTTACGAACAATTTAAACTGGAAAGAACACAGAAAATTTTGTGGGGAAGGCTAACAAAAGCCTGCATGTTATTGGTAGGACACATTAGAAAATGTAACAGATCTACTAAGGAGACTGTCTGTGCTACGCTTGTCTGTCCTCTTTTAGACTGCTGCGCAGTGTGGGATCCGTACCTGATAGGGTTGACGGAGTACATAGAGAAAGTTCAAAGAAGGGCGGCACGTTTTGTACTATCGCTAAATAGGGGAGAGAGTGTCACTGAAATTATTCAGGACTTGGGGTTTATATCATTAAAACAAAGGCGTTTTTCCTTGCGGCGGAATCTTCTCATGAAACTTCGATCACCAACCTTCTCCTTCGAATGTAAAAATACTTTGTTGACGCCGATCTACATAGGGAGAAACAATCGTCATATTAACATAAGGGATATCAGAGGTCACATAGAAATATATAGCTGTTCGTTTTTTCATCACGCTGCGCGACACTGGAATAATAGAGAATTATTGTGAAAATAGTTCGAAGAACCGTCTGCCAGGCACTTAAATATGATTTGCAGGGGGTCCCTCTTTACAATTTTATATACACTGCTGTTCAAAATTAAAGCAACAAACGGCAATTTTGCAAGATTGCTTTTATTTTGCCGCAAAACAGTATAAACAAGTGATAGCAATTTAGAAACAATGTAAAGAATACAGAACGTAAACAACTGCAACACGTATAACAGTAGACGAAAATGTCCTTCGTTTTTTCCAACTTATTTGCACACACATTCTGACAACTGGTTAAACGTGCTCAATATGGGGTGTGACCCTCTCTGGCAGCAATACAAACCTGACAACGAAGGAGGATGCTGTGAACAATGTCATCAATGCCATGTTGACGCAATAAGGCCCACTCTTCCTGCGGAGCTGCTCGGAAGCCTTGGGAAATAGTTGGTGGATGCTGACGTGATGAATCCGAGTCCCTAGTGCATCCCTGACATGCTATGCGCGATTCAAATCTGAAGAACGTTTAGGCCACACCATGCGTACGGTATCTTTCCAAGAAAACAGCGACTACTTGTGCTCTATGAGGCTGAGCATTATCGTCCATCAGTACGAAATCTGGACACACAGCACCTCGCAACAAACGTACATGAGGTCTCATGACCTCGTCACTATACCTGACACCAGTTAAACCTTGCCGGTTCACCCGAACAGTTTCATGAAGAGGTGTTCAAATGAGCAATATAATCTCTGTCCGCACCAGTAGCGATCCTTCTCGATATCGGTCCCTTTTCACAATGTTCGATTTTCCAAATCGTGTTCCACATTCCTTTCCGATGCGAATCCGTTGAGGACCAAATCGAGCATCATCTGTGAAAAGAACATTGGCCCACTGTTGGACTGTCCAGGTGGCATGCTGACGCCTCCACCCTTGACGTTCCCTTCTGTGAAGACGCGGCAGAGGCACACGTACATCAGGTCTCCGACAGTAAAGGCCACTCTGTCGAAGCATTCTCTACCACGTTTGCCTCGATACATCACGTTCAGTGGGTGCTGCGAGGTCAGATAGCAGTTTCTGCACAGTACTAAGGCAGTACCGTCGTGCCCTTACAGCCAAATAAGGGTCCTCTCCTTCCGATGTTACATGTCGTTGGCCCTGCGCTGGTCTTCATGATACAGTTTCGGTCTCTATAAACTGATGCCACATTCGAGAAACAACAGAACGATTCACGTTAAGCCATCGCCCCACATGTTTGCGACTGTCCTGCTTCCATTCTTCCTATGGTCCTCCATCACAGAGTCTGATACTTGTCTTCTCTATGCCATAGTGCACTGTGCGACGATGCGCACAGAGAGTGTAGGTGTGAGGCTACCCGTCCAACACTGCTTAGTGTGGTTTTCCGTTGACCGAAATGCCATCTCCCTTGCAGAACACGATCGTATGGACGTCTGTTGACAGTCTGTGTGATTCTATCGTGTATTAGACACAGGACGGGGAAACAGAGGTTTGTTTCTTTCATTTCGGATACCGGTATATAAGATTGTACGACTGTGACTTCTTTCTAATTTAAATTATGTACTAATACGAATGCAATCGTCCGAGATGTGGTGTTGAAGGCTAACACTGTATAAACCAGTGGACTGACAAGAATAACGAATAAGTGCTGGGTAGAGAATGGGAGCCCACCCAAAACAGTCACTGACAGGAGAAACGACATATTTAGTGACTTACTTCACGATTCATGCTAGTTCGGTTCTTTCACCGAGGTAATAATAGAGGGACGGCGAAGATGAAATAAAACTGGCAAAAGATACGAGGTCTATAGACTAACTCAAAGAAAGAAGGACGTACGAGTCCACCAATGTTGAGTTTGAGGAGAGAGAAGAGAAATTCTAAAAGGGTACACATGGCCCCCTTACCTTGATCTATAGCTCTTCCCTTTGCTACCTCCTCCAGACGATGTCTACAAAAATGGTTCAAATGGCTCTGAGCACTATGGGACTTAACTGCTGAGGTCATCAGTCCCCTAGAACTAACCTAAGGACATCACACACATGCATGCCCGAGGCAGGATTCGTACCTGCGACCATAGCGGTTGCGTGGGTCCAGACTGTAGCGCCTAGAACCGCTCGGCCACGCCCGCCGGCTGATGTCTACATAAGTGGCAACATGTAGGCGATAGTTCCTTACAACGAGTGTCATTATTCTGGTAAATGGAGACATGAATGGTGATATTTAGTGAAGTCTTTTGTTACTTAGGTTGGATAGCTGTTACCTTTTCTATAGATTTGAAAACTGTCGTACAGACTAAAACAGGTCATCTTGTTAACGGCGTGTGCAATCATAGTGCAGAATAGGAGACGAGGTACTGACAGAATTGGAGCTGTGACGACGAGACGTGAGTCGTCCTTGGGTAGCTCAGATGGTAGAGCACTTGCCCGCGAAAGGTAAAGCTCCCGAGATCGAGTCTCGGTCTGGCACACAGTTTTAATCTGCCAGGAAATTTCAATCATAGTGCAGATAAACTGCAACTTAGTGGCTTTGACATTAGAGACTAATTGATTCTTCACCAAAAGAAAAGGAGATAAATACGCACTCCCCAATTACTATCCACAGAACGGAAGTAATATCGCCTGTAAGTTGAAGGATGCATCTTGTGTATGCAGGCTACAGAAAGTGTGCTATGGTCTAAACGACGAGAAATTACGTCCATAAAAGTGATGGTGTCACACGTTACACCTGAAGTAGTGAAATTACTTCCTCAATAAATATTCAGATCAAGTAATTAACTACATGCTAACCCGTCCCCTACAGACTTGCCAATAGCAAGTTTCAATGTAAGTTTAATGGAGTAATGAAGATAGAGAGGACGAGTGTACTGAAACGGACAACTGCAGAAACAGGAGTGACAGGGTAGATGGTAAGTGGTGTCAAAGATATAGATTGAATGATAAAAACTAATTTTACGAGATACGAACTATGGAATGTCATACAGTCATGAGAAGCATGTGAATATCTACTGTCAAACCTCATGGAATTCCATAAATGCAATCTCTTTGTCAGAAAAAAAGAATGTTCTTGGAGGATCAGACACAACACCTTTCTTCATAGTTTTCGTTAAGTCTGACTGAAAACGTTTGTTAGCTACGCAGTTAATTTAAGAAAACAGTGTTTCTCATAAAATTTAGTCCAACCCACCAAAACCCTTTCGTATCTTATACAAACTTTAGACTAGTGATTTGCGCTAATTAATGTTTGAAAGTGCATTATCTTCTGAGCAGCCCTCGTGAACTCCAAATTGTGATTTATTAAGTACCGGGTGATCAAAAAGTAAGTATAAATTTGACTTAATAAACCACGGAATAATGTAGATAGAGAGGTAAAAAATTGACACACATGCTTGGAATGACATGCAGTTTTATTAGAACAAAAAAAAATATTGCTACACGCGTGAAAGATCTCTTGTGCGCATCGTTTGCTAATGACCGTGTGCTCAGCCGCCACTTTCGTCATTCTTGGCCTCTCAAGTCCCCAGACCTCAGTCCGTGCGATTATTGGCTTTGGGGTTACCTGAAGTCGCAAGTGTATCGTGATCGACCGACATCTCTAGGGATGCTGAAAGACAACAACCGACGCCAATGCCTCATCATAACTCCGGACATGCTTTACAGTGCTGTTCACAACATTATTCCTCGACTACAGCTATTGTTTAAGAATGATGGTGGACATATTGAGCATTTCCTGTAAAGAACATCATCTTTGCTTTGTCTTACTTTGCTATGCTAATTATTGCTATTCTTATCAAACGAAGCGCTATCTATCGTGCATTTTTTTAACGTTTGTATTTTTTTTTTGTTCTAATGAAAGCCCATGTCATTCCAAGCATGTGTGTCAATTTGTACCTCTCTATCTACATTATTCGGTGATTTATTAAGTTTTCAAATTTATGCTGATCACCTGGTATATCTGTTATAAAATGTTATGGCAATATTTTCATTTGTTACTAAAACAAAAAGTACTAAATGTCAGCAGTGAGCTCGTGGTGGTCGACTCTGTGACCATTACAAGGAGCTCTGAATTGTTCGAATAGGTGGAGATACTGTGGTGCAACTATTGTTCACACCATTTGATTAATCTGCTGAACTGTGATGAATTCAGTCTGCTGCCTTGCTTTGAAAACTTTATTTTTTGCGCGATACATAATGCAACTTGCAAAAAAAAAAAAAAATAAATAAATAAATAAAAATAAAAATAAAATCGTTCCATGTTCGAGGATTCAGATAATAGCTCCCATACAATCAGAAAAGACTATTGCTATAATCAGAAAAGACTGTTGCAATTAAATTATTGGGTGACCTGATCAGTCGGAGATCCTATCAGCAGGGCGGATCCCGAATGCGTCCATCGCATCAAGCGGTTTTTGGTCTCAGGGACGGAGTGATTTGAGTTCCCCAAGGCGCAATCACTCCGTGCTGACACTATACTAGAAACACCCACACACCATGCAGATCTTCATATACGTCTTCAAGATTTATATCATCTCTCTGAGGAAGAACGTGAAGTAAACAAAAAAATTTCCGCACTACACTGACGCCATCTTTTTTAGCACATACTTCTGTGCCATACTTGTCTTCTCAATGGTCTATCGCATGGTGATGCATATAGCAATTTGGATGACTTTATTAAAGGCTGATACATTTCTCGCAGTTGTTAAGTAGTGTGGGTTAACCGTTCTTGTCAGTCTCACATTTTGTTATCGGCATGGCGAAAACACTGCAACTGATGGAAAGACATTAATTCTGTTTATTGTGTTGTCCCCATATATATGAACCAACTTACTTTCTTCTGATGTTGCTGAGTAATCTGGGAATCCATACGATTCGTATTGGCGTTGTAGGTTGTCATGCTATCTATGGTGGCTTACCTGAAACAACAAGACGAAAATATTAGGTATAGGATGGCTTTTAAGTGGGAATTTGTTTTTAACTACAATATGTCAATTCCTTGATGTTTATAATTACTTTGCTACAGCGTACTATGTCGTACTTAAGACAAAAGTATGGAAACACAAAACATATTTACATGGCTAAATACTCTTTGTCATTCAAAGCAGCTTAAGTTCTGTCAGAATGGATAACTATATGTACTGTACAGCTTTCAAGGGAACCTTATACTATTCACCAATAGTGCCAAGTTCAGTTAACTTGCATGGAGGTGGATACGGATCACGCACCCTTCTCTCCAAGGCAGATCACAAAGGCTGAACAAGATTGAGATCTGGATACTGTCGTGTCCGGGACAGGTCTGGCGATTCATCCTCGTGCTCACAAAACCAGTCCTGGACGACGCGAGCCGTGGAACACAGCATCACCAGTGAAGAACAAACATTGTATCACGCGATGGACCTCATCTGCTAAATGGTCGCACAATCCCTGGCAGTTGCTAGGTGGTGACATTGCAGAATAACAGTGGGTCTCATGGAATACCAAATACCACGATATGGCTTCCCAAATCTTCACCGAAACCGTCATGTTTCAATTCTGGTAAGTAAACTCGGCCAGAAGTTGGAGAGAGTGAGCAAAAAAACCCATCCGAAATTACATTCTTCCATTGCTCCACAGTCAAGATTTTACGGCTTCGGAACGCTTTCCTGTTAACGCTTTCCTGTTACGGGCATGTGCGTCACCGATGAATGATTTTCAAGTTCTAGCTCGTCCTACATTTTCCTGCTTGTGGAGCCCCTTCTTGTTGGTTTGATTCGCGATTACGATATTTCGTTCTCCAGTGACTTTCCGTGAGTAGCGCTTAGGTAGCCCAGTCGTTAGAGCACTTGTTGTTAGAGCACTTGCCAGCGAAATAAGGTCAAATGTCCCAGTTCGACTCCTGGTGCGTCACACAGTTTCAGCGTGAAAGGAAATTTCACATAATGTTTGCTATGTTGTTGCACTGTTCTTTTCCCAAATAATTCATGCACCAGTTTCATTTAAAAAAATCCCATATTCCATACACGCAACGAATCTCTTCACACTGACACTTCAGGCATAGTGTAAACGCTATGAGTGTGATTAAACTGATCATAATCTCAGGATTGGTGAAATTTCATCCCCATTATACCGAAACACACTCCTCGACGCGCCTGCATCTCTAGAGCACCGTCGGCCAACTGACAAGGGGTCCAGGCATATTCGTTATCACCAACATCGTCCAAAAAATGGTTCAAATGGCGCTGAGCACTATGAGACTTAACATCTGAGATCACCAGTCCACTAGAATTTAGAACTACTTAAACCTATCTAACCTAAGCAGACTACAAATCCATGCCCAAGGCAGGATCCGAACCTGCGACCGTAATGGTAGCGCGGTTCCAGAGTGAAGCTCCTAGAACCGCTCGGTCACAACGGCCGGCCAACTTCGTCCAAATTTATGCCAAATGTCAGTCTTAGCCATAAACAAAAGTGATGGAAGTCGGAGGTCCAGATGGCAATATTTGGCGTGGAGGATGAGACGTAAGCCGTATATGTTAGCGTAGTTTCCAGGCAGCGGCTCTCATTGCTTCGAGTGCCTATGCGGAAACTCTATTTTGTTTTCAATCTTTACTTTACTTACACTGCAAATAAACCTAGATGATCTTAACATATCGTGTTTTGTATGATTAATCTCTATGTACAGAAAAACAAATTTCTTATGTTCATTGACTCGTCGGGAGGACAAACAAATCCATAACTAGACTACAAGATTTATCAAAATGAAGGAGGACTGCTGTCGGGCAGAATTAAAGTGATCTCCCCCTCCTCTCACCACCCAAATTATCCTCAGCAATATCTGTGAAATGATGGGTTATGTGTGGTTTACTGCCAAACTGTGGTATGAGAGAGAGCCTTTTATGAACGTAAACCAAGTTTTTTCTCGACTAGAAATTTTAAAACAACTATGTAATTGTAAAAATACGGCGTCTACAATGTGGACAAGTTGCTGAGAAAATTACTGCTTCCTCTGTTTTTACGAAGAATCTTTCCCCAACATGTGCAAATCATCAAATGCAAAATAATAGAAGTATCTACTTTCGTATACTAAACTCTCGTGTAAGTCTTATAACCCATTCCTGAAAAATTATTTGCAATCCAAAAATTTTCCTCTGTGTTTCCTTTTCATGCGCTACTGAGTAAATAATAATTTTAAGGATATTAAGTGCGATGGAAATTTGCTGGCGGCCCATGAGAGAGACATCAATGATGTGTGTGCTCGGGAGTGTGTGTCAATTTAAGCACAGCGATGCACATTCCAGACAGTCTGGCTTATGATTTTTTGTATATAAGAAAAATCTGTAGCATGATATGTTGGATTATTAGATGATAGTTCTTCGAGCCTTGAAGTTATTTCTTTGAAGGCAGTGTTACGGCGTTTAGCTCGCTGTTCTTAAATTTCTTACTTCTCCCAAGTATTACAGATACCGGTAACGCAAACAGATAGATCAGTGAAGAAAGGAACTGGTAAATGACGTTGAAATCATAGGATAAGAATTATTGTGTTTCACATTATTAGTGAACCAAACAGAAATCAATGTTATGGACGGGAAGAGAGAGACTGTACAAGATCGATGACAGATCCGACAGGAGTTTTTACAAACATAAGAAAATTAATGTTTCTCGTCTTTTCCCGCTGCCACCAGAGGCTTGATTGCATACCGCCTTTTGCACTTTGCCGCAGAATACTTAGGCGAATGAATGGATAATAAAAGAAAAAAATAAAACATATATCCAAATAGGTAATCCAGTATTACGTTCCAATACAACGCCTTATCAATAAATACAATAGACCGGGCTTTATCTCTTTTTATGCCCTGTATTCTAAACGCTTGGGCATCTGGCGCCCTCTACTCTGTCACTCTCATTTTTAGATCGAGGCCTGGCTGTAACATCAGTTTGGACGAAATCGGTCATTACGAGTGGGTGCGATCCCCGTGTGAATCTGAGTGAAGTATTACCACGGCGACACAAACAACAATGATAATTCATAAAACGTTGTCTGCTGGCAATGCTTACTTTTGTTTATTGATAAATTTAACGAGCTGTTGCTGCATTGTTATCGATATTCAGGATGCCGACACAATACAGTATTAAAAATATCGAAAATAGGATATAGGATTCTTACAAAGGCCTCGCTCAGTCCACAAGCGTCAGATGGAGGAGCGTATGCTACAGTTAGTTGAAGAAAAACTCCCAGTACAGCACAGCTTGAACCACACAACCATCTGCAGGCTGCCCAATGCTCAGACTAATGTACACACAGGGTACTGTGATATGGAAATATTTGATCATCAAAGCACTCTGCTGAGTCTTTTGATCTAGCGTCAGTAAAACGACTCTGCTTAGACCTGCAACCTGTAACCAATGGTTACTAGACTTGTTTCCATTTTTTGATAATTACTGTAACTTTCCACAATATTCGACATCTTTTTGATTTCCTTATAATCCTTATACAGGTGTCGCTTTTATCAATGGGTATTAAGATACTGTGTATCTGTACAACATATTTCGGATATATAGGAATTCAAATCTCTCTATACGCACGGGTCCATGATTTATACCGCATTGCGAGAGACAAAACTTTGGTGTGGGCGACGTTTAGAGTCAGCGTTCGAAGAGAAGATTTCGTTACTCTAGCAAAGTTTGTAAATTAGAGCTTGTTAATACAGACGGTAGCGAACTTGTTAAAAATTTGGAGAAGTTTTCCTTTATTGTCTTTAAAATGAAGTTTCAGTCGCTTGGAACTGCTCTTACCCAAGAAATTTACAATAAGCGTAAATTAATAAGATGAGTCGTTCCCTTTTATGTGCATTGTGTTTACGAAAGTTTTAATTGTTTTTCGGAACTCTATATAGTAGTTTCTGTGGCAACGAGAAGTTTGTGCGTAATGACTCACGGTAAAAAATCGTGTACGATTTCAAAACAGAAGAGGACTTACTGTTAAACCCTGCAGCGAATCACTGCATACCTTTGCTACTGCGTAATTTATTGACGTATTTAACCATGTCTCGCCCGTCACATTCTTCAGAGAACTCATCTGGGTTCTTGTTATGTATATATCGAGTCAGGTCTGACCTTTAAGAAAACAATGGCTTACACAATCAACGTGTAAGGTATTAACTCATTTCGTCAGTTAAACACGCCAGTATGACATTCACAGCTACATGAATGTCGTTGAAAAATGTTGCTGTCAAGTGTAACTGACTTTAACCATTAATACTCCACTCAATTACAACTTTAATTTACTATGAGATTATGATCAGGGGCTTCATTCTACTTGCTGATACTTCCACATGACGCTATTTTCTGAAAGATTGTCCTTAATGCCTACGTTACAGTCAAATACCAGATTTCAAAAATGAAAATAGAAGCGACCTAGTGTGGAGACGCATTTGCAAAGCAGAAACTTACAGGAAGTAGACAAAAATGTGGGAACATTTTGAGAAACATGTGCTAACTAAGCCTGCTGATTGCTCTGTTGTGCATGGGCTATTCGGAAAGTAAAACCTATCAGTTACGAAATGGATGCCACTGTGAAAATCAAAAGTGTGTTGTTTGCAACACTTAGCTACACCTTCCAGCTACATCTCTACATAGTCGCCGCTCCAACTTAGACATTTGTAGTAGCGTCCTACCAATACCCTCGTCATAGAAGTCCATTTTCCCACAGAAAATGCTGCAGAGTGCGGCCTTGAACTGTCATGAAGATGGAAAAACACTACATTTTACGTGTGACGCATGACATCAGACGTAATCTCCCACCAGGTCCTCACACGTGGCGCGAGACGCTATGTACACGTATGTACGCGTCTTTACGTGCTCACTGTGGACACAGAACGAAAGAGCGACAAGACGCGATCGACGGGCATACTAGGGACACTGCCCAACCCAAATGTGCAAAACTTCCCCGGATTTTCGCTGTGGCTTCCATTCCGTGCCCCTTCGGATCTTACTTTCCGACAGCCCTCGAAGTTTAACCATGAACGGCATGTGTGCAATGTCCTCAATACGTTGCAAGTGCCAAAAAATTGTCAAATGTGTGTGACATCTTATGGGACCTCACTGCTAAGGGCATCTGTCCCTAAGCTTACACACTACTTAACCCAAATTACCCTAAGGACAAACACACACACACCCATGCCCGAGGGAGGACTCTAACCTCCGCCGGGACCAGCCGCACAGTCCATGACTGCAGCGCCTAAGACCGCTCGGCTAATCTCGCGCAGCGTTACAAGTGCCAGTAGTAATTAGGATGTTGTTCTAAATAGTTGCGAGTATATTATGTCGGTGCATTCGAACATGGGCCAATTGTTGAGGCTAGTATGGTGGCCATAACTTGGCTATAACTAAGGCACCTAAGTGTTTGGTGTTTAGAGAGGCACGTTATACGTTATACCGTATATAGGAGAAGCTGAAAAACATCATCTGCTAAGACACAACACCGATGAAATTCTGGATGTACATTGTTTTTGTTGTTGTCTTCAGTCCTGAGACTGGTTTGATGCAGCTCTCCATGCTACTCTATCCTGTGCAAGCTGCTTCATCTCCCAGTACCTACTGCAACCTACATCCTTCTGAATCTGCTTAGTGTACTCATCTCTCGGTCTCCCTCTACGATTTTTACCCTCCACGCTGCCCTCCAATGCTAAATTTGTGATCCCTTGATGCCTCAAAACATGTCCTACCAACCGATCCCTTCTTCTAGTCAAGTTGTGCCACAAACTTCTCTTCTCCCCAATCCTATTGAATACCTCCTCATTAGTTACGTGATCTATCCACCTTATCTTCAGTATTCTTCTGTAGCACCACATTTCGAAAGCTTCTATTCTCTTCTTGTCCAAACTAGTTATCGTCCATGTTTCACTTCCATACATGGCTACACTCCAAACAAATACTTTCAGAAACGACTTCCTGATACATAAATCTATATTCGATGTTAACAAATTTCTCTTCTTCAGAAACGCTTTCCTTGCCATTGCCAGTCTACATTTTATATCCTCTCTACTTCGACCATCATCAGTTATTTTACTTCCTAAATAGCAAAACTCCTTTACTACTTTAAGTGTCTCATTTCCTAATCTAATTCCCTCAGCATCACCCGATTTAATTTGACTACATTCCATTATCCTCGTTTTGCTTTTGTTAATGTTCATCTTATATCCTCCTTTCAAGACACTGTCCATTCCGTTCAACTGCTCTTCCAAGTCCTTTGCCGTCTCTGACATTGTAATTCTGTCAGAGACGGCAAAGGACTTGGAAGAGCAGTTGAACGGAATGGACAGTGTCTTGAAAGGAGGATATAAGATGAACATTAACAAAAGCAAAACGAGGATAATGGAATGTAGTCAAATTAAATTATGTACATTATGTATTCGAAATAAATTCAAGGATAGTATCATAATTCCATACTTAAGGAGTGCGTAAATAAACCAATTAACTGACTGACTCTTCTGGCTATGATTGGTCGACTGGAGAACTATGATGTAGAAACGGATTTGGGGAGGAGGAGTAATGTAATAACTCGTGACCCTAAGACGCTGGAAAAATCAGCCAAACAGCTAATTAGGTGGCAATCTGTGACGTGTATGCTTTTAAGTGTACACTGCATCGGCTTGCATACTGCACCCGTTTGTTAAATCGTAATAAAAATCATTCCCATAATATCTAAATTTGCATCTACATAGATACTATGCATGCCACCATAGGGTGCTTAGCGGGCGGGGGGGAGGGGGGGGGGGGCTGTACCACTACTAGCAATTTCCCTTGGTGTTCCACTCGCGAATAGAGCGTGCGTAAAACGAATGTCTATATGCCTCCTTATGAGCCCTAATTTCTCGTATCTGATCTTCGTGCTTCTTAGGCGGAATGTATATTATCAGCAGTACAGTCGTTTAGAGTCAGCTTTAAACACCGGTTCCTCAACGTTCTCAGTAGTGTTTCTCGAAAAGAACGTTGCCTTCTCTCCAGGGATGCCCATTTGAGTTTCCGATGCATCTCCTTAAGACTAACTTGTTGTTCAAAACCTGCCGGTAACAAGTCTAGCAGCTCGCCACTGAACTACTTCGGTGTCTTCCCTCAATCCGGCCTGGAGTAGATCCCAAACACTCTAGCAGTACTCAAGAATATGCTTCAGCAGCGTCCTATATGCGGCCTCCTTTACAGGTGAACCATTCTCTCCTAAAATTCTCCAAATAAACCGAAGCCAACCATTCGCTTTCCCTATTACCGTTCTTACATGCACGTTCCATCTCATATCGCTTTGCAACGTAACGCCCAGATAATTAAACGACATTACAGGTATGTTCTTCCAACTCATGCACATTAACTTACATTTTTCCACAATTCCATTCTTCACACCAACTTGGAATTTTGTCTAAGTCGTCCTGTATCTTCATACAGTCACTCAACTTCGACGCCTCACCGACACCACGACATCATCAGCGGACAACCGCAGACTGCTGCTCGCTCTGTCAGCCAAATCATTTAGGTATATGGAAAACAACAACGGTCCTGCCACACTTCCCTGCGGCACTCCTGACGATACCCATATCTGCGATGAACACTCGCCTTCGAGGACAACAAACTAAGTTCCACTACTGAAGAAGTCTTGGAGCCACTCGCACATCTCTGTACTTTCTTTAACAGCCTGCAGTGGAGCACCGCATCAAATGCTTTCCGGAAACCTATAAATATGCGATCTGCCTGTTTCCCTTCATCCATAGTCCGCAGAATATCATGCGAGGAATGGCAAACTGAGTTTTGCATGAACGATGCTTTCTAAAAATACGCTGATTCGTGGACACAAGCTCCTCAGTTTATTATATTCGAATTGAGAATATGGTAAGGTCTCATGGGGCCAAACCCGCTGACGTCATCGATCAGTTGAGAATATGTTCAAGGATTCAGCAGCAAACAGAGTTTAGGGATATCGGTCTGAAATTTTCCATGTCTGTTCTTTTACCCTTCTTATATACTAGAGTCACCTGTTTCTTTTTTCCAGACGCTTGGAACTTTGTGCTGGGCGAGAGATTCGCGCTAAATGCAAGCTAGGTGAGAGGCCAATGCCGTAGAGTACTCTCTGTAAAATTGAACTGGGATTCCATCCGGAGCCAGTGATTTGCTTCCAAATCTTTTAGTTGTTTTGTAAGGTGTCAGGCAAATCCAACACCTTACATGAAAACCCTGACATGATAAGCAAATCCAGTAGTATGTCACATAGCTCCGAATAAATCGTGACATTAAATTAACCAAAGTAATACGAGTAACGAGTGAGCAAATGGAATACCACAGACTAACACAAGAATGCCTAAATGCATGTCGTACCTCCCCACCGTGAGGCAGACGCAGTTCCGAGGGGAGAAACGAGGACAGAAGCCGAGAGCAGAACCGTGTTAAGCTAGGAAAGAGAGGGGCTGGGCACCCACGCTGCGAGCCTACCTGTACAACTATATAACCCGCACGTTTTAGCGTCAGGCTTTTTCGCGTCTCAGGTATGTCAAGGACAACCCCCAGCCCATGTTAAAAGCTAGAGCCCTCCAGAAAAGCAGTATAGATCTTACGATAACACAAAAAGGGCCACTACCACCCGCAAGTTTTAGCGTGAGACTTTTTCGCATGTCTGTTACATTAGGATCACTCCCCAGCCCATGTTAAAAGATAGAGCCCTCCAGAAGAGCAGTATAGATCTTACGATAACGCTAAAAGGTCCACACTAGCTGCAGGTTTTAGCGTGAGACTTTTTAGCGTCTCTGTAACGTTGCAAACTTTAAAAACATTGCCCCACCACGAAAAGTATAACGTTTCCCATTGGATAGACAGAATTTTTGTAGGCGGAGCTTAAGGTTAACATTGAGACCCTGATTGGTTAGATGAAAACACAGCCAGATAGTTTTTTTTTTAAACCAACTTCGGTAAATTTTAGTAAGGAGAAGTTAGAGAGTTGGTTCCGAGACGGCGAGCTGGACGGCTGGTGCGCCGGCCGCTGTCGCCCTGACGCTGCCTAAACACCGACAAGGTAATGAACGCACGCGATGCCGCATTTTTGAGCGCGTAAGGCTTCACTCAGAACTGCAGAAGTCTCATCTGTTACACCCCCCTTTTTGCGTAATACTAGTGTCGATCGTTAATTAAAACTCATGGTGTTCACATTTGCCACTTGAAGAAAAGATCTGAAACGCGATGATTTTTCTTTTATATAGTTATTGAGAAGCCACATCAGCCACTGTAATTTACGACATGTTAGATAAGTTATTAAAGATAATTGAGGGTCACTGTAGACCATTTTGATAGTTTTCTCTTTTGTGAAACTTAATTTAAACCTAGATTATAGATGTGATATGGCATAGGTCATCCTTCGATCGATTGTAGAACTTGGAAACCCATTTAGGGAATATTCGTTCACATTTTTGTTGAACGCAGTTGGTTTTTACCATCCTGTATTAAAACATTACCTTTTATCAATAGTGCAATTTATAAACGATGTTTTGTGATTAGAATAAATTTCCAATGGTAAACTTAACTGCTTTTTCGACGTTATTTTACCAGCTAACTAAAAATAGGAAAGCCTTGAACCCTTTCCACTATATTCAGTTAGAATTAAGATTCTTTTACAGGGAGCTGACTCTGAGATCATTAAGTATTTGGTTATATCATCGCTAGTCTCACTGAACTCTTCTGAATTTTACATGTCATGTGTGGTCTGGCGTCTCCTTACCAGCAACAGGTCCCAGGTTCAAACTAGTTCCCTAAAAAACACGCTCAGAGCGTCGTTGCGCGAAAGTGGTTGGGAGACACGATATAGTACAATCAGACACCA
This sequence comes from Schistocerca gregaria, assembly GCF_023897955.1. Lineage (NCBI taxonomy): Eukaryota > Metazoa > Arthropoda > Insecta > Orthoptera > Acrididae > Schistocerca > Schistocerca gregaria. The sequence continues at coordinate 288,530,419 of NC_064924.1, forward strand.
CTATGAATGTTTAGAGTTTCTCTAAGCCAGGGAGCTTATTAGTGTGTCTTCCATACGGTAGTCTGTCCACTGGTCAAATGTGGGTATGTTCGTAGGATTCTCAGACGTGAACGATTTCTTGAACGCGAAGTTTAAAACTTCGGCTTTCGTTTTGCTATCTTCAACTGCCACACCAACGGAGTGAATGGAAGTCTTAGATACGCTTAGCGATTTTACATAAGACTAGAATTTCAAAAACGGTTCAAATGGTTCTAAGCATTATGGGACTAAACTTCTGAGGTCATCACTCCCCTAAAACTTACAACTACTTAAACCTAACTAACGTAAGGACATCAGACTCATCCATGCCCGAGGAAGGATTCGAACTTGCGACCGTAGCAGCAGCATGGTTCCCGACTGAAGCGCGTAGAATCGCTCGGCCACAGCGGTCGGCGCCAGTAGTAATAGTTCCAGTTGCAGTACTTACATGACACCAGACTTGAGTTTCCTGGGGTTGTCTGCCACCTGTAGTAAGATGTGACGGTGGTAGTTGTTGTATGCTTCGCGCATTGATCTTTTCATAGACACACAAATATCTACCAACCTTCGCTTGTCATTTGTTTGTTGTGTTTTGAACCGGAAGTGCAACAGCCTCTGCTTCCTCAGCATCCACCGGATTTCGTTATTAGACCATGGTAGGGCTTCTGCGTCCCTTATCCACTTACCAGGCACACAACTCTCCAAACCACGATTTACAATCTTAAACTTTGGCCATATTTCCTGTGCATCCGTCTTACTGGAACTGAGTGACGGGAATTTACTGTCTAAGTGCGATGCTAATAACTGCTTATCTGCTCTAGCTAGCAGAAACACTCTCCTATCCTTCTTGACCGAGTTATTAACTTGCGTTATCATAGTTGCTACAATATCATGATCACCAATAGCCGTTACGATATGGTCCGGCCTATTTACAGCTGCAAGGGCTAAGATATTTCCGTTGGGTGTGGGCTGCCGAACTAGCTGCTGAAGACAGTTATCAGAAAACGTGTCCAAAGGTATTTCGCATGACTAACTGTCTGTACCTGCAGTGAATCCATAGACATCCCAGGCTATAATCGGTAAGTTAGCTGACTTTGTGGCCGAGCGGCTCTAGGCGCTTGAGTCCGGAACCGGGCTGCTGCTTCGGTCGTACGTTCGAATCCTGCCTCGTGCATGCATGTATGTGATGTCCTTAGGTTAGTTAGGTTTGAGTAGTTCTAAGTCTAGGGGACTGATGACGTCAGATGTTAAATCCCATAGTGCTCAGACATTTGAACCATTTTTCGGTAGGTAACAGACATCTCCAACTAGTATTGCATAATCCGGGTTTTTACGAGTTGTTGACCGTAGACTTTCCTTGAATGACTCACTTATTTAGTAGCAAGCTTTAATTCATAATAAATGGTGTGAGTAATAAAAGGTAATAAACAGTTCGTACGTGCAAACGGTGTAATGAAAGCAAACCAAAAGTGAAATCATTCGTGTTGCTAGAAATTATTGTGAAACATTCTCATAGCTGCGAGTAATTTACTCGACTGAAACTGCAGTAATCTGGAACCGCATAACTGACTTCGGACTAATTTGCGCCTAGAGCATTGTGATACAGAATGGTATCACTTTATTAACACTGTTGATCTATCGTCAACGCGCCCATACGTCTAACGCCAGACCTGCCATTCCATATGGTACACACAGAGAGTGCTACATGACAGACAGTTTCCATCGTGACGTCAAAGAGTTATGATCTGTCGCCACGTAGATGGCGGACATGATGTGAAGGACATTATGCTGTGCCCACACGACTATTCATAAACCGATAGTTATGTCTGACGCCACTGAAGGTGCTGACATCACGAACTTACTTCATCCTGCGTCCTCAGCATCCACCGGATTTCGTTATTAAACCATGGCAGGTCTTTTGCATCCCTTATCCATCTTCGCAGATGAACATTCGACCGGCGACTACAGATTTAAGAGGAGGTAACGTCTCCTCGGCCAAAAGTAATAGTTCCAGTTGCAGTACTAACACGACATCAGTAGTTATCAATAAATATCGCCACGTTGCCGTGACCGAGTTCCGTCGAATGTTTGTTGACTGAGACTGTACTTATAAGCCGTCACTGACACAAAAAATGTTCAAATATGTGTGAATTCCTAAGGGACCAAAGAGCTAAGGTCATCGGTTCCAAGACTTACACACTACTTAAACTAACGTAAACTAACTTATGCTAAGAACAAAAAACACACGCACCCATGCCCGAACGAGGACTGGAGCTTCGCCAGAAAGCAAATGGTTGCCTCTGAGACGAACGCCACATCAAAAGCGCGTTTTCAAGATCTCGGCAACGGAGGCATGCCTTAACGAAACGTTATAGTTCACTTTACGAAAAGTAGCTGAATGTGACAGAATGTAAGAAATGCTATATAATAGAAATCAGGATCCATTCGAGAGGACGTAGCGTAGCGCGTTCTGCAAGATGCATTGTTAGTTTTGAAGTATCTCCAGTCACGTCGTCTTCGTTCAGAGGTACGGTGTGTGTCTGGAAGAAGCCTACCGAGAAGTATGGACTCAAGCCGCAGAAGACATTGTACCAATCGTATTGAAGCTTACCTAGAAACAGAAAGACACAGAAATTTGCCCTACGTGTGACAAACCTCGCACTTTGGTGGTGATGTAAACGGCGCCTGCCTCGCACGCTGGCTATTCTTGTAGGGGACATGAATTTCTGGGAAAGCGGAAGTGCTACACAGAAATAAAAAAATCATTTAACCAAATTAAGTTATGTAATCTAAACAGAAATCCTTTTCTGAAAATCTACAAAGCACAACTTTCCAATATTACTGGAAGACGTATTTAGTAACTAAGCTTACACCAAGGAGAAAAGTCATTACTGACCAACCTGTATCGATTCATCCACTCCCAAAATTATCCGTGTGAAGTGCCAAGTTGTATTGTACACATGCTGTATATCTTGTATACAGAGTCACAAGAAAGTAATTCCATATCTATAGCCAATGCTCAACCTCCTGCCGCATATTCTAAAGTACCCTCCCCCTTACCCTCCCCCTTTCACCTCCACACCAATTCTTTCTTTCTTTCTCTCTCTCTCTCTCTCTCTCTCTCTCTCTCTCTCCCTCTCTCTCCCATATTTAGTACACCTTAAAACCATACATATTTCACATAAAACATATACAACAAACGCAGAAATATAACAGTTAGAAACCTTTGACGACCTTTCTACTTCAAACATATCTAATTTCTAATTAAGTTTCAGTTAAAATGAGTAGCATTCCAAGAGGACCATAACAGCTCTCACGATAAGTTTACATAACGTCTTGTACATGCGAACATAGAGACTATTCAAGTCTGTGGAGCCCTATAATGATTTGATGACATCATCCCTTCTCTTGAACGGGACACATTCTCACTTTGGAAGTTTTATTCACCCTAAGTGTTACTTTTGGATGAATATATGCACGTTACTACAACTAACTGAAAAGTACTACTCGAGTTCCTCTTTTCAACTGTGTAACTGTAAGCTCCAGTACAGAGGTACAAATCCTTGGTTTTCATGGGTTCATTCATGGGCACTTGTGCTAAAATTCGTCACATCAGCTTCATGGTTTAAAACTGGTGTGTTTGTATGCAGCTGAGTGTTTTAGTCTGCCTTGGAGGTGTTTACCAGCGGAATCAGAACGAAAAGGACGTGGCTCTTACACAATGTACTGGGTCCAAATTATAAAAAACGCAGTTCAACTAAGAAAATCTAAACAATTGTAAATACGAACACAGTGCGCAAATACAGAGTTCCACTTTATGGCCATATATTATTAATGGATAACACACAATGAACGATATGCATCTTCTGTATATTTGACTCGAAGCGTGGTACATGAACGCCAACAAGGAATGAGATGAAACCCGTAGTGGACACAGCGCATTAATGAAATACTTCTGACTTTACCAGAATGGAACTGACAATGAAGGATTTTCGTGATTCTTTGACAGCTATGTAACAAAAAAATAACAATAAGATAGTAGAAAGAAAGTGTTTGACTTTATCACTGAAGCACGCTGCTGACGCGTTTTGCATCAGTCACACGCATTTTTCAACACGCCACTGTTCGCCACCCGCATCTTCAAGTTGCTCCATTAATGACAAAAGAGATAACGTAGGGTAGAGAGGTGAAGTTGTGAAGCCCGCTAGAAAGCTCACACAACAAGCGTGAACCGAAGGCACTCCCTCGTAGATGCAATTAAATTTATTGTTCTGTTTACGTTAGACGCCAGGTGCGCCTCAGAAGGGAAGACCACTAGGGTGGAGACTTGAATGCACGGGCAGAAGGCGAACACGATCGCTTGTTCTATTCCCGTCGCGTTCTCGGTGAATGGGACGAGTGAAATGCTACGACAGGCGTTTCACTTTGCATGTACACAACCAATTAGGTACAGCAAATAAGGATGCACTAGTAATAATGCACAATAAAGAGCCGTCGTTGCATTACGAGATGGAACTGACGTAATCACAGTTATCTGAAACTTTAATCCTCTGAATTTTCTTCCAAGCGATATACTGCAACGAATCAGTTCCTCAGTTTAGCGTTCGTGGGCAGAATATTTGTGATTTTATCACCAGATATACCATTTTATTGTTAGAAAAGAAATACTGCGAAGAGTCGCTTCGTATTTCAGCCGAATGATAAGCATCAGTGCCGCAGAATGTCGTTAATGAACCTAAAATGGCGAGGACCACACAGCATCTCGCGTAAAATACACTGCTTTGAGGTGAGTGGGAACGTCTCACTTGGCGCCGTTAACATGTATGACACGGGATGTTACCGGGAATTAATTAGCCCATTAACATAATCGTGGACATACATTACAGGAGTTTTATTAAAACATAAAGTGGCCCATGCCACGGCTAATGATCTCTGCATTTCCGCGCCTCATTTGCTTTCATACCCGTCAGCGCTCAAGGCAATGAGCTGTAAAGTGATATACAAGTCGTCCTCTTGTCGACAAAATCAAATATCATTGATGGCTTATCTACGAGTCACGATTGTAAGCGAGCCATATAATGCAAGAGCATGAACGAGCAGCAGCAGACGACCTAAGCAACTTTCAATCAGTTAAAGTTTGGTGTCTTCTATCTTAAATGTAACACAGTTTAAGAAAGACTCTGTTGATAATGCATCAGCAGTGGTCATTCTGCAGACTTTTGTATACATTTACGTTTTTATATTTGCATTATCACTAACAGTTGTGCTTTTGCTTTACCTGTATTTGGGTTTCTCCGTTTCACTTTACTCTCGTAAAACATCACACAAGCTGAATTCAATTTTCCTGTGAAAAAACATTACAGCAACTAAAGGAAATGTGTGTTAGGAGAAGCAAAGAAAAGCAACTTGAGACCGAAATCAAAATTTCGTCGACTGTAACCCTTGACAACAAAGAGAGAAACTAGGAGCCTTCAGAAGATGTAATAGAGAACAATAAACAACGTAAGTAACGACATCTCATTCGTTGGTAAAACTTTTTAAACGCAAAAACATATTCTGTAGCCAAAATTGGTTCTGACTCAACAACAATAAGACAAAACGCGAGTAACGACAATCATCGCACTTTCGACTCTTGTTGTCTTCGTAACTGCGTGAACTTTTCCGGAAGGTCTGACGGTATATCGCCAGTTTCATACATTCTTTTCAGCAACGTGAACAGTCAATGATTTTAGAAACTCCCTTCTGCTTTATTCTATCTTAAATCTTCCAAGGCTCTTTTAAATTCTAATACTGGATCCCATATCTTTTCTATGTCGGCTCCTGTTTCCTCCTCTGTCATGTCATCAGACAAGTCTTCCCCTTCATAGAGGCCTTCAATGTACTCTTTCCAGCTATCCGTTCTCTCCTCAGTATTAACGTCGGAATTTCCATTGCATTTATAATGTTCTCGTCCTCGCTTTTAATTTCATCGAAGGAAAAACTTTTGCAAATTTGTGGTAAGTTCATATGGGACTAAACTGTTGACGTCACCACTCCCTAGGCTTACACACTACTTAAACTAACATATGCGAAGGACAACACACACACCCATGCCCGAGGGAGGACTTGAACCTCCGACGGAGACAGTCGCGCGAACCGTAGCATGCTGCCCTAAACCACGCAGCGATTACACCGAAGGCTGTTCTTACTTTCGTATATGTTGAGACGGTGCATCTGACAATCATTTTCGATGCCTTCACATTTTTTTTTTATTTAGCCGTTTCGCTTTAGCTTCGCGTCACTTCCTTTTTGTTTCATTCCGCTCTCTCTTGTGCTTCTGTATTCTTGCGTTTCCCAGAACATTTTTATTGTCTTTCTAAGTGACGTAACTTCGTTCGTTAAACCAAGTTGCACCTACTTCGAAGTTACTCAAGGTGACAGCTGCAGCTGATTAAAACTCTGGTAAGTAACTGTACCTTTTTCGATGAAGGAACGTCGGAAATCTATATTTAGTAGTTCCACTTTAGTGGTGCTGTCCTCGGTAGCCCTATCATGGCTACCACGCAGTGGTAGACTGACTGTGTCTTGACCCTTGGTATACTTTATTTACATACGACCAGAACCTCTGTGGACTTTCTAACAGATTTCGAGACGAAATTTCATTGTGGAAACTATTGAAAGCACTTCCTCTGAAAGTAGTTCTTAACCGGTCTGAAGACTTTAGGAGACACAACGTTAGGCAGAAAAATATCTCTTGTCCCACGATCTAATGCCCACAAAAGAAAACTTCGTCAAAGAAGTGAATGACGGTCATGAAAGCCTGAGCTGTTTATGCGCTTAAATTGCCTTTGCCACACGTTCTAGTCTCCATTTCACTGAGCTTCGTGGCTGGGTCACTGGACTACGGCATAAGCCAGCGGAGCGGCACTGAGTGTACCCGCGCGGGCGTTTAACTGCAGACCTCATACCTCATCCCCGCAGGTGCGGCCGCTACAGTCGAGGCGGTCTTTATAGCCCACCGCCCCTCCAGCAGAGTGCCACTTCGAGCGAAGTCGGAAGCGCTCTCATGAACGCTCCCTGACGGGTCGCCGACCGTTTCGCCCGGCGAATGAGCTCATCTCGCGAGATGGCCACCTGCCGTAATCACCAGACTGCCAACATCGTATTTCAGTTGCAGTTATTTTTTGTTTTTTTTTTTTTGTTTTTTTTCCGCTTGCCATTACTTCTGTTAATGGAGGAACACAGTTCACGCAACAGGTCAGATGGATGACTATTTTTTTTTTTTAACTCAATGGTGGCTTTGTGATCCAGTGGCCATCTGCGGCTTAGCATTCATTGCCTCTTCATACCGACACAGGTATGTAAATAATCGGTGCATTGACAGCTCTATACTCAAACTTCTGTGGGGAAAAATGTTAAGCTACCACGATGAACAACAATAGGTGGTCGAAAGTTTTCGAAATTGGATCTTTCACTCTGCAGCTGCATCTACAGTGTTTTTTAAGCTTTCTTCCAGAATTTAAGATGTTCCCGTGCTGGCGTATACTGTCGCCAGCACACCGGTCAGCAAAGATGTTGCAAGAAGCTCGAGAATAGGCGCTGGATCAAGCACGTCTATCAGGAGAGAGGCCAAAGGCAGACTCACAAGCAAAACGCCTCCAACGCCATCTCGACTTCAGGTATTTACACCGCCACCGCGGACCGGAGGACTCCGTCTCATTTACTACCGCAGTAGCTCAGTCAGTCTCAGTCATTAGTGCCGTCGCTCAGTCACCAGCTCAGTCGCTGACGCATGAGCTCGCCCTCCAGTTTGGCTTCTGTCATTCATTGCATAGCGGGACTTGTACTTGAGCAGCAATGAGGCTAACGTGCAATAATATTGAAGAGCCTGTGTCACAGGACGTGGACGCTGTTAAAGTAGCAGCTATCGGTTTAAGTAAATAAAGAACCCTGTTACAACATGTATGGAGTTGTGTTATAGAACGAGGATACCTGCCACCAAACAACGTCTTCTCCCTTGCTTCCTTAATACAAGACTTTTCAGTGGCAACGAAGATACTACAGTGGCGAAGACGGCACTACAGCGTCCCTGACCGGTACTAGAATACGGGAGCTTACTTATCGCGGGTTATACTCTTGCCGTCATTTTTTCTACAATATTTCATATCTAAAATAAAAAGCTCCAGACAGTGTAGTAACAGAGATAAAATCAGTTTATACTAATGTAGACTGGTACTACATTCGCTCTACAGTTTTCAGTACCGAGACTGTGAGGGTACACCTTCTGCTCGTCACACGTCAGCTTTCTATGCTTCTAAGGAAATTGGGTACCCATGGAGTATGGTCTCTGTTGTACGACTGAATTCATAATTTCAAATCAGGCAACGTCACAATTCACAGTAATTGACGAAGACATCTGGTAAAACAGAAGTGATATTTGGAGTTCACCAAGGTAGAGTAACAGGCCCTTTGATATTCTTCACCTACAAGTAGTCAGAAACACTCTGAAAAGCTTGTAACGGTGTTGCAGGGTAGGCTGTGCTCCGATATAATTGTTAAGAAAAAAATTCGATACGTTGCACCGTTTCCGAATTACTATTGAAGTAGCAGCTACGCCCGCAAATTTAAGCGGGCCACCAATACAGTTAGTCTCAGTTCTTCTTATAGCATAAATCAACGAGAAATCATTTGGAAGAAAGTCGTGATTGACCGCTAAAATGTACTGAGAAAATGTCATCATAGGACAACCATTTCATAAACTATTTACAACATCGTACTAGGCGATATAAAATCAATGTGGTAGCACAAAATTGCTTACACTTTAGCTCGGTTTCCATCCTAACTACTATCCCATATCCAACTTTGTATCCCTTTTTTGTTCGGTTTCAAGAAACAAAAAGAAGAACACGTTTGGTGACTCCGCCTCTGGCAGTCCACTTGAATTTGACAATTTTTCTGTCGCCCACTTGTTCGATTTTAAAAAAGCAAACGAAGAACACATTTGGTAGCATCGTCACTGACGTGTTGCTTGAATTTGTCTTAAGACTAACTTCAATCCTAATTAACTTGCAAACAGCGCAACGTATCGACTTGTATTTTTTTCTCAGCACAACCTACTCTTAGAAGCTTTTCAGACTGTTTCTGACGACACTGTGTACAAACGATGTAGGAAAAAATCTGACCTGTACCCTTAGATCGTTTACATGCGATGCTGTCTTTTACCCCTAGTAAAGTCAGCAGAAGATAAAAAAGGTGAAAATTGTGAAACCATTTAAACAAGACATATTCTTATCTTCACGGTGGGAAAAGAGGCAGGTGTCCGTAGAAGTTTGAAGTCCTCGACATAAGCACAAAAAAATTACGTTAAGTTTAGGTCACATGTCGAACAGCACAAATATAAGTGTTGCCGCCTGAACTAAATACCTAGGGGCTACAATTAAGAACAACTCAAACTACAACCATCACAAAGAAAATTTCTTTGGATTTTTAGTGGAATATTTCGATAAGATTCTGATACGGCTCATTCTGTACGTGCATATTGTTTCACTAACTAGAGAGGTGACGTAGCGATTACCTGAACACACCCTTGGAAAGAGCGAAGTTAAAATCCAAGACCAGTCATCTGTATTTAGGTTTTCAGTGCTTTTCGTAAGTTCATAAAGGTGAGTCATATCTACTTTTATTCCAAGCCTGATCTACGTCTGTAATGACCTAATCGCCGATGGGGTGTTTAATACTAACCTTTCCTTCGCCTGTATGACGATGTACCGCGGGCCACAAGTCGGAAAAGGAGAACGGAACACGACCCTGCTTCGGATGGCCAAGGAGTGATGTAGGCCTTCGTCGTCGCCTCGTTTGTCAACGCCACGACGGGCCGTCCCCCGCCTTGATTAGATAACGGTCCTGCAGACAAAATGATTGATCCTCTCACGCATTAAGCACGTAATGACGCGGTTTCATTATCCCTGAAATCGTGTTAATCACGTAATAATTAGCCGTTCCTCCATTGTGAGACAAATTTCCGTCAGGGTGCTATACGGCACTCAGTTGCCCATCCACGAGACAAATGGTGTCTGCGATATTCGTACATTCTTCTTGTTCATCTTGCCAACCCTTTTATAATTGCTACAAACCCTTTTATGCAGCCTCCGCTGTCCTCGCTGCCTCTGCCCCTTCGCCTTCTTGCCCTTGTTCATCCACCCCCCTCCCCCCCGTCTCACTCACTCCCTCTCTCTCTCTCTCTCTCTCTCTCCCACCCCTCTCCTTGTCCTCATGTCTCCCTACTCTGATCTTTACCACAGTCTCACTCCTTCCACTTTTCACGCTTCTCTTCTCTCCCTCTCCTTCCTATTCTTCTTCTTCTCCTCCTTTTCTCCTCTCATTTCTCCCCTTCTCCTTCTCCGCCTCTCCTCTAGTCTTTCTATCCCGCTCTGTATTATCCTCTTTCTACCCATTCTCTCCGGTTCTTCCCTCTCTCTTCTGTTGTCTCGTCCTTTCTCTCCCTCTTTCCTCTCCCCTCCCCATCCCCCTGCACTTCTGCATTCGCTTTGTCCTCCATTCATCTCTAACTCCCCTGGCTATTTTTTCAGTTACTGCAGCGTTCTACCACATCAGAATCAACGAAAAATCAGTTTGAAAAAGGTCATGATTCACCGCTAGCAGGTGCTGATAAAATTTCTTTATAGAGCAACCATTTCATAAACCATTTACATCATACTAGGCGTTATAAAATCAATGTTGTCAAATTACAAAATCCTTGAATTCGTCATTGTGGTGTAATAGAAATATAAATTACATCATCAATGGCTGGCCTTTGTGACCGAGTGGTTCTAGGCGCTTCAGTCGGGAACCGCGCTGCTTCCGCTATGGTCACAGGTTCGAATCCTGCCTTGGACATGGATGTGTGTGATGTCCTTAGGTTAGTAAGGTTTAGGTAGTTCTAAGTCTATGGGACTAATGACCTCAGATGTTAAGTCCCATAATGCTGAGACCCATTTGAATCATTTGAACATCGTCAATTACAAAATATGCCAAACAGTGCACTAATTCACATTTTATAATTGACGAATTATTTATATTACTGTTTGACAACAGTAACGACTTCTTGGATTTTATTATTTGTTGGCATTCATTTTATACTGAGGACCTCATTTTCCCCGGTATAGTGCGGCAACTAAAAATAGCATGGATTCAGTAAGTCGTTGAAAATCCCCTGAGGGGATTTTGAGCCTCTATTTATTTGAGTCATCAGTCTTCCGACTAGTTTGGTGCAGCCCGCCTCCCACACCCACGTTTCCGGGTCCAATTCCCGGCGGGGTCAGGGATTTTCTCTGCCTCGTGATGGCTGGGTGTTGTGTGCTGTCCTTAGGTTAGTTAGGTTTAAGTATTTCTAAGTTCTAGGGGACTGATGACCTAAGATGTTAAGTCCCTTAGTGCTCAGAGCCATTTGCAGCCCGCCAAGAATTTTTCCCCTGTGCCATCATCTTCACCTCATAATAGCACTTTGCAACCTACGTCCTCAATTAATTGCTGCGTGTATTCAAATATCTCTCCTCCTCTACAGTTTTTGCCCTCTGCAAATCCCTCTAGTACCATGGAAATGCTTGACGTCTTAACAGTTGTCATATCATCCTGACCCCTCTACTTGTCAGTGTTTTTCCACAGAGTCCTTTCCTCAACAATTCTACGCAGAATCTTCTCATTTCTTACTTTATCAGTCCACCTAGTTTTCAACATTCGTCTGTAGCACCACATCTCAAATGCTTCTATTCTCTGCTGTTCCGATTTTCCCACAGTCTATGTTTCACTAACATACAATGTTGTAATCTAAACTTTCGGTCTCCGAAATTTCTTCCTGGGATTAAAGCCTGTGTTTGATACTAATAGACTTCTCTTGTCGAGGAATGCCCTTTGTGCCAGTGCTAATCTGCTTTTTCTGTCCTTGCTTCGTCCATAATTGGTTATTTCATGCCTAGTTAGCAGAAATTCTTGACTTCACATACTTCCTCACAATCAATCCTGATGTTAAGTTTTCGCTGTTCCCATTTCTGCTACTTTTTATCCTTACTCCCATCTTTCTTCGATTTACTCTCAGTCCATATTCTGCACTCATTCTGTTCATTCCATTCAGTAGATCATGTAATTCTTCCTCACTTCCACTCAGGATAGCAATGCCATTACCGAACCTTTCTTTTATTTCCATCACTGATTCTTCGATATACAGATTGAAGGACTTCGTTCTTGGTCGTCCACCTTTATTATTCCCTCTTGGCTCTTTTACTTATTGAATATTACCCTTTCCTCCCTATGGCTCACCCCTGTTTTTCCTCAGAATTTCGAACATCTTGCATCACACATTGTCTAACGCTTTTTCCGGGTTGATAAGGCGTATGAACGTGTCCTGATTTTTCTTTAGTCTTGCATCCGATATCAACCGCAACGTCAGAACTGCCTCTCTGGTGCCTTGACCTTTCATAATGCCAAACTGATTGTCATCCAACACATCGTCAATTTTCTTTTCCATTCTTCTGTATATTATTCTTGTCAGAAACTTGGATGTACCTTGAGTTGCGTAACACAACTACTGAATTTTTTTTTTTAAGTTCCCTTCCTTTTGTCAATGAAAATACATATTTCATTCTGAAACACAGGACGTGCTAAATGCCATACAGGTATCGGCATATACGAGCTAAGTTCCGATTACAGATATCTGAAGAATTTATCAGTTTTGTTAATAAATAAACGTTTTAAAGGTACACTATCCTGTGATTAATTATTTTGAATCCTTCTTTTAATTTTATAGAACGCAAACTAATTTTAATTGGTAAGCTGGTCGAAAAGTGTTGTATTAGCTACTTTCAAATGTGGCAGCATGTTGCAGATCCTTTTCCTTTGTACCTGACAAGTTGTTTTTACATTGCTGTGGCAGTAAAATCATGTTTTTTTTGTTATATCAGTGGTAACCCCTTTCTGAAAATGTGAGTGCTCTAGTCTTCAGTTTCGTTAAACATTGTTCTCACCTTGATATCCACAGCTTCTCAGTATGTTTATTCCTTAATGAAGTTTGTTGTAAATAATACATCTCATTTTCCAACTAACTGCTTAGTACACAGTATCAATACTAGGAATAAGAACACTATACATAAATATTTAAAATCACTTACTCTTGCCCAGAAAGGAGTCCAGTATTTAGCAACGCATATTTTCAATAAGTTACAAGCAACTATTAAGAGTTTAGTTTCAGACAAGACATAATTTAAACATAATTTAAAATAATTCCTGGTGGCCAGCTCCTTCTGTTCCATCCATGAATTTCTCAACAAGTGCAGTAGACCATTTTAATGAAAATTTATTATACTTTAATTTTTGACAATACTTGATTGCAGCAGCCAAGTAACTACCTACTGCGTGAATGATGGATGTATGGAAAGCAGATGGAAGTCGTAAGTCTGTAAATAGTGGAAGTATAATTTTAAATCTTGTACATAATTTGACTGTTCTGAACTGATTATGATTGAAATGAATAACGTACTTTAATTTTTGACAATACTTGGTTGTAATAGCCAAGTAACTAGTTACTGTGTCAATAATGGATTTAATGAAAGCAGATGTAAGTCTTAAACCTGCAAATATTATAAATTTAATGTTAATTCATGTACGTAATTCTACTCTTTATTGACTGAGGGTCATTAAAATTAAAGAAACTCAAGATTTTCTAATTACATTTTTGTAATGTGTTTGCCGGCCGGAGTGGCCGTGCGGTTCTAGGCGCTACAGTCTGGAGCCGAGCGACCGCTACGGTCGCAGGTTCGAATCCTGCCTCGGGCATGGATGTGTGTGATGTCCTCAGATTAGTTAGATTTAATTAATTCTAAGTTCTAGGCGACTGATGACCTCAGAAGTTAAATCGTATAGTGCTCAGAGCCATTTGAACCATTTTGTAATGAGTTTATCTGACATGATCCACATCCGGGAGGATCCCCTCTTTTGTGGGTCTATGGAATGAATAATTAATCTAATCTAAGGCACAATATTTTTCACTTGAATCCAACTACATTTGGAAAATTTTTTTTTCGTTGAGTTAATATTTTTACTGGGTGGTTTTTAAAAACAAAAAAGGACTCAGGCTGAAGCCTAGTAAGCACTAATGCAGTGTTAGGTGACGCATTGTTTTCCCACTTAGGCCGTTACGAACGCGAGGACAACACAAACCCAGTCTCCGAGCGGAGAAACTCCCCGACCCGGCAGGGAATCGAATCCGGATCCCTTCGCTTAGCAATCCGCCGCGCTAGCCGCGCAGCTGCCGAGGCGGACCCGTCTTTAAGAGGGGGGGGGGGGGGGGGGTAGGACGTAAAACGGGCCGACTTGGAGCAGGAGAGGCACCACAGAAGATTTTAATTTCCACTGTCTATACTTTTACAAACTAATTCATAAAACTTTGTCAGCATGCCCAGGAAGGATTCAGGACTCGCACTCAAAGCGGTGGAAGTTCAACAACATAACAAAGCAATTTTTTTTACATGTGAAATTTCATCATTTTTTTCACTTACTATTGGTTGCATTTGTTGCTATAGGTACATTTTTCTTCACAAGTAAGAGAGATCCTTTGTTGAATTTTGCACAGCATACAAACCATACTGTTGTGTACAAAGTTCCGCGTAGTCAGCGCGTACACAACTTCCCAATAGAGCGCGCCCCGCTAAGCACAACAGCTCTCGTCCGTCTCCGCACTACGAGATGGCGCTGTCTTAGAGACGGACCAAATTCTGCTTCCGCCGATCCGCGGATTAATATGTAACGCAGCCAATGAGATTGCTGCTAACGTAGAATCTTTTCTACTCGCGGATCACACTCGCGCAGTGACACCAGAACGCGCGAGGTATTATAACGAGTGTACAGACCTCCGATTAGTCAGTCTCCATTAGTCTGTACCAGTCTGCATTTGTCTGTACCAATCTATAGTCAAGTTTCAGTCTGCACCTAATGAGATTATCATATTCCTGTACATAACCATGAAAAGAAATGTATAGACACTTTGTCAAGTATGAGAGATATGTGAGAATAAGAATAACGTACCAAGACCAAGGGAATTTCACATTGTAAAATGTAAACAGCATCCAGAATCAAGTTACGTAATATCTATGCCTTTTTATTATTTTGATAAATATGTATCAAGTTCTGTTTAAAGTTGGTCACCGTCAATCTGCTACTCTAAACGTGCAAGTGGAATTTCTATCGTCTGACCTAACGGCAGAAGATAAACACGCCACGATAAGACCACCAGACAGATTGCTGATACTCGCCTATTTCGTTAGAGTGACAAGTCAAATAATCTGATGGTGTGTGTACGGAAGGTCTTACAGTACGCACACCACACATACGTACAGGTGTATAAAACTCTAGAATTTTTCAAACCTATTAAAAACTATGGCAAAAATTGAGATAATCAACTACAAATTTTTTTTCTAAAAATAAAGCTTAAAACTTAAGAGCTCATTCATTTTTTCATAAATTAAATAGACTCTAGAGTTGCAGACACCTGTAAGTATGGTTTGTATGCTGTGCAAAATTCGTCGAACACTCTCCCTTACTTATGAAGAAAAGTGTACCTATAGCAACAAATGCATCCAAGCGTAAGTGAAAAAAATAATGAAATTTCAGATGTAGAAATTTTTATTTTGTTATGTTTTTGAACTTCCGCTGTTATGAGTGTGAATCCTGAATCCTTCCTCGTCATGCTGACCAAGTTTTGTGAATTTACTTGTAAAAGTATAGACAGTGGAAATTAAAATGTCGTGTGGTCCCTTCCAGCTCCAAGTCGGCCCGTTTGACGTCCTACCCCCCTTAAGTCGTCGGGTACAGATAGTCCTAGATACTTGACTGTTGAGAGCGATACCGGATCTTTTCAGCTCTATACGCGTAATAGATAGTTTGCATTTAATGTACTGGGGATGCCTGCTGGCAGCATAAATAAGAAGGAATGAATTGGTGCGTACATGAAGGCGGCTGCAGAAAACTCGTGCAGCAATATCTATTACTCAGCATAGCGTAAGTGAATCGTGGCCTGCAGACCATTAATGACGCATTCAGACCCTCGGGACGTGTGAAAGTATAGCAACTGGAGCGCGAGCAGCGGACAAAGGTGGCCGGCCGCCGTGTGGGTTCCGCGGCCCGCGGTGCACACGCTGCAGGCTGCAGACTGCAGCAGGAAGGAACTCGTCGCTCGTTAGTCCGCTTGTCGCGCCGGACGGGACATAAATCTCCGCCGGCGCGCCTGTATTTGTATCGCAAAAACCTCTGCGCTGCCGCGGGGGACGCCGGCCGGCCAGCAGCTACACGACGCGCAGTGTGCCGGTCAGGGGAGGCAGGGCGAAGGAGGAGGAGGTGGCGGAGTGAAACATTGCGAGGGACTTATCTGCCGGCACCGGCCGCGGCCGGGAAACTTGAAACTGGTGAGAGCGGCGCCGACAAGCCACGTCCGGCCGCCCGGCGGGCCTACATAGGTGCCAGCGGGTGAGCCACGGCCGCCGCCCACCGAGAGCCTCAGTGCATCACAGAAGTACGTGCACAGTGGATCCTCCGCACAGGAAGGAGCATCGCGTTTAGACATCACGTCGACTACGAGGTCGCTAGAGACAGAGCGCAGTGTGAGTGTTCATTTATGGCGGCTTTGATCGAGTGGTACGTTTCATATAAAATTGTTGGTAAGGCGGGTAAGGCCGTTGCCTTGCCGCAGTGGATACACCGGTTCCCATGAGATCACCGAAGTTAAGCGCTGTCGGGCGTGGTCGGCACTTGGATGGGTGACCATCCAGGCCGCGATGCGCTGTTGCCATTTTTCGGGGTGCACTCAGCCTCGTGATGCCAACTGAGGACTACTCGACCGAATAGTAGCGGCTTCGGTCAAGAATACCATCATAACGGCCGGGAGAGCGGTGTGCTGACCCCATCCCCTCCTATCCGCATCCTCCACAGAGGATGACACGGCGGTCGGATAGTCCCGGAAGGCCACTCGTGGGCTGACGACGGAGTGACTTTTTTTTTTAAGGCGGGTGCCAGGTTGAGATTCATTGGGACAGTCCTTAGAAAATGTAGTCCATCAACAACGGAGGTGGCTTACAAAACACTCGTTCGACCTATACTTGAGTACTGCTCATCAGTGTGGGATCTGTAGCAGGTCAAGTTGACAGAGGAGATACAGAAGATCTAAAGAACATCGGTGCGTTTCGTCACAGGGTTATTTGGTAAGCGTGATAGCGTTACGGAGATGTTCAGCAAACTCAAGTGGCAGACTCTGCAAGAGAGGCGCTCTGCATCGCGGTGTAGCTTGCTGTCCAGGTTTCGGAGGGTGCGTTTCTGGATGAGGTATCGAATATATTGCTTCCCCCTACTTATACCTCCTGAGGAGATCACGAATATAAAATTAAATTCGAGCGCTCACAGAGGCTTTACGGCAGTCTTTCTTTCCACGAACCATACTCGACTCGTTCAGGAAAGGGAGGTAATGACAGTGGCACGTAAAGGCCCTCCACCACACACCGTTTGGTGGCTTCCGGAGCAAAAATGTAGATGTAGCTCAGAACATATCACGGTTAACGCTATACGCAGGCGTCACTTGGTATGGAAACGTCCGTCAGCTCCGCACACGGAAGTGTCATCGAATGGACTCACGAGACAAGACATAATCCTTTTTAAGTCTGCTGGCTTTCGGGGCCATTCTAAAAAAATAGTTCAAATGGCTCTGATCACTTCTGAGGTCATCAGTCCCCTAGAACTTAGAACTACTTAAACCTAACTAACCTAAAGACATCACACACATCCATGCCCGAGGCAGGATTCGAACCTGCGACCGTAGCGGTCACGCGGTGCCAGACAGTAGCGCCTAGAACCGCTCGGCCACCCCGACCGTCCGGGACCATTCTAATACATGGTAAATTGTTCTGGTGTTAGGCCGCGTTGCATTTATTCTGCATGATCGATATTACCACCCCTCTTCTAGGATCGTATTCAAGAACTTGTGGTATTCACAGTTAGCTGAACACTGTCGAGGACCCGTGCGGCGTTCCCTTACAGAAGGGTGTTATCCCGCGCTTATGTTGTTAAATGCAGAAGAGACACTGGATAGGTCGAAAGAGTATAGTAAAGCCTCTATGAGGAGGAAGATTTGTTTGATGTGATAGAAGAAGAAACGGTAGTAGATTTAAAAGGGTTGGGGGATCCAGTATTAGAATCAGATTTTATGAGAGCTTTGGAGAACTTAAGATCAAACCAGACAGAGGGGATAGATAACATTCCATCAGAATTTCTAAAATCACTGGGGCAAGTGCCAACGGAACGACTATTCACGTTGGTGCGTATGACGTATGAGTCTGATAACGTACTATATGACTTTCGAAAAAATATCGTCCACACAGTTCCGAAGACTACAAGAGCTGACAAGTGCCAGAAATATCGTACAGTCAGTTAAACAGCTCATACATCCAAGCTGCACACAAGGTTATTACACAGACCGATGGAAAAGGAAATTAAGGATGTGGTAGATGACGACCACTGTGGCATTAGGAAAGGTAAACGGACCAGAGAGGCAATTCTGACGTTGCGGTTTTGATGATGGAAGCAAGACTAAAGAAAAATCAAGACACTTTCGTAGGAATTCCGACAGGGAGAAAGCGTTCGACCATGTAAGCTGGTGCAAGATGTTCGAAATTTTGAGCAAAATACGGCGAAGGTATAGGGAGAGACTGGAAATCTACAATATGTACAAGAACCGAAATCTATTATGGAAATAAAAGAAAGGTTCTGAACTGGGATTAAAATTCAGGGTGAAAGGACATAAAAAAATTCTAGTAGCAGAAATGACAACATCAAGAAACTTAACATCAGTATTGATGGTCACGAAGTGCATGAAGTTAAGGAATTCTAGTACAGAGGGAGCAAAATAACCCATGACGGACGGAGCAAGGAGGACATCAAAAACGGACTATCATTGGCAAAAAGGGAATTCCTGGCCAAGAGAAGTCTACTAGTATCAAACATAGGCCTTAATTTGAGGAAAAAAGTTCTGAGAACATACGTTTGGAGCAAAACATTGTGTGGCAGTGGAACTTGGACTGTGGGAAAACTGGAACAAAAGAGAATCGAAGCATTTGAGAGGTGCTGGTACAGATGAACGTTGAAAACTATGTGGACTGATAAGGTGAGGAATGAGGAGGTTCTGTGCAAAATCGAAGAGGAGAGAAATATGTGGAAAACACTGACAAGGAAAAGTGACAGAATGATAGGACATCTGTTAAGACACGTGGTAATGACTTACATGTTTCTAGAGGGAGCTGTAGAGGGCAAAAAATGTAGATGAAGGCAGAGATTGGAATAAATCCAGCAAATAATTGAGGCCGTAGGTATTCCACGGGAGAGGAATTCGTGGTTGGCCGCATCACACGCGTCAGAAACCTGATGACTAAAAAAAAAAAAAAAAGAAATACAGTGGCTACCACTGGACGCTCATCAGTCATTGGATATAAGGAAGATCTTGCACTGTTATGCCGAAGAAGAATTGTTGGTTAAGATTCTTCCTGCAGCTATGTCGGGCATTAGTCATTTGATAGAAGAGAGACGGGCAGCGCAAGAGAGGGATATGTTTATAAAAAAATTATTGTCTGCTGAGATGTTTGTATTGCTTGCGTACCGCGGCCGCATTTATTCATTTTCTTGGTGGCAATAGGCCACGAAGCCGAAAGCCTATTATATTGAAGCTACATTCGTTCTTGGGAATCTCAGTCGCAGTTTGGTCTTTTTCTATAAACGTTTGATTTCTCGGCCAGCACATGTACGTCGTTGAAAGCAGTCTCATGGTCCCTACATTTTATTGAAAATTACTTTAGGATTGACAATATGGTGGAAGAAGTGGAATGAGGCTCTCGCAAGAGTTATAAACACGAAGTCCGTCCTATGAGACCTATAGCTTCAGCGAACAGCCGCTGTTGCCACACCTTCATCTCAACCTCTCCAAAACTTATCGCTTGCGCTACGTTTCACTTTCACGTTGTTTACTGTCCCGCGCGGGAGTTCGTTGCACCAGGTGACTTTGATTTTTTTCCTTTTTACGGTTCCAGAAGTTAATTTATTTGTTGTATGGCACTGAAAAGTGCCGGACGCCAGTTCGTAGAAATAAGCGGAAAAGTTCGTCGTCCTTCTCTTGGCCGATGTAGACATTTTAATACGAAGGCCACTATCAGCAATCAACTCAAAAAGAAATTCATCTCACCAATTCGGTCAACGCCACACAAAACAAATTTCATTGTTTCCGACAATATCGAAGTACCACCGCTATGTCGCTTTTCTTTCCCTCTCAATAATGCTTTGATTATTTAAGATATGTTTTCTCACCGTTCTAAACACGCGTAAGAGAAATTTTTTGTTACGTCTGACATAAGGAAGCACATAAAAAAACGTCTATTAATAGGATAATAATAAATCTTGCGATTTCTTTCGTAACGAAACAAATCCGGTTGGCGTTTTAGTACCTGATTCATGAGCGGACCATTTTGCGTCACATTTAACTTAAATTATCGCGTGTTATAAATCCCTGACATAGTTCTCGGTTATAGCAATGAAAATATGATGTATTCTTAAGATTTCATTTCAGAACGTGTTGGCCTAACAAAAAAGTTTCTAGCGTGGCGTAAATTTGATAACGGCTCAGGAAATGCATTTTCGTAAACTCACTATATCTTCTTAGTAATGTGTCGCCTCAAAAGAACTAAAATTAAAACATAGTGCAGCTCTTTCAGCAGCCGTTTTCATATTTTTACGTCGAATAGTTTGCTAGTTAGTGCGAGCTGAGTGGATTGTTCGGCTACGCATGGTTCTATGCGGAACACAGTAACTCAAGTCCATGCCTCTCGTGCTCCTGTACACGCTTCAGTCCTCAGGTAACTATGAACAAACTATAAATGCGAAGAAATGAAGTACGTATTCCCATACGTCTTTTAGAATCGGGTTACCAAATATACTAGCTAAGTTGGAAATACATATTTTTTGTTGAAATATTGCAGTTTAAAGGCTTTAGCATACTGTTACTTTTCTCATGAAATATATGATTAGTTTTTATGTAACAAAAGTGAGTGCATGTTCCTACGTATTTATTCTCAAAAATAACGTCTAGATATGAGCAATAGTAATAGCAATTTTCCATGTTATGTGACGTACGCTTGAGACACTATTCTTTCTTCGTTATTATTGGTTTCTCTTTTATCACAAGAATGTCATCAGGCTTTTTTAAGAATTAGACTTGAGAAAACTCTCACGTAATTCCTATTTTGAAGGGAGAAATAAGAATTTTTAAAAAAATCCGCCAAATTCTGCTTAAAAGTTCAAAGTTTGTACAGCCATTAATCAATTGTTGTATAACAATTTACAAATAACTTAATTTGCAATCGGCACAGTTAATTTTCTTGGGGAAGCCGAACCAAAGGCTTCGTTCTGTCGACAGAAGCGTAGAAGCTGCAACATATCTAAAGAGGTTGCCGTCACTACGCTTGCCTGTCCTCATTCGAAGTCCTGCTGCATGGCATGGGATCCTTACCACATAGGATTTACGGAGCATGTCGAAGAAGATAAAAAAGCAACTCGTTCTGTATTATCGTGAAATAGGGAGAGAGATTGTCACACGTATTGTAATCTAACTGGGGTGGCAACTATTAAAACGAACCCGTTTTCCGTTCCGGTCAGATATTTTCATAAAATTACTATCATCAACTTTCTCTCCGAAAGCGGAAATAATTTGTTGACTCACAGCTAGAAATGGAGAAATGATTATCGTACTGTAATCTGAGAAACTAGAGCTCACACGAACGTTTTGGATGTTCATTTTTTTGACGTAGCCCTTCAAGAGTTTAACTCCAGAGAAATTGTCTGAAAGCGGTTTCATGAACCCTCTGCCGATCATTAAATTGTGACTTGCAGAGTAATCATGCAGACATAGACGACAATAAATTGTCGAACTGATTCAGATAATTATAGCCATTAATAGCTGACGTCTGTATGTCGTAGAATTTTGGAACATATTCTGTGTTCGCTCATTATGACGTTGTGGAGAAAGAAGACATTCCATACAAGAACCATCATGGATTCCGTAAACTGAGATTTTGTGAAACATAACTCATTCTGTTCATCCATTGAAATCCAGTGCGCTGTAGATAAAGGCGTCCAGTTTGATGGCGTATTAGTTGGCTTCCGGGAGGCATACAGTACAATTCTGCATTGTCGTTTAGCGAACGAAATACAAACAAATCCAGTATCGGACCAGATTTGTAACTGGGTTCAAGACTTTCTCGGCGAGAGAACTCGAGACTTTATATCTAACGGGACGAAACTGTCAGATGTAATTTTTGGAGTATGACAAGTGAATATCATATGGTCATTTCTGATTACAATGTATATGAACCGCACACTGCTGAAAGACAACACGTCTAAAGTACCTACTTTCACAGTAGATCCAAACAATTGAATAAATCCGGTTTAATGCAGTTTATATCCAGACATGTGTTTCTGGTTTCTTGATGTAGTAATACTTGACGTAAAGAGAAAGAGAGAGACGATTTTGTTGGTGCTGGACACGTCCTTCTGGCACTAAACTGGATTTTCAAGTTAATTTTAGAGTTATGTAACTACTTAAACCTAACTAAACTAAGGACATCACACACATCAATGCCCGAGGCAGGATTCGAACCTGCGACCGTAGCGGTCACGCTGTTCCAAACTGAATCGCTTAGAACCGCACGGCCACACCGGCCAGCTAGAGTTATGTCACTTGTTTTAAAATGGAACTGCACATATAAGTGTCTTTTATTGTAATACACGTTATTTGTTTCTGGGTGATAATCGAAGTTTTGCGTGGTTGCGTTACTC
This sequence comes from Schistocerca gregaria, assembly GCF_023897955.1. NCBI lineage: Eukaryota > Metazoa > Arthropoda > Insecta > Orthoptera > Acrididae > Schistocerca > Schistocerca gregaria. Next base: position 288,553,324 of record NC_064924.1, read on the forward strand.
AATTATTTTCATCTTCAACTCTAGCAGCAATTATCGTTGGCGACTATGTGACTCAATTCCTATATTGTGTCTTGTCTTGAGAGATATAGACCAAAGAGTTCTTGATGTCATCCATTTTGTTGTTATATGTAGGCAATATAGGACTGTAGGCTCTCTCTGAAAGGAGCTCCACAGGTTGTACAGCTTTTCTCAACCAAAAAGTAGTCATTGTCAAGCCAGTAACATATATGATGCAGGTAACACTATGTCGATTTTCAGCTGAAAGATCATCTCGTGGTATTTAAAAATTGTGAGACCCCTTTTCAGATGTCTAGGAACGACTTTGCCGCATGAATCATCGCTCAGGCCGGTTCTTATATACAATGTAGGCCACCAGTAACTGTAGTCGAAAAACGAATCAGGCATTATTTGAACAATAGAAAACCGGCTATCGTTAAAACTGTAGAGCCGCCACAAAGAGCATGTAATTTTTTCTTTATGTTTTTGGTTTCACTTGACAAACGCAAGTATCTTTGGAAATTACGTAGCAGTGGGCCATACTTCACGAATAACGGGCTGTGTACAGCGGCGCCTTCATACATATCGTGTTTTGATGAATGTTTTATCAGTTCAACGACCTCAGCCTTTGTGAAGTGTCTTTCCTCCTTCCAGTAACGTGTCCCGGACTAGTTCCCTATCTGCAGCAAACAGAAAATTGACGGCGTTGCCAGACCAGTGTTATCGCGCTAGCAGCTTTCCTTTTTGCGGTAAACAATGCTTTGATCCACTCACAGAAAACTAGTTACACTTGTGTAGTATACGGGTCATATAACTGACCGACTGCTTAACGTCTGAGGCTCCAAGAGGTGTTCTGCAGACGATGTTGATTTCTACAGACAGGTGGTACCTCCGGAAGACTGTGAAAAAATGCAGGACGGATTGGTGACTGGTGCGGTGACTGGCAGTTGAACCTGAGCTCAAAATAATGTAATATATTGCCCGTATACAGGCGAACATATTTTTTTTTTACTTTCTGATTTCACTGTTAGAGAAAACTCAGTGCAAAGAATAACTACGATAAAATAGCTAGGCGTGACGACCTAAGGTGGAATGACCATATGAGTCAAATCGCAGGAAAAGCAAATGCCAGACTGAGATTCAGAGGGAGAAAAGGGAATATAAATCATCCACGGAAGATGAAGCTTACAAAACATTCATTCATTCATTCATTCATTCATTCATTCACTGTTCTCCAGTCAGGGGTCCTTATTAAGTAGTATTAACAGAAGAGCTAGAGAAGACCCAACAGTCCGTTACTAGTTGGTTGTGTTGGGGGAAGGAGACCAAACTGCGTGGTCATCGGTCTCATCGGATTAGGGAAGGAAGTCAGCCGTGCCCTTTTCAAAGGAATCATCCCGGAATTTGCCTGAAGAGATTTAGGGAAATGACGGAAAACCTAAATCAGGATGGCCGGACGAGGGATTGAACCGGCGTTCTTCCGAATGCGAGAGTCCGTTACTGAGATGGCAGTAGCGACTGAAATATCACGGAGAGGGATACTTCTGAAATTCCGAGAGCGTACGCTCGAAGAAGAGTCGGTAACATATTACTTCGTCCCACATATATCTCAGAAATTCAGAGAAATCTGAGCTAATACAGAGATTTATAGGCAATCGTTGTTCCCACGCACCAGTCGCGAATGGAACAGAGGAGAAAATGATGTTGGTATCAGTACTCTCCGTCACATACCGTAAGGTAGCTTGCGGAGTATGGGTGTAGATGATGATGCATACGTAGTTTCATTATTTCACTTCATTATCAATCGGGAGTATGCAAGTAGATGAAATATTAACAGAAAAATGACGGGAATTGGTGATTTCAATAAAGTCGTGTTCATGTATCGATTAACTCAAAACACGTCATCAGAAAATGAAGAAATAAAAGAACCGAAAGGACTGAAATCCTGATTGGCAGGTACACATTTTATAACTCTACGTTGATAATAGTCAACAGTTTTGTATGGTACGTTGCAAATCAGGACTCGATGCCGAATTCCACGTACTATATTTTGCACACGAAACTACCCAAAAACCTCCTACTCGGAGGTCAGAGGCCGTTTCACCGTTCTAAACAATTGCAGACGTACGACTGTAATAAAACCACCGCACACAAAATGTTGAATATCGCACAGATCACGAAATTTTCAACAGATCGAAAATGCTCCTCAGAACGACAAGCCAAACTAAAGCGCAGCAGGAAGTGATGGAGATGGCGCTACACTGTCTATGAACAAATACTTTTGTTAGTATAGCGAGAGTACGCTCTTATTGACCAGTCATATGACTGGTCTCGTGCTTGAAGGGTTTAAGGCCGCTCCTCGGCTAAGAGAGTAAGCATCTCCCGGACACGGTAAAGTTGGAAGGCAGGGTTGTCTGCGTACTTATGTGCGAAAGCTTAGGGGACGCTAGAGACAGTGTTAACCCGTGCACAGTAATGTTTGCTACGATGTGGTGTACCGGTATTAGATATGGCTGGCCCTGAGCACTATGGGACTCAACTGCTGTGGTCATCAGTCCCGTAGAACTTAGAACTACTTAAACCTAACTAACCTAAGGACATCACACACATCCATGTACCGTACTTATGCAGAAAACTGCAAAACCGGTTTTTAGTTGTGTCTGCACCGTTGACCTTGATTTTCTAAATAGTAAATGACTAAACTTTTAACTGTACATAGTTTTTGCCGTTTTCTAACATCTGTATCCGCTATCAAACTACACTCAAAAAATCGTGATTTTTGGGCACCGAAAGCACCATTTGTGGGGTAGGCCGCTTCTATAACTTCTATTCATCGAAAATCATAAATTTTTAACGTATGTTCTTAATATAATATTCTCCGGGAACTGTTAAACTTCTTTTGATATCGTTATCCGTTACAGGGGACAGAGGTCCAAAGTTATCATACTTATGTACATAAATCATGCACTTAATATATGGTCTGAGGCGTATGTGCAATTTCGGGTGATGTAATGGACACACAGCAACTCTTCTAGGTCACCTCAAGGGTTCTGAGGTCACCGAACTATGTATTTAGTCACCATTTTATCACCATTAAAACTTCACGATGTCCTGGCTCTTTACAATGGGAATTCACGCCTAAGCAGATTTGCTCAGAGTTGTACTGCAGGGACAAAAATAACTGAAAACGACTGCCAAAAATTATGTAACTTTAGAATTGAAGCAAATTCAGTAAATATTTCTAGCAACATTTTGACCCTTTTAAGAAACAAATCACCAGCCGGGTCCTTACAATGAATTGCGATCGATGAACGAAGAATCGAGAAAAAATACAAAGCAAACGATTTTGTGTTAACCGTATATTATGCGTTCTTACTTGTCATTTATTTGTGTCAAAGCATATAGATGTATCTAAATATAAACCGTCAAAACTTTACTAACATTTAGAATTCATTTTATATAAATACCACACCCTGCTGTTGCAGGGAAAAAGAAAAGAACTAATGAAAGAACGCTGCTTTCGAAGCACAAAGGAGGCGAATATGCTTCTCATTAAAAGACTCCGACAGTAAAGTCAGGAACCAGCCGTCTCAATCCTCATTCCGCCTTCTTCAAAAACTTTTGACATGCGAAGATATTCGCACTTTTTGTGCAGAAAGAAAGCAGCAAAGAGACAGTGACGACGGAAGAGAGTGCCAGTGAAAGAAAGAGAGAGAGAGAGAGGAGACTGACAGTGATGGTGGAAGAGAGAAAGTGGCGGTGGAAGAGAAAAGTAGATGGGTGAAGACAATAGTAGTGGGAGCCAATGAAAGATGAGATACTGATGGTCAATGAGAAACAGTGACATTAAAAGAAAATGGAGATAGAAGAAGTGGGAGCAAAAGAGAGACGAGACGGGGAAATAAAAAATACATATGAGTTTAGACCATACATAGCTTACCCTCTCAGACCAGCGAATTGTAACTATTTTTTTTATGGACCCGCCATTTGGCTGTATTGTTGTTTATTTAATTACGACCCAGGTTTCGGCCTTTTATGCCATTTTCAAGTAAATGGCATAAAAGGCCGATTGTGCGTAACACCGCCTCTAGCCTCAGGAGGAGAGTGCACGAGTTTCCTCAAGTACGCCACGTCCAGCTAAAGACGTTCATTGATAATTAGATGGTCTAAAGTGCCGAACTGTAAGGGATATTGACGGCCACGTTCCATCCATCATTCCGAACAAGGGTTACATCAGTGATCTAAACGCTCGGCCGAGGATCTATATGATGCCTAAGTGTTCGTCGGAATAGAAAATCATTATTGCCATCTCGGACAACGGGAATGTCCACAGCATATGTGAAGGGCTAGAGCATGGGACAACTGCTCACGGTAATTGATAAAATAAAGATGCTAGATCATGTTCACTGTAAACGGAAAGAGTGAGCCCAAGTCGCGGCATGAAAAACACACCCCTAAACAATGCATATCCGTCTCCAGCCTGAAGTACACCCTCCAGACAAACTCCTCAATGGACCGTCTATGCACCCCACGCCTTGCGTCATTTGTAAACAGGCAAAATAGCGACAGGGAAGGCAACATTGGGTACTTCCAGTCAGCTGCTCCCCAATTTATGTGTTGTTTGGTCCATTGAAGACGTGCAGCTCTACGTCGCAGAGCAAGGACCATCTGCGAAGTATCCCACACCCACTGTTGCATGCCGTTCCGTTTGCAATGTTCGCTCAGATACTATTTGAAATTGTCTTGTTTTCACTGACAGGAGCAATTCTCGAAGGTTCTGAAACAGATTGTCATTGACAAGACGCGACATTCGTGTCCAGTTACCGTCGGTTGCGATCTTGTTACCATCATAGATTGTACGACGTGTTACTAGGGTGCAAATGGTAGAATATTTCTTGAAGATACAATGGACAGTTCACGTTGATTCAACAAGAAACTGAGTGAATTCACTCTCGTATTGGTCATTGGCAATTCGAAAACTCGACGCGTAGCTTATTTTTCCTATTCAGTTACTTCTCCAGGGTGACACCTTATTACGCTGATTCCATACAACCGATTGGTTCGTCACACAATCGTACACAAAACTTAACTGCAGCTGCAGTGATTACATCAATGGTCACGGCTCACATTGACCGCCCCGTACCAGTTCTACACTTTATACAGCGCTACAAAGAGACCAGCTTTTCTTCTAAGGGGCTGACAAATATATTGTCCGATAAGCTTAAGCTGGCAAGGATTTCTCGGTTGACTTTTGTCGACTTTTATATTCACAACGGCACAATATATGTTAAGAGTTTCTTACCGTTCCAATCGTGTACATAATGCGAGAAGAACGACTGCTAACATACCTCTGTAGGTGATGTAGTAAGGCTTATCTCGCTTCCGCGGTCTATACGGGAGTGATACGTAGGCAAATGTAGTATATCCCAGTAGTATATTTAAAGCACCTGACAGCTGAACTTTCCCGGTACACCCGAGACGCTCTCCTGGCGGGTCAAACAATGACCGTACGTGCTGCCCTTCCTTGAGCAATATTCTACCGTACGAGTGTTTTGTAAGACTGCCTTTTCTTGTATCTTAAAAATTAACCAAAGTCTGCCAGCTGCTTTACAGACGATTGGGAGTGTACGATCCATATTCTCATAAACTGTTCGGCACTGCTCTGCTGCTATGATCGCAGATTCGAATCCTGCCTCGGGCATGGATGTGTGTGATGTCCTTAGGTTAGTTAGGTTTAAGTAGTTCTAAGTGTAGAGGACTGATGACCTCAGAAGTTAAGTCCCATAATGCTTACAGCCATTTTTTTGATTTTCTGTTTGTGTTTTGTGAAGTCTCCAATTTTACATTTTTACGTTTAAAACACTTTGACAGTTTTTTGCATCACTTTGAAACCTTATTTATTTATGACTGACTACTTGTGCAGATTCCAAAAGACAGTATTTCATTGCAGATAACTGCATTATTTGCAAACAGTCTAAGATCGGTTTTAATATTACACTGCCGTTTATGAAAGTTGCAACAGTAAGGACACGTGTGATTATAATGAAATTTCACACATAATGAACATGGATAACATGTCAGGTAAACGTGCAGGCCAGAGAAGCGGTGATACCCTTCTTCTTCCAGGAAGACTTGCACATTCAAATGGTTCAAATGGCTCTAAGCACTATGGGACTTAACATCTGAGGTCATCAGTTCCCTCGACTTAGACTACTTAAACCGAACTAATCTAAGGACATCACACACAGGTACGAACCCTGCCTCGGGCATGACTGAGACCGTAGCACCAGCGCGGTTCAGGACTGACTCGCCTAGAACCGCTCGGTCACAGCGGCCGGCGCTAGCACATTCCTCGCAGCATGTGGTCGGACATTGTTCTGCAAAAATATGGCAAGTGGAGCTCGTTGCAGGAGGGGCATTGCCTAGGGCTCTAAGAAGTCCCTGGTGTAGCAGTTGTTGCTCGGCTTATCCTCAGTACGTAGGAGATCCTGTGTTACAGCCAATGGCGCACTAAAAAATGAACGGAGTTTGGCAGCTACGTCATCAACAATGCAGTCTGCCAGATAACTGTCACCACGATATCGTTTAAAACCACGCTGCTGCCACTCAAGGGTAATCATGAACACTACTGGCACGAAAAAGCTAAAAGATGCCGGCGAGGAAGCCAATGAAGGTGTTCATGCGTCCAAAGCAGTTTGAAGTGTTGATGGTTTCTGGTAAATGGAAAGCGATTCGGTGTAATGCGTCCCACCAGTCCAATCCTCAGCATAAGGCATCGAGTTGTCGGTACACACATGGCTACGGCTGACAGAGTGCTCCAGAGTCGGGCCAACGCTGCGAACAAAGTTGTTTCCGTCCGTTACGGCTACCAGCGAAAGAGTAGGTCACGTTCTACTGTCCGGTACGTGTTCGTCGAAGTACACGACCATCCACTTTCCACTAGTTCCACACACATATCGCTGTCGTAGCGAAATGGCCTGTTCGATTCGCAATGTCCCGGTACGACAAACCCGTTGCCCAGAGAGCAATAATTTTGGCCTGTTCTGACTCACTAAGATATTGCTCCATTTGCAACGAAACGTACCTGTGCTTGCTTGCACTTCGTTTGACGGCTTTTGCTTCAATTGGCGTGGCGTAACAGTCACGTCTTTGGTCAAACAAAAAGTACCGATGCTCGGCCTATGGAACATCTCTCTAATCTTAATCATTTATTACGAATACACTGCTCTACGCGTCCTCTGACTTTGGAGCGATTATTCTGAGGAACATCAGTGTTCTTCAGTCGCCTGAGTTACTTACACTGAAGAATCAAAGAAACTGATACACCTGCCTAGTATCATGTAGGGCTCCCGTAAGCGGGCAGAAGAGCCGCAGCACAACGTGGCATGGACTCGACTAATGTCTGAAGTTGTACTGGAGGGAACTCACACCATGAATCCTGCAGGGCTGTCCATAAGTCCTTAAGAGTACGTGGGGTGGAGATCTTAAAAAAGAAAGTTCAAATGTGTGTGAATTCCTAAGGGACCAAGCTGCTGAGCTCATCGGTCCCTAGACTTACACATTACTTAAACTAACTTACCCTGAGAACAACACACACACCTAAGCCCGATGGAGGACTCGAACCCCCGGCGGAAGGGACCGCGCAGTCCGTGGCATGGCGGCTCAAACAAGGCGGCCATTCCGCGCGGCGTTGGAGATTTTCTCAGAACAGCATGTTGCAAGGCATCCCAGATATGCTCAATAGAGTTCATATCTGGGCAGTCCGATGGACAGCGGAAGAAAACTCAGAAGATTGTTCCTGGAGCAAATCTCTAGCAATTTTGGTCATGTCGGGTGTTGCATTGTCCTGCTGGAATTGCCCAAGTCAGTCTGAATGCACAAAGGACATGAATGGATGCAGGTGATCAGACAGAATGCTTGCCTATGTGTCACCAGTCAGAGTCGTATCTAGACGTCTCTGGGGCCCCATATTACTCCCACTGTACACGCGCCCCACCATTACAGAGCCACCTACAGCTTGAACAGTCCCCTGCAGACATGCAGGGTCCATGGATTCATGAGGTTGTCTCGATACCTGTACACGTCAAATCGCTCGATACTATCTGAAACGAGATTTTTCCGAGCAGGCAACATATATCCAGTCGGTGTTAATGGGCCCAGGCTAGGCTTAAAGCTCTGTCTGGTGCTGTCATCAAAGGCACACGAGTTGGCCTTCGGCTCCGAATGCCCATATCGATAATGTTTCGCGGAATGGTTCGCACGCTGTCACTGGTTGATGGCCCAGGATTGAGATCTGCAGAAATTTGCGGAAGAGTTGCACTTCTGCCACGTTGCACCATTCTCTTCAGTCGTCATTGGTCCCGTTCTTGTAGGATCGTTTTCTGGCCGCAGCTATGTCCGAGATTTGATGTTTCATCGGATTCCTGTTGTTGACGGTACACTAGTGAAATGGTCGTACAGGAAAATCCTCACTTCGTCGCTACCTCGGAGATGCTGTGTCCCATCGCTCGTGCGATGACTATAACACCACGTTCAAACTCACTTAAATCTTGATAACCTGTCATTGTATCAGCAGTTGCCAATGTAACAACTGTGCTAGACATTTGTTGCCATATACAGGGTGAAAAGTATTTAAACCGACAAACTCTGGGAGGTTTTAGGGGACATCAAAACAAATAATTTTCCCTAATGTCATTTTTTCCTATGAGGATTATTGAAACCGGTGGAGGCCGTGTTACACTCTTCAGTTGTTAGAGTTTGTATTACGATCTCCAGTTGTTAGAGGGCGTATTACGCGCTTCAGTTGCAGGCAACTGTTGTACACCAGTGTAGCAGTGCACTGTCTTTGTTTACTAATGGAGCGATACCTGGAGTGAGTACACTGATATGGTTGGTGTGTACTACGTAGCGCACTACAAGGGACTAGCTGCACAGCGGGTTTATCAACAACAATATCCTAATCGCCGTATCCCGCATCACACGACCTTTGCTGCTGTGTACCAACGTCTGCGTGAGACTGGGTCATTTAGCAGATTACCTGGACAGGGACGCCGTCGCACGGAAAGGACGATGCAATTTGAGGAAGATGTCTTGCAGCATGTGGAGCGGGAACGTTCAATCAGCACTCGTGCAATTATATGTAACATGGTTACGAATCAGACGAATGTAAGAACAGTCCATCGAGAGCCATTTTTACGTCCGCAACCTGGAAGCAGTTGATTACCCACCCAGAGCACAGTTTTCGCAGTGGTAGCTGGAACAGTGTGAAATGCATCCTACATTTCCATCCTCTGTGTTGTTTACCGATGAAGCAACGTTCGGGCGTGATGGAGTATTCAATATGCACAGTTCGCGTGTTTGGAGTGAGGATAACCCACATGCCACAGTTACTAGGCTCATCAAGTGCGGTTTTCATTAATGTGTGGGTCGGTGTTGTTGGAGACTGTTTAATTGGGCCGTATCTGCTACATAGGCCATTAAATGTCAGGCACTATCACAAATTTCTCGCCAGAGCATTGCCGTAATTGGTAGAAGACGTCCCACTCCGCACAAGGCAACGCATGTGGTTCCAACATGACGGGGTGCCGGCACATTTCAGTCGTCGTGTGCGTCGATTCCTGAACCGACGGTTCCCAGAAACGTGGATTGGTACAGGTTGTCCTGTACCATGGCCTGCTCGATGCCCAGATAAGTCCACACCGGATTTTTTTGGTGTGGGGAGAGATGCACAACCTTGTTTACGCAACTCCTGTTGCATTGAAAGAGGATCTAGTTGCCCGGATAGTAGTAGGAACGGGAACAATTCAGAACACTCCTGGGTTTTTGCCCGTGCCAGACTGAATATGATCCGACAGTGTAACCTTTGTTTATGTGTCAATGGAGGCATTCTTGCAAATCTACTGTAATTGAAATTGTGTTGTGTTAATGTGTTGTCTCTTGGTCATAGAAAAATAGAAAAGTGTTGCTTGGTTTAATTAATTTGCCGCCAGAGAAATCTTCCTCTACCGATTTAAATACTCCTCATAGGAAAAATATTTGTTTTGATGTCCCCTACAACCTCCCCGAGTTTGTCGGTTTAAATACTTTTCACCCTGTATAGGCGTTACGAACACAACGCCATCTCTGTATTCAAGTGTTGTGTTTTTGTTGTTGTTGCGACCTTCAGTCCTGAGACTGGTTTGGTGCAGTTCTCCATGCTACTCTATCCTCTGCAAGCTCCTTCATCTCCCAGTACTTACTGCAACCTACATCTTTCTGAATCTGCTTAGTGTATTCATCTCTTGGTCTCCCTCTACGATTTTCACCCTCCACGCTGCCCTCCAATGCTAAATTTGTGATCCCTTGATGTCTCAGAACATGTCCTACGAACCAATCTCTTCTTCTAGTCAAGTTGTGCCACAAGCTCCTCTTCTCCCCAATTCTATTCAATACCTCCTCATTAGTTACGTGATCTACTCGTCTAATCTTCAGCATTCTTCTGTAGCACCACATTTCGAAAGCTTCTATTCTCTTTTTGTCTAAACTATTTATCGTGCATGTTTCACTTCCATAAATGGCTACACTCCATACAAATACTTTCAGAAACGACTTCCTGACATTTAAATCTATACTCTTTTTCAGAAACGCTTTCCTTGCCATTGCCATTCTACATTTTATATCCTCTCTACTTCGACCATCATCAGTTATTTTGCTCCCCAAATAGCAAAACTCCTTTACTACTTTAAGTGTCTCATTTCCTAATCTAATTCCCTCAGCATCACCCAACTTAATTCGACTACATTCCATTATCCTCGTTTTACTTTTGTTGATGTTCATCTTATATCCTCCTTTCAAGACACTGTCCATTCTGTTAAGCTGCTCCTCCAAGTCCTTTGCTGTGTCTGACAGAATTACAATGTCACCGGCGAACCTCAAAATTTTTATTTCTTCTGCATGGATTTTAATACTTACTCCGAACTTTTCTTTTGTTTCTTGTATTGCTTGCTCAATATACAGATTGAATAACATGGGGGATAAGCCACAACTCTGTCTCAGTCCCTTCCCAACCACTGCTTCCCTTTCATGTCCCTCGACTCTTATAACTGCCAACTGCCTTCCGTACAAATTGTAAATAGCCCTTTGCTCCCTATATTTTACCCGTGCCACCTTCAGAATTTGTATTCCAGTCAACATTGTCAGAAGCTTTCTCTAAGTCTGCAAATGCTAGAAACGTAGGATTGCCTTTTTAAAATCTTTCTTCTAAGATAAGTCGTAGGGCCAGTATTGCCTCTAGTGTTCCAACATTTCTACGGAATCCAAACTTATCTTACCCGAGGTCAGCTTCTATCAGTTTTTCCATTCGTCTGTAAAGAATTCGCGTTAGTATTTTGCAGCTGTGCAAACCGATAGTTCGCAGTATCGTATCTCCCATTTCATCCTCATCTACATCCTCTTCCATTTCCATAATATTGTCCTCAAGTACATCGCTCTTGTATAGACCCTCTATATACTCCTTGCACCTTTCTGCTTTGCCTTCTTTGCTTAGAACTGTGTTCCATCAAAGCTCTTGATACTCATGCAAGTGGTTCTCCTTTCTCCAAAAGTCTCTTTAATTTTCCTGTAAGCAGTACCTATCTTACCCCTAGTGAGATAAGCCTCTACATCATTACATTTGTCCTCTAGCCATCCCTGCTTACCCATTTTGCACTTCTTGTCGATCTCAGTTTTGATTATTTTCTCCTTTCATCAATTAAATTCAATATTTCTTTTGTTACCCAAGGGTTTCTACTAGCCCTCGTCTTTTTACCTATTTGATCCTCTACTGCCTTCACTATTTCATCCCTCAAAACTACCTATTCTTCTTCTCTCCCATTCCTGTCAATCGTTCCCTTATGCTCTCCCTGAAACTCTGTACAACCTCTGGTTCTTTCAGTTTATCCAGGTCCAATCTCTTTAAATTCCCACCTTTTTGCGATTTCTTCAGTTTTAATTTGTATTCGAATTTGCATGCCTATATCAGTTTCTTTGACACTTCATTGTAGCTCTATGTTGTTGTCGCTGCTGCTGCTGGCCTATTTTTTACTTTTTATGTTTGAGGTTAGAACTCTGAACCTGCAGTTGCGCTAAAACCCCATTCTTTAGAAACTGTCGGAGGCGAAATCGGAAGTGCAGTGTCAGTGGGAAGTTCCGACCTCTCGGGGTGCTGTCGCCGTATACCGCCGTAATGAGGATGCACAGCCTCTGGTGTGAGCGGGCCCTGGACTGCATCAGGAGACAGCGCACGAAGCGCACTCGAGCGAGCGCTCGCAGCCAGGGAAGAAAGCGGCGGCCGGCTGATTTATCTCGCATCGCGGCCGGGCCGGCCGGCGGTAACTCCCGCGCTACATCTGTATTACCCGCCGGCCGGCTACTAAACACTGCATTAAATTACGCTGCATCGGGCCGTAACGAAACAATAACACGGCGTGCGCCGCGGGCTGCGCGATGCAGGGACGACGTGTGGGCCGCGGCCCGCCGGCTCCATTTTTATGCAAATGACGGCGGCGGCCCGCGGCGAGGCGCGCCGGATACATCAGCGCCCACTGGCCGCAGCCGTAGACGCCGCGTTTGTCACCGTCGCCCTATCGACGGCCATCTCGCGGCCGAAAGCACCGCGCATGCAGCGGCCGCGGGGTGGGTAGCAGAGTGAAGACACTGCGCAAACAAACGATATCGCTCCAAAAATTCACTAGCTGGGTTGAAGCTACCGACAGCGGACTTAGCCTTTGACCTGTGACGTAACGCCAGCCGGAGTGGCCGAGCTGTTCTAGGCGCTACAGTCTGGAAGCGCGCGACCGCTACGGTCGCAGGTTCGAATCCTGCGCCTCGGACATGGATGTCTGTGATGTCTGTGGGTTAGTTACGTGCACGTAGTTGTAAGTTCTAGGGGACTGATGACCTCAGAAGTTAAGTTCAAAAAGTGGCTCTGAGCACTGTGGAACTTAACATCTGAGGTCATCAGTCCCCTAGAACTTTGAACTACTTAAACCGAACTAACCTAAGATAATCACACACATCCATGCCCGAGGCAGGATTCGAACCTGCAGCCGTAGCAGAAGTTAAGTCCCATAGTGGAGCCATTTGAACGATGATGTGGCGTACTGCGCCATTTTTGCGCAGACAGATAGAACACAACATTTGTAATAATTTACTTTGGTTCTGTGCGTTCTATGAGTTTTATACAGGGTACTACAAAAAGGTTCGGCCAAACTTTCAGGAGAAATTCATCACACACACATAAAGAAAAGATGTTATGTGGACATGTGTCCGGAAACGCTTAATTTCCATGTTAGAGCTCATTTTAGTTTCGTCAGTATATGCTGTACTTCCTCGATTCACCGGCAGTTGGCCCAATTGAAGGAAGGCAATGTTGACTTCGGTGCTTGTGTCGACATGCGACTCATTGCTCTACAGTACATCAGTACGTAGCATCAACAGGTTAGTGTTCATCACGAACGTGGTTCTGCAGTTAGTGAAATGTTTACAAATGCGGAGTTGGCAGATGCCCATTTGATGTATGGATTAGCACGGGGCAATAGCCGTGGCGCGGTACGTTTTTATAGAGACAGATTTCCAGAACGAGGGAGTCCCGACAGGAAGACGTTCGAAGCAATTGATCGGCGTCTTAGGGAGCACGGAACATTCCAGCCTATGACTCGCGACTGGGGAAGACCTAGAACGACGAGGACACCTGCAATGGACGAGGCAATTCTTCGTGCAATTGACGATAACCCTAATGTCAGCGTCAGAGAAGTTGCTGCTGTACAAGGTAACGTTGACCACGTCACTGTATGGAGAGTGCTACGGGAGAACTAGTTGTACATGTACAGCGTGTGCAGACACTAGGCACTATCAGCTGCTCATTGGCCTCCACGGGTACACTTCTGCGAATGCTTCATCCAACAGTGTGTCAATCCTCATTTCAGTGCAAATGTTCTCTTTACGGGTGAGGCTTCATTCCAAAGTTATCAAATTGTAAATTTTCGCAATCAACATGTGTGGGCTGACGCGAATCCTTACGCAATTGTGCAATCACGTCATCAACTCAGATTTACTGTGAACGTTTGGGCAGGCATTGTTGGTGATGTCTTGATTGGGCCCTATGTTCTTCCACGTACGCTCAATGGAGCACGTTATCATGATTTCATACGGGATACTCTACCTGTGCTGCTAGAACATGTGCCTTTACAAGTACGACACAACATGTGGTTCATGCACGATGGAGCTCCTAACCATTTCAGTCGAAGTGTTCGTACGCTTCTCAACAACAGATTCGGTGACCGATGGATTGGTAGAGGTGGACCAATTTCATGGCCTCCACGCTCTCCTGACCTCAACCCTCTTGACTTTCATTTATGGGGGGATGGGGGGGGGGGGGGGAGAACATTTGAAAGCTCTTGTCTACGCAACCCCGGTACCAAATGTAGAGAATGTTCGTGCTCGTATTATGGACGGCTGTGATACAATACGCCATTTTCCAGGGCTGCATCAGCGCATCAGGGATTCCATGCGACGGAGGGCGGATGCATGTACTGTATCTTGGCTAACGGAGGACATTTTGAACATTTCCTGTAAGAAAGTGATTGAAATCACGCTGGTACGTTCTGTTGCTGTGTCTTTCCATTCCATGATTAATGCGATTTGAAGAGAAGTAATAAAATGAGCTCTAACATCGAAAGTAAGCGTTTCCGGACACATGTCCATATAACATATTTTCTTTCTTTGTGTGTGTGTGGAATGTTTCCTGGAAGTTTCGCCGTACCTTTTTTTTAACACCCTGTATACAGTGCCGAAAAAGAGTAAGTACACTGTTTTAGAGGTTTCCAATTCAAAGACATTTATTGTTGCAACAGTGCATCTGGAGTACAAGAAATGATTGAATTTAGAGATCAACAGCAGAAACAGTTGTGAGGTACCACGTGTCGACCCCTGCTGAAATGCCCACATGTGGTGTATTCTCCACGTGTGGCAATACAGGTGCTAGCTCTGGCATCCAGTAGATACTGTCCTGGGATACATTAATCCACGCTTGCTCGACCTGATCATTTAGTTCTGTAAGAGTTGTTATTTGAGGAGTTGCACGGGCCACTTCTCCTTTCATCATATCCCACTTGTACTCGCCCGGAGACAAGTTCGGAGGTCGTACTGGCCAGGGAAGCCGATGCACATGTTGGAGAGCACGGTTTCTTGAGCAGTATATGGGCAAGCATTTTCGTGTTCGAACGACGTATCAGCTTCCTGTTGAAATCTGGTTTCGCAGAATAGAGCGGATCAGGTTATGGTTGTGGAGGGGGCCGTAATCAGTTACTGTCAGTTGCACAAAACACACAAACTTTTATCTTCCTAAGAACCACTTAATTACACATTGCCTTCAAAGAATCAAAATAAAACAATATGGCTGAAGGCCTAGTTAAGAAAACTTGAGATACCTCCTGGGCTGAAGGTCCAAAACTACACCAAAAATAAGAAGGGCTGAAGGCTTGGCCACAAGTTATAATAAATTACTTTAAAGAATACAGGTGGCTGAAGGCCTTACTTAAAAAATATTTCACGTAAATACTCGGCTGAAGGCCACACGCAAGACATTGAACTACTCAGGGCTTAAGGCCTGGATAACAAGTATTTCAGATAGAAAAAACCCTCAAAATTCGTTTTTTAAACAAATTAATGGTCAAATTTTAATTTAAGTCGGCTGAAAGCCTTATTTTAAAATTAAAACAAATTAAATAAATAGACAGCTGAAGGCCTCGCACAGTACTTCAGACTAAAATGAAAATCACAATCTAAAACCAACAGAACTGTGGTGCTAAGAAATATTTCAAGAGTCGGCCTGAGGAGATAGTTGTAACGTAAGGTAGTTCTAAAGCAAGGTAAACAACCAGGACGAATCACAAGCCGACACACACAGAGAACACAGAAGCGATCGGCGATCAAACACACGTCGTCCAATGAGACGAATGACCAGACGACCAACCAAGGTCGTCCCCAATCAAGTCACGTGTGCCGGCAACGGTCGGGCGAGTCATGGCTTTCCGTACCTCGCTGCTGCTCCGTCCCAACGGAACTCCCGACACACGACGACCCGGAAATACTAGCAGTCGCTCCAAACACAATACGACAGTGCTCTTATCGATAAGCTCTGTTGCTGCCACTCACGGGCAGCAAGCCAGCAACTTAGTGACGCCAGTAAATCGAATAAGAAACGAGGCGGCAGTACTGCGAATACAAGATGACAAGCAATAAATGGCTTGAACACAAACCGCCGACATCTCACCTGTAACAAGGAAGTCAACAACATTCTTCATGTGCACAGAGCTGATTAGCTTCACCCACAGAATGTGAACGAGAGTTGCAGCTTAGTGCACCGCAGACAATAAGGCCTGAGGTGGCGACAGTGTGTATTGGATTAATGCACTCTACGAGACAGCGCCCACGATCCCTCATAGGCACAAATACCACAATATGCGTGCAGGCAGAATCTGCCTTTGTCGCCAAAGACTACAGCACACCATTCCATCTTACAAGTGATCCTTTAGCGGCACCAATCGTGCCGGTGCACGTCCATGCTGTAGTATAAGCGGGAGATGGGCTAGAGGTGTGCTTGCCTGTAGCCCCACTGCTTATAACAGGTTCGCAATAGTTCGTGTTCACCCATCTTGGGCCGGCCGGAGTGGCCGCGCGGTTCTAGGCGCTACAGTCTGGAAGCGCGCGACCGCTACGGTCGCAGGTTCGAATCCTGCCACGGACATGGATGTGTGTGATGTCCTTAGGTTAGTTAGGTTTAAGTAGTTCGAAGTTCTAGGAGACTGATGATCTCAGAAGTTAAGTCCCATAGTGCTCAAAGCCATTTGAACCATAATCCAGTGGTTTAGGAGGAGATGTGGAAAACACACACACCAAATACATCCATTTCTATAATATGTTTGGATTTAGCTATACCTTCGAGCTAGTTCTTTACATAACCGCATTTGTCGTAGCATTTCACCAATTTTCCAATACTTGTGCTTTCCGCCAATTGTCTATGCTGGTCTACAGGTCGTTGTCTGTAACAAAAACCTGTCCTCATGTGATCCAACAGATAAAAATGAGAGGAAGAGAAGTTCAGGCTGTATCCATCGAAAACTCTGCGTCTCTGTTGCCGCAATAGTTTGCAGCAGAGCACTCTCCCGAAGAAGGACATTGCCTTATGACAACATTCCTCTTTGATTCTTCAGAATTGCCCGCCATAGGTGATTATCTCTAATAGTCTGATCCACTCGCTGAACAAAATCATTAGTTGACGCTAGCTTCCTTCCAATTTTAAGTGCACCAGGAACATCTATACGTCCAGATACAAATTTCCTGTACCAACCACTTTTCTGTCACGCACAACGGTTTACTTTGTAATTTCACAGTTACTTTCCGTGGGCTGCATGAAATTAGGCAGAACCCCTCAGCATGAAAAAAAAAAGTAGGAAACCCGACTGACATAGGGCACTTCACACTTGGCGGATGACTATTATTGCAGGCATCTTTACGCGATCACTGAGTGCTTAGAATTGAAAAGTGCGACGTGAAGCGATCGACGGGCATACTACAGAAACTGCAAAACACATCTGCACTCGCACCTCGTACACAAAGAGCGCGAGTTTGATAAATAAAGTAAAATAAAAAATTAAAACACCTCTGTGCTTTCACAACAGGCTCTCTTGCTTTAATATTTTTCCTGAATAAACTTAATCCAGAACACTGCGACGCATAATAAACTCACTGGGCAAAACATTAGTCACCGCTTAAGAAGAGTATGGTGGTCGCTTTGGAGGCCTGTAGGTGGTGTAGAGTTGGCACAAGTTTGTCATACAGATCTCCTTGACTGGCGTAAGTCGTGGTAATTAAGTGGTGTGTATGTGTCAGTCAGCTGTATGGGGTCAGCACATTGAGAGGGGTCGGTCTGGAAACAAAATTCCAGAAAGCAGCTTGCAAGCCTCCCCTACGTTAGTTGCACGTGCTAGGGTGCCTAATTGCGCTAGACTGCTGGACAGGTTGTTGCTGGAAGTGTGCAACGTCACAATTCGCATTAAGTATCTGTATAACTTCCTACTTGGTATCTTGTACACATGGTCGTCCCTCCGTCGCAGTACGTAGCGCAGTTCGCTGGCTCGTGCCACTCACATTGCTGCAAGTTGTGAAATAGCAGTCTGGCAAACAGTTGACTATTCGTTGTTAAAAAACATCTCAAATCCCTTTAGTGATGCGTAATCCAGATTTACTTCAGACTTCACTGCACATAGATGTTACACAAATTGCCACAATTCAACACATAAATTAAACAGTTAATTATGATCGTACAAACATTAGTACACACTCGAGACCGATTCTCTCGACATAACCGCTGTTCAATTGCAGTTTACCGCGGTATCTTTTAATATTTAACTGTTCTTTAGAAGTTTGTGACGATTGCGTTCGACATGCGTCCATCAGCATTGGACGTCCTCGCTCGTCCCACAGTGGCTACGCAACCGGGCACTTGGGCTGCTAGCGGCAAAAAATTCCTGTCGATTAATCCGGGTCAGAGATTCGCTTCTCTTCGGTATATGATTGGTCTCCTCTCAGCCAATGAGACACGAGAACTCAGTTCCGCGTCACCTGGTTGTCATGTGTACTGTCGCACGTCATTGAAAAGCCGAAAGTTACATCAGTCAATTCGGCAGTAACTAAAACTGAATCTCACTGCGCCACATTACGCAGTTTTATGATTAAAATACTGCATGCTGCATATGTCATATGCCATATGGGTATTACAAGCCGTCGCGTTTGCTCGTGCACCTGACTACACCGTGAGCTGCCCGATTAGTCGGTGTATCGACTGGGACAATCCAACATGTCTGCAAG
Organism: Schistocerca gregaria; assembly: GCF_023897955.1. Lineage (NCBI taxonomy): Eukaryota > Metazoa > Arthropoda > Insecta > Orthoptera > Acrididae > Schistocerca > Schistocerca gregaria. The sequence continues at coordinate 288,572,209 of NC_064924.1, forward strand.
AAACGGAGTGCCACCCAAAGCCATGAAACACAACGAAAGAACAGTGGTCGCAGAAAGTTCCCAGCTGACAGGGCCAGAGATTACTGTCAGGCCTTGTAATGGTAATCGCTTTCAAACCCTAAAGAAATTGCTGGTCAGTGAATGAAGATCCATCTCAACCAGTTTTCGGGCAAAGGGTGCGAAGGGAAGTGCTTGAAACGGACATTTGGAGACGGGTAATTCGCAATAAGCCACTGTGCACAGTGGCACATAAAGTTTCAGTGCGACGAAAAAAAGATGATGATGATGATTGGACGGCCGATGTGGCCGAGAGGTTCTAGGCGCTTCAGTCTGGAACCGCGCAGCCGCTTCGGTCGCAGGTTCGAATCCTGCCTCGAGCATGGATGTGTGTGATGTCCTTTGGTTAGTTAACGTTAAGTAGTTCTAAGTTCTAGGGGACTGATGACCTCCGATGTTAAGTCCCATAGTGCTCAGAGCCATTTTAACCATTTAATGATGATGATGACGATGATGTTTTATGGCGAAGAGCTGTAAACATCAAGGTCATCAGCGCCCTTGCATTGATGGTATACCGATGAACATTGTGAAAATCTACAGAAGAAGGAAAAAAAAAAACGGATAACCAAGTTTCATTCCCCACACAAGAATTGTAAGGCAACCCCAATAATGTGAGCTTCGTAAAAGCCCATAATAAAATCCCAACGAGACAAAGCAGAATAATTAGATAAGATCATGTATAAAATGCCTGTAAAGACACGGTTAAAAACGGACAGACAGCCGCAGCTGGGTGACTACTTATAAGTAGTAAGTGACCCAGCCACTCTATGACACATTCATCATATGCGATTTAAGTAATCGTTAGCGCCATCAGTCCTGTTGAGAATCTCAGTACGTGTTAGTAAATCAGTCGGTTGCAAGACCTGTACAATTTGCACTTTGTAAGCATGCAACCTAAGCCTTTCATGAAGAATCTTCACCACACTTGCTTGCGGTATTTGAAGTTCACGTGATGCTTGACGAGTTGATTTAGACGGACTCCGTTGAAACGATTGTCGAACACGATCAACCCTTGCATCACTCACACGAGGCCTTCCACTTCGAGGAAGATCTTCAACGTTGCCTGTTTCGTCAAACATTGCATACCACTGCTTTCTTGATTTAACTTCGGGAGAGCTGCGCCCGTAAGCAGCCCAAAATTTATGCTGAGCACTGATGGGCGATTTCGTTTCGTGAAACCGAAACACACATTGCGCTTTCTCTTGCTGCGACTCCATTTCGCCAGCAGCTCACGTGACCTAACAGATCACGTCGGTGTTGTGTGGAGCACTAGCGCCATCTATTCCTCACAACAGTTAGTAAGACTAGCCTATGTAACGGCATCAAATGTAATTTATTATGTCAAACGGTTATTCAGTGCTCGCCCAGTATATAAAACACTGACAAGAAGAAGGGACAAGATGGTAGAAGAAGTGTTATGACATCACGGGATAACTCTCATGGTACTAGAGGGACGGTAAAAAATGTAAACGAATACAGAGACATACAGCAAATAACTGAGGCCGTAGGTTGCAAATGATACTCTGAGATGAAAAGGGTGGCGCAGGAGAGGCGGTTCGCATCAAACCAGTCAGAAGACTCATCACTCAAAAAATACAAACCCTTAGTGACCAATGCACGGCCAGTGAAAAGGAAAGAGATCACCAACACTTCTACAAAACCTTGCCAAGACCACAGTTAAAAGAAATGTCTTAAATATTTCAAGTCTATGCATTTAGATATTTTTGAACAATCACATAACACGTATTCGTGCGAGTACATTAGCCATCCATTCACACTGATACCTCCCCCTGTCTTTGTTGCTCCAAGCACTCTGGGTATTACGATGTAGACAATGTAAGTAGGCTGTTTAGGTTTTCTTATTGGTAACGCCTCTTAGCGCTCGGTATGTAAAATCACTGGCTGTGCTGTGCGCAGTCTGTGTTTAGTTTGCATTGTTGTCTGCCATTGTAGTGTCGGGCAGCGGCAGCTGGATGCTAACAGCGCGTAGCGTTGCGCAGTTGGAGGTGAGCCGGCAGCAGTGGTGGACGTGGGGAGAGAGATGGCGGAGTTTTGAAATTTGTAAGAATTGGTGTCATGAACTGCTATATATATTATGACTAGTGAGGTAAATACATTGTTTGTTCTCTATTAAAATCTTTCATTTGCTAACTGTGCCTATCATTAGTTAGTGACTTCGTAGTTTGAAACTTTTAGTTAGCTGGCAGTAGTGGCGCTCGCTGTATTGCAGTAGCTTGAGTAACGAAGATTTTTGGTGAGGTAAGTGATTTATGAAAGGTATAGGTTAATGTTAGTCAGGGCCATTCGTCGTAGGGATTTTTGAAAGTCAGATTGCGTTGCGCTAAAAACTATTGCGTGGTTAGCAAATGAAAGATTTTAATAGAGAACAAACAATGTCTTTACCTCACTAGTCATAATATATATATCAGTTCATGACACCAATTCTTACAAATTTCAAAACTCCGCCATCTCTCTCCCCACGTCCACCAATGCTGGCGGCTCACCTCCAACTGCGCAACGCTACGCGCTGTTAGCATCCAGCTGCCTCTGCCCGACACTACAATGGCAGACAACAATGCAAACTAAACACAGACTGCGCACAGCACAGCCAGTGATTTTACATACCGAGCGCTAAGAGGCGTTACCAATAAGAAAACCGAAACAGCCTACTTGCAACAACAGAGGTTTAAGGACACACTCTTTAATTTAAATGGGTCCCCTCACAACAAGCAATTGCCGTAAAATTACTACGTAATATTCTTTTCGGGACTGCATCCGAATCACAAAGTCTCCTTGACAAAATATTTCCACGGTCTACGCAGCAGCCATTTTCAAGTGAGTATGCTGCTGCATGAACTCGCAGGATCTGAATTCAGGCTGCGAGCGGCGGCTCCTTTGTAAGCCACGTAAGGCCAACAGCGCGTGCGCAAGAAATCGTCGTCCTAATGAATTATTCTAACACTCATCATTGACTGCTGGCCGACCCTGACCCAGTTTCCTTTGTGATACAGAGCCAGTTTCGGTGAAACGATTGTACCAATTAATGGCACTTTGTCTTAGAGGTGGTGGCTTGCGATATTTAGTCCCGAGCCGTCACTGCGGATTTGGGATCATGGAACCGTAACCAACACTGCACACACACTGCACCGTTATATGACTATGACAACCGAGGGAACAGCTCACTGGTGCATGCCACCTACTGGACAGGTCGTGGACTAACAGATGTAGGGTGGGAATAAAACTTAAAGGTATACTACACAGTCAGTGCTGATCAAAACATTTCTGGAAGTTATTTACCCTTTTCACAGTTAAAGGTTACTTTTGTGTATCTAATTTACAAACACCATGTACAGCTCCATATTAGATAAAAGAGTGGAAGTAAGAAAAGAAAATGAAGGATCGAATATCAGTGCAGAGATAATGGAATCATTCCTTTAGCCAAGATAACAACGTTTAGTTTCTGCATAAGATCTTGCACGTGATACATCCAAGCACATGCTTGCGTTGCATTCTGTTAAACGATAATCTGATCTCTGAAAGCCAGGTGCCGACGTTACTGACATTCTTATCTACATCGTTTCTATTATGTTTCACGTCTTTCACAAGAAATTCATGCCATCTGCGAAGAGAACAATTTTTATTTCAGCTGTCTTGTTCAGAGGCACTCATTCAAATGCACTAAAAATAGCAATGGAGTCAGAACAGAACAGTAAATCAAAGAAAATATCTGCCCCAACGACTACCCTGCTAGAGTCTAATAGATAACAGAATAAACAGAGTTTCTGTGGACACACTCTTCCTGAAGCCAAACGGAGTCTGATACGAGATTATGCGTATTCAGATCTTCTACTCTTCCTTATATTGTTTCCTCAAAGACTTTTAAGAAATACTGTTAGCAAGGAAATCTGTCGGTAATGCTCTAAGTCATTTCTTCAGTATATAGTGTAGTTTCATACATCAACCACTCCAAACAACCCCATAAGGAACAATTTCTTTTTTTTAATATACATGTTTTTAAAACGGACTAAAAATTATAAAATAATTGCTCCCAGCACCATACAGATTCCGAACCCCATACAGACTATCCTCATAATTTGTGGTTGTGAATTTTTAATAGCGATAATAATATTTGTTAAAGTTAAAACAAAAAATATGGGGCACATGGAATACATAATTGGAGCGTGAATAGTTCATTAAAGTCATTAACAATATTATTGAACTGTAAATGGTACGAAATTTTGTGTGACTTCTCTCAACAACAGTTATTAAAAATGCACAAGCACAAGTTTTCAGGACTATCCGTGTGACGTTCGTAATTTCTATGGGGTTTTTTAGTCTGTTCTGAAAAGGTGTTATATTAGAGAGTTTTCTATTTAAATTACTAGTTCCTGCTTTTTGGTCTTGAGAAAGTGAAATTTTTCATTCGATTTCAAACATTTTGATAACAATATAAAATGCACAATTAGAACATTGCAGATTTGTTTCAGTTTCTCTTTCTCCTGCGTATCTCTCGCGAAAAGACTATGAAGGAAAAAGTTACAGTGAATCAAGCTCACACGGAGGCTTAACAGCAATCGTTCTTACCACAAAACATTTGCGACTGGAACATGACAATAAGGAAAATTGCAGTGATATAGAAAGTACCCTCCAGCACCAGCCAGAAAAGGAAACTAGTTAATATTGCAATGTCATCCACTGCTAAGCTATGTTGATAGTTCCAAGTCTCTAGCTCACTGGAGAATTATTTTAAAATCAGTTTCAGAAATTGTACTAGAAAAACATACAAGGACTTGACTTAACAAAAAAAAGAGTTAAAATAAATAGCAGAGACATTTGTGATCACAGCGGCCATGGAACGGATCTCTCGCACCAGATGGAGGATGACAGTATCCGCCGTTTGGGCGCTCACGCATACTAGTATTGAAGTCTCAAAAAGTAGCAGACAATAAGAAGTATAGACTTCAACAACTCTGTCAGCACATCTCGGACGAAACCCAGGTAATTTACATCATTCATGCGGGAATGGGGCAACTAAGGTTCTGTTATTTGAAGTTGTGCAGTTCCAGCTTACAAGCTGATCGACAAACATTGCTAATGATCCGAGACGACCATGGCTCATTCACATTCGTCACTCCAGAACATGGCTATTGTGGCAGTTCTTATTGTATCCGTACCACGTATCCTAGTGAGAAACGATATGGGAATGATATTGAACACTCACTTCCATACAGGGTAGAACATGGACGATGAGCCGTGTTGCAGCAGAGGTCGCCAGCGGGGCGCGGCGTAAGATAGGCAAACCCTCAGATTCCTCGGTCGTTTTCAACAACCACCTACCGCGCCAGATAGAGCCAATTCGCATAGTGTATATGAAGCACTTCTTTATATGCCGTTAGAACATTATGTTGAATCATTGTGCAAGAAACTTTTAAACCACAAAAATTATGCAAAACACTTAAGGATCAGAGTTGATCGTTCCGTGACACATAGGAAACAATAACAGGTAACTGGTGAAGAAGTATGAGGCGTCTTCAACAAGTAACACGACACTACGTTTTTCGAATGCAGGTTGGTTTTATTCGCCATTCCAATACATAATATTATTGCCATCTCTTTTTGCTACAAACCCCTATTTTTCAACATAATTTCCGTTCAGTGCGACGGATTTACGCCAAGTCACTCTAAGGGTCATGGTGCCCGAATGGTATCACTCAACTGGTCCACGTCGGAGCCATTTCTTGCTGCATCAATAATCTCCCCATCATCTACGTACTGCTTTCCCCAGAGTGCATCCTTCATTGGGACAAACAGATGGAAGTCGGAAGGTGTGAGATTCAGGCTCTACGATGAATCAGGAAGAACAGTTCAGTGAATTTTTGTGAGCTCCTCTCGGATGTGCAGACTTGTGTGAGATCTTTTATTACTATGGAGAAGGAGACGTGTCTGACTGATCAGTAGATCACCTCTAATGTGAGTGTCCGCACCTTCCAAGACTGCAGGAGTTACAGTTGTATGCTGTCTGCCGGCACGCGGAAGCTCAGAAAGATTTGCGCGATGACAGACCCATCGTCCAATCACTCGCCGTGCTTTTATTCACTGCCAGGTCTCCGTAGACATTCTGCAAGCGATTATGAATATCTGCGATGCTGTGGTTTTCCGCCAAAATAAACTCAATGAGAGCTCTCTGTTTGGAACGCGCCTCTGTTACAGACGCCATTTCGAAAGCTACGTATAGCGCCGCAACCTGTCGTAACTTTATGAAACTATAGGGACTGAAGCGGGAATATTCCACGTTGTCGAAACTGGAAACATTTGTAATATGGTGCTGTCGGAAAGAAAAGCGGTCAAATAAAGTACGAAATGAAGAAATGCTAAAAATGGAAGATGAGAAAAAGAGTGTATGGAATACTTCTAGAAGAGGAACGGACAGGCACGCTGGACAACAGCATCGCCATCTAGAAATAGCGAATTCGGCGCTAGATGGAACTGTGTATGGGAGAAACAATAAGGGGAGACTAGAACGTGCGAAACAATTTGTAGCCGTTGCTTTGAATTGTCCGAGGAGACATAATAAGTAACGCAACACTTTTTTAGCCAATTTTGGTAGAAAAAATTCGTAATTTGTTGTGGGACATCGTGAAATATTTCTGCTTCAGCTTCCGATAGATGGAGGCGCTGTAAGTCCCCTTCAGAAAGTGGGTGCTTTACAAGCAGAGACCTGTCATTGCGTTTCTTTTGGTGGAAAACCAAAGCATCGCAGATATTCATAGGCGTTTGTAGAATGTCAAGACGTACATGGCGGTGAACAAAAGCATGGTGAGTAACTGGGCGAGTCATCTGTCGTCATCGCAACAAGGTCGCGCAAATCTCTCCGATCTCCGTGTGCCGACCGGCCGCACAAACCTCTGATTCCTGCAATGTTAGAACGTGCGGACACTCTCATTCGAGATGACCGACGCATCACAATCAACACCTAGCTGCTTAATTGGACGTCACTGTTGTTAGTGCCGACTCACTCAACCACCAGTTGACATACACTAAGGTGTGCCCGCTGAGTTTCTTACCGTCTAGCAGAAAATTAGATAACGAAATTGCATGCGCGTTACGAATGTGATCGTGACAACTTTTTGTCGAACACCGTCACAGACGATAATATATGGGTTCATCGCTTTGAACTGGAATCAAAACGGCAATCCATGCACTGGCGCTGCACCATATATCCCTAGAAAAAAAAAAAAAGAAAAAAAAGGGTTCAAAGCCGTACGCCCAGACACTAAAGTCATAGCGACGATCTTCTAGGACTCTGAAGAAGTTTGATATCCTGTTTGATGTCCTCCCTCAAGGTACAATGATCAAGTCTGAAGTAAACTGAAGAAACCACTTCAGCAGGTTCGCCGGCACAAAAATACAAACGAACTTCTCCTTCTCCATGACAATGAAAAGTTTCTCGCAAGTCTGCGCAACGAGAGGAGCTCAAAAAACTCCATTCAATTGTTCTTCCTCATCCAGCGTTCATTGCGGATCTCCCATCTTCTGACATCCATCTACACGGCCCAATGATGGATACACTCCGCACGAAGCGGTTGTAGATAATAGAAAGGTCATTGATGCGGAAAGATATCTGCTCTGAAATCGAACAGTAGAGTGGTACGATATGTGCAAACAGGTCTTCCCTATAAGACGGCGTAAGGCCATCGCATTTAACGGAGCTTAAGTTGAAAAATACGATTTTGTAGCCGAAAGCGTGGGAAATAGTATGGCGTGTTTGAATCCTAAATAAAACCAACCTGTTTAAAAAAAAAAAAAAGCCGCGTTACCCGTAGTTACATAGACATGAGAAGATGGGAAGAGATCATACCACTCGTCAAAGGGAAGCGTTGTAATAATCAAACGCTACGGTCTCAGGTTCTAATCCTGCCTCGGGCATGGATGTATGTGATGACCTTAGGTTAGTTAGGTTTAAGTAGTTCTAAGTTCTAGGGGACTGATGACCTCAGAAGTTAAGTTCCATAGTGCTCAGAGCCATTTTTTGTAGTAATCAAACTGACGTAACTGACGAAGCTGACGTATCAGAGCTACGTGCGAGCTGTAGTGCTCCGAGTGTACAAACACTAATGCACAATTTATTCACTTCTGCTCTAGTTATAAGTTTGCTGTCCGTATAAGAACAGTTAAGTCCAAACCCGCCGCTAGAGGGACACGGGCGCACATCAACCCGCGTCCACCGTTTCCTGCACTCAGTCGTGCTAAAACAGTGTAAAGGAGGCTTCGAAAGGAGAACAAAGGCGTGCAGTGCGCTTCCTGTCAGTGGAAGGAGTCCGGGGAACGAAAATTCGTCGAAAGGAACAGAACTGTCTTATGAGTGTTCGGTAAGTGTGCGCCCCGTATATGCATCACATTCAAATTGCACGGGGAGGTTGTCAAATGGGACCACTACGCCAGGGAAGGCAATGAGTTCCTGTCACTTGTGGTCGCTGGAAACGAGACATCGTGTCGTCAGTTTCAACCCGTGTCTCCAGTCTTCAATTGAAGCGTGCTGAGTCGCTGCCTCACATAAGACCGAAGGCCGTGCACTCAATGGAGGGACAGGTTATGATTGGTTTTATCTTTGACTAAAAGGTTCCATTGATATTGACTTCCTGGAGAATGTGACGTTCGTGCATGCGTACTCACAAACCTTGACCTCCATTCGCAAAGCGATCAAAACGGAACGACCAGGGCAGTTCACCCGCACGGCCATTCTGCTCCACGGCAGTGCAAGGCAGTAAAGGAGCTCTTGCAGCCGTTCGAATGGGAGCTTCTCAGCCACCCTCCATACACTCCGGACGTGTCTTCCAGCGATTATGCCATTTTTAGTGAGCTGAAAGAGGCTCTAAGAGGCAAATGTACGAGGACGTTAAGTTGTACGTTCAGAACTGCTTCACAACGCAGTCCCAGGAATTTTACGAGACGGCCATTCACCGTTTTGTGTCGTAGTGGCAGCAGTGCCCCGACAGTGCTGGGCAATACTTTTGAAATAAAGTTACAAGATTCCATTTATAGGTCTCCGGGTCGTTTTCTTTAATGCTCCTTATATTACGGAAACTGCAGGTGTGTCAGTGTGCGTCCATTCACCGCCAGACACGCGGCTTGACTGTGAATGGACCTAATTAGCCTCTGACGACATACGTCGTTGCAGCTTTTCACACGCGGGAAAATAATTCATTCGGAGCCGTGTCAGAGCGTACGGAAGCAGCGGCGCGTTGGCAGCACGCTAAAAGCACTCACCTGCCTGGTCCGGCAGAACGAGTGAGTGAGTGAGTGAGTGAGTGTGCGTGCGAACCGGCGGCAGACCGCTCGCATCCTGCGTCGGAAACTGCGTGGGCGCTGGACGGCTCTATCGCGGTGCTGACGTCTGATTAATAAGAGCCCGACGTCCGTGCGCGATCTCCCGCCAGATAGCGCGGCCGCGATTAATTTCTCTGTCGGCCAGCGAGAAATGAACCGGAGTCAACGCCGAATTCGTCTCTGTGGGCACTGCCCGCCGTAGGCACAAAAAAGTAAGCGTTATTAGTGGCCGAAAAATGGATCGGCTGTGTGCTATTGAAGCAGCGAAAGAGATAATCCCGAATTAAAGAACGGAAACTCTGACGGGTGACAAATTGCGAAGGTTCTCGTGAGGAATACAAGCCTCTAATTTCAATAGAAAAAATTAACGATCCTATGAGAAATGTATATAGCGTACTTAACGACAGTGACTTCTAAATTTATCCCTTTCACTAGTCTTCTGACAAGATTTCGTCCTGAAATACGTATTGCATCTCGCAAAAGAACTCTTAGAAACTGATTCCCACGGCCTGTTGATCGACGCCATCATGGCGAGAACGGAGAGCAAGAACGCTCACGTTGAAGTTAAAATCTTCTGGGTTGTCAGGCGCATCATATTTCTACTAAAAGGATCGACGTTTCGACCCCTCTGCTGGGATCTTCCTCAAGATCTTCTGGTGTCCACTACTGCTGGAACACTGTCAGAGAAGAGTGTCGCGCCCTCTTACAAAGGAGAGTTTTCTCGCGTTCGTGCTGGAGAATTGATAGTATTGGTTAAAATTGAAATGGCTATTGGTGGGCCAGAGTCATAGGCTAATATTCCCGCTCTGATGCAGAAGAAGGGGCGCTGTTAGCTAATCTCCTGCGGAAACCATTGGCGGTCATTGGATAGAAAGGCACTATTCCACATTTACACTGGAGAAGGGGTATTGGTTGAAATTCCTGATACTGCTATTGGTTGGTCGTCATCAGTGGCTAGATTCGAAACGGACCGAGCAAGAGAGTAGGAATGTTTCCCCAAAATATTATTGTCCGCCGAGGTGACTTGCAGCGCGTTGGTTATGCCGCTCGCACACCGCGGCCGGGTATTCACTTCCTTGATGACGGGGAGCCACGATGCCGGAAGCCTATAGCCGTCCTCTCTATTGAAATTATATGCATTCTTGGAAATTTCAACCGCTTCTCCGACTTTCCTTCTATAAATGTTTGTTTCCTTAGCCAGTAAACGTATGTTATTAAAATCGATGTCAGAGCCACAGTTCTCATGATGTTCCGGCACTGCCGATTTTGCGCTTTGTTTTAGCCGCATGTGACGTTCGTGTTCCTTAATGCGGGAATATTAGCCAATGACTATGGCCCACCAATGGTAGCCATATGAATTTTAACCAATATTATCACTTCTCCAGCACGAACGCGAGAAAACTCCCCTTTTTAAGAGGAAGCGTCTTCTCTGACAGTGTTCCAGCTGTAGTGGAAACCAGAAGATCCTGAGGAAGATTCCAGCAGAGGGGTGAAACGTCGATCATTTTTGTAGAAATATGACTCGGCCTAATAATCCAGATGATTTTAAATTCAGTGACAACGGCCTCGAAAGCCTGCAGAATTACGTTCACGTTAATCGGAATAATTTGTGTGGGAACGATTTCAGCGCATCTTCCTGAGTGTGAAGTGTACGAACACGAACTTTTTTTTTTTTTTTTTGTAAATGCTATATCGCTTTCGGGTTGACTTCATTCTGCCACCTTACGGAAAAATTCATTACAAAGATAATGTATTAAGATGATACACTGATCAGCCAGAACATAATGAATATCTGCCTTATAATCCGTATATCCACCTTTGGCACGGATAAGAGCAGCGTCGCTTTGTGGCAGGGAAGCATTGAGGCAGTTGCTGAAGGGAGTTGAAGCCACATTTGCACAGGTCCAGTAAATTACGTGGAAGGGAACGGGGTGATGAGCTCTGACGCCACGTTCAATTACACTCCAGATGTGTTCAATTGGGTTCGGATGTGGCGAGTTGGGGGAGGGGGGGGGGCAGCAAATCAGTTGCAACTCGCCACTGTGTCCCCCAAGTTCACACTCCTGGCCTTGTGACATGGCTCACTATCTTGTTGAAAAACACGTCTGTCATCGGTAACACAATCGTCATGAGTGGTTGTACGTGGTCTGCAATCAGTGTGAGATACTCCTTGTCTGTCACGCTGCCTTGCACGAGTCCACTGGACCCAGGGACGCCAACATGAACGTTCGCCAGAGCGTAATGGAGCCGCCGCCATTTTGTCTCCGTCCCGCAGCACAAGGTGCTATTCCACTGTAACAGATTCGCGTCCACCGATCGGCGTGGTAAATAGGGTATTATGATTCATCACGCCCTGCCACCGCGTCAACGTCCATTTCCGATGGCCACGTGCCTATTTCAGTCGTAGTTGCCTATGTCGTGGTAACAATGGCAGATGCATGGGTCGTCTGCTGCGGAGGTCCATCAATTATAGTGTTCGGTGCACTGTGTCTTCAGATGCACTTGTACTCGGCCCAGCATTAAAATCTGATGTTAGTTCCGCCACAGTTCGCCGACTGTCCTGTATTAGCAGTCTGCCCAGCCTACGACGTCCGACATCTGTAAGGATACTGATACTACATGTCTCGCGCGCGCGAGGGAGGGAGGGAGGGAGGGAGGGAGGGAGGGAGGGAGGGAGGGAGAGGGAGAGGGAGAGGGAGAGGGAGACTAGCAGTCATTCCTCCCAGGTGACACTGCTATCGCATGGACTGGTTTATATTATTGTAGGTCGATGGTCATAATGTTCTGGCCGATTAGTGTATATACATCATTATGTTAGTTTGATAATTAATGAACAAAAATAGTAAATGATATTAAACTCAGATTACGATGTTTAAATCACTCTTTATATTCAATATTCATGTTTCGCAGTTTCTGGCATGATTAATATTCGATAATGGAAGGAAACACATTCCAGTAAACACGGATGTGCCAACATGCCTTTTGCGAGGTAACCGTCAATATTTACTTACGACCGGCATATGATTTTAGAACTCGGTTAGTACAAATGAATAGTGGAAATACCAAACGATATAAGTTCCAGATTTCATATTTGTGAGGAAAATCAGAAAACAAGGTATCCCTTTTTATTCTAAATACACCTAAAATATATTTGTATCCAGAAAGTTGGTAAGCTATTCCGACAACGACAGAATTATGCTGTTCACATCATAACTACAATAAATAATGAGGCAAATTATAAAACAAATAATAGAGTAATAAAGTTCCAAGTGTCTTACTAGAGTGCTGACTGGTTCTAACTAGGAAAGTATTTTCGTTCAAACGAACATATCTGTACGAAATTTTGCTTATAGGACGATCACGTACCCCTCAATGCGCGAGAGTGTCGTTTTCCCACAAGACTCTGCAAACGTGCTCTAAATGTCACAGCAGAAGCTGCTCTCAATGAAAGTATCTTAACTGTAAGTGCAAATGAGAACTTCCAAAATAGGACATAAATAAGTAAACAACTACGCCAAAAGCAGTATGAATGACTACGGAGCACCTAGTGAAGAAAAGCAAGCTGATCAGATGCCATAACTGCACATTCTATAATACCACTGCTGAAAGCTACATCAGCGACTCTTTTTAAGGAATCCACAGGTTCATCAATATCGCACCCGGTATCCTGCAAGCATAACGAAGCTTTGGTCTATATACTTTCGCAGATACATCATTGGAAATGGCAGAAAGCATTTTCATGATAAAGAATCTGATCACAATTCCACGAAGAACCCATTTGGACGTTTTCTGTCGTGATACATTCATTGATTTCAGAAAAAAAGTTTAAGCGCTTTGAATCATGTCCTCACTGTCTCCCTTATCTTTTCGTGCTTTGGGCATACTTATACGGAGTGATTTCATCCTAAATTCTTGTTTCAAACAGTTAATAAATCCCAGTGAAGTAAAGTTTGTATATTCTGACTACTTCCATTGTGCAAATGCCGATGATGAATGGAAGAACTGCATTCTCGCGCTTCATCAAACTTCGCCGTTACACGCTGGTTGAACATATTTAACTGCAGCTTACTATTTCCTTTAAAAACTGCATTGCCTTCTCTTCCCTTTGACGCGTAGCCCAGTAGTCTGTTAATATCGCTTTTGGCCGTCAGTTTATGGTCTCTCTTCAGGAGCTTATCGTATGTATTCAAACCTCTGACTCGATAGTCATCGATATGTTCTCTAGTGTGTCATCAAACACCGTAATGACACATTCGGCTTTAAATTTATGATGAGGAGAAGGCTGGAAGTCACTTTCAACGCGTTCATCGCCCTTTCTCGAATTTGCAGAATCCCTACGGTTTGCAGTTAGGCGTTCGTCCGTATCATGAAAAAATGGTTCAAATGGCTCTGAGCACTATGGGACTTAACTTCTGAGGGCATCAGTCCCCTAGAACATAGAACTACTTAAACCTAACTAACCTAAGGACATCACACACATCCATGCCCGAGGCAGGATTCGAACCTGCGACCGTAGCGGTCGCTCGGTTCCAGACTGTAGCGCCTAGAACCGCTCGGCCACCCAGGCCGGCACGTCCGTATCATCCCTAACATCACAATTACTTGTTAGTGTAACAACACTAGCCGTTTCTAACCGGTGATAACGTGTTTGCCCTATAACGGATACCAGAAAACATACGAGGATCTTCTACAGCATTACCATCTACTCGAAGAAAAATTCCTCGTGACTTCGTCTCAGCCAGTCGCAGTACGTTAGCAACGTTGACTACCAATCTTCGGCCGGCCGTTGTGGCCGAGCAGTTCAAGGCGCTTCAGTCCGGAACCACGCAGCTGCTACGGTCGCTGGTTCGAATCCTGCCTCGGGCAGTTCTATGTTCTAGGGGACTGATGACCTCAGCAGTTAAGTCCCATAATGCTCAGAGCCATTTGAACCATTATGAACCGATCGTCGACACATCGGACGCTTCACTACACAAATAACTTGTCTCTCTCTCTCTCTCTCTCTCTCTCTCTCTCTCTCTCTCTCTCACACACACACACACACACACACACACACTGCACCGCCTGTACTGTTGTCGACTGGCGTTGCCGGAGGCAAAAGTCGGATTTGACATGGTACAGCCGGCCGCGGTGGTCTCGCGGTTCTAGGCGCGCAGTCCGGAACCATGCTACGGTCGCTGGTTCGAATCCTGCCTCGGGCATGGATGTGGTGATGTCCTTAGGTTAGTTAGGTTTAAGTAGTTCTAAGTTCTAGGGGACTGATGACCACAGCAGTTGAGTCCCATAGTGCTCAGAGCCATATGAACCATTATTTTTGACATGGTACACTCAGCTGTGTCTAATGGACGTCTGCAGAGGTTTTAAACAAATGTATATAACCGGCGCAGTTAGGCACCTTTAAATGATCCTTCACGGGATTGTGGTGAAAATGTGTTTGTTCGAGTTCAAATAACTTCCCGGTAAGCGCTAATAAGAAAGTTTTTGTTTGAAGTACCACCAATACTGAGATACTAAGTTGTATTTGTGATAATACAAGTACAGTAATAGAGCAGTTATGTTTAACTAGAACTACTTCTTCTTCCTCTTCAGTAGCGCTGCAGCCTTGGCTTCTTCAACAATCTTCCTCCACACTTCTCGGTTATTTGCTGCTCTTTTCCACCCCCGGACTCCTATACTGCTGATATACATTATTACCTCGTCGATCCACTTTCTTCTAGGTCTCCCTTTTTGCGTAATTGAATGGATCACACCTTTCATCATTTTATTTGGAATTATATCCTCTGCCATTCTTTCAAAGTGTCCTAGCCATCGTATTCACTGTGATTTCACAAATTTTACTATGTTCCTGCCTTGTATTAACTCTTGTAATTCGGAATTGTAGCGTATTCTCCGGCTTTTTTCCTCCCATATTGGTCCATAGATTTTGCGTAGTATCTTCCGCTCAATGGTTGTTAGTGCATTTTTATTGTGTTCTGTCAACGTCCATACCTCTGACACGCATGTGATAACTGGACGGACTAGGGAATTATATATTAGCAGTTTAGATTTTCTTGTAACAAAGCTATTTTTGAAAAGTTGCATATTCTCAAAGTAAGCTCTCAAAAATGTTCAAATATGTGTGAAATCTTATGGGACTTAACTGCTAAGGTCATCATTCCCTAAGCTTACACACTACTTAACCTAAATTATCCTAAGGACAAACACACACACACACACACACACACACACACACACACACACACACACACACACACACACACACACCCATGCCCGAGGGGGGATTCGAACCTCCGCTGGGGCCAGCCGCACAGTCCATGACTGCAGCGCTAATCCCGCGCGGCAAAGTAAGCTCTGGTTCCTGCTTGTATTCTTTTCCTTATAGCCTTTTGTTGTTAAGGCTCCCAATTAGTTAAAGGAGGACACTCCTCTGATGCATTTTCCATTGATGTTTAGGTTTTTAGATGTTCTTCTGGCCTCAGATTGTGACATTACCATGTATTTTGTTTTGTTCTCATTTACTATGAGGCCAATTTTAAGGCTTCTGTTTCCATTGCCCGGTACGTTTCTAGGGGTGTATTGGTATTTCTTCCTACTATAGCAATGTCATCAGTGTATGCACATATCTGGCTTGTTTTCATAAATATGGTATCTCTTTTGTTGATTTTATTTACTACACTGTGCAGGGCTATATTAAGTAGGACAGTCGTGAGACTATCACCTTGCTTCACACCTTTATTAAAGTAAAAGCTTTCACTTGTTCTGCTAAGAACCTTTACTTTTGCTCTTGTCTCTGTCATTGTCATTCTGATTAGTCTTATTAGTTTAGCAGATCTACCAATTTCTTTCAGTACTAGTACCTGTATTCTACAAAAGCTATTTCTCATAAGTTTTAAAGTTTTGTACATGAGAATAACAAAATTAAAATCAAGAAAAATTGACTTCTTCTTATACAACTCAATTCTTGAGATCAGATGTTGCGAAGTTTATTATAGAACTCTCTGGCAACATCGTCAACATGTATTTATGTTCTGCAACTGATGAACATGACACGCCTTTGAGAGGCGTGGCATAGGTCAGCCGTAGTCTTTCCCCTTTTGAGTAGATTGACTTTTTCCCTTTCTTCCGCTCCAGAGGAAGAATTTTTACTAGCCTTTTAGGACGGATTAGCGTGAGACACACTGATCATGTTGCATTTGGAGCTCTTAAATGCCTGGATTGATGATAATGTTTCGGCAGCATCTTTAAAATTACGTGGACTCTGTTCATAGCTTCAGCTTACAGTAGCTTTGTGTACACCTTGTGGAACATGAGCCTTCATTACCTTTCTTCATGCCTCTATAATTGCAAAATCTCTGTCACGGCTCAAAAAGCCGTACCTGCTGAAGAAAGACTTGCGCTCTTCAATCACAGGCTAAATGGAGAAGAGCTAGACGCATTGCTCTGGCTTTAGACGGAAGCACTGCTCGACACAATACCATGCGTTATCTAGTACTGAATGTCTGAAACATTTTTTCCGTTGTTTGACACTAGGAACAAATGTATGGACATGAAACAGAACACCGAGAGCGCAATTATGCTGAAAACGCGTTTTTGGAAAAATGACACTTGTAATGATTGACATTTCCACTCTTGAGATGTATTTGGAATATAAATTTGTACTAAGTATCGTTAAGGACTGTAGTATTTACAAGACAAGGCGCAGGCAAACTTAGCTGCTAATGTAAGACGACGTGTAACACACCGTTATGTTCCATTACGTGCACGTCCGGTAGAGCATCAGCTTGGTCCACAGGATCACCTGATCACAGTATTTAAGATTTTGCTTTCTGGGGTCACGTCAGACGTGGAGATTACAGCATTTTCTTTGATATAGTATGATGTTTGCTAGATAATTCTGGTGTGTTAGGAAGATCTGGTCACTCACTGCAGAAACAATTGCGTTATTTCATCCAAACGCCAGAAAGACACGAACATCTCTTAAGAGATACGAGTGTATGGTAAATTAGTTTTAGTCTGGCTGGGGTCCACAAACCTCAAAAACAGACCAAAGAAATTTGTAGTTCCGTAGAGGCTGTATTTATATGTTATAGTTTATTTACTGCTGTCGATCAATTTCGATCATACGGCCATTTACAAGCTTTCCTAGAGGATATATCAAAGAAGCGTTTAAGACACAAACATAATCTAAAGGTAATTTAAAGATTCAGAGAGCGGAAGGGAACGACGTAGAATAAAAGCTTCTCACATGCGCATGTGGTGGGACACAATACGTTGTCCGACCTTACAATGGGTCAGATGAATCGATGAGTGTATTCTCAGTACATCAGTCCCCTATATAATAATTACAATGTACGTTAGCGCTGATACAAGGATTGGATTGTTTGGGGGAAGAGACCAAACAGCGAGGTCATCGGTCTCGTTGGATGGAGTAAGGACAGGGAGGGAAGTCGGCCGTGCCCTTTCAAAGGAACCATCCCGGCATTTGCCTGCAGCGATTTAGGGAAATCACGGAAAACCTAAATTAGGATGGCCGGACGCGGGATTGAACCGTCGTCCTCCCGAATGCAAGTCCAGTGTGCTAACCACTGCGCCATCTCGCTCGGTAGGGCTGATACAAGCTCGACCTTATTGCGCAGTGTCTATAGCATACAGCAGTACCAGCGGGTAAGCCAAGGAACTAGAACATTTTGGCTTCCGTTATAGTATATTTTCATGCGTGTGTTTTCGCGAGTAATTACTGCTCCAGATCGGAACAGCTAACCAAATACGGAGTGTGATCGAGACAGGGGCTTTTTCTCCATTGGAGCATTGTATACGGTTTCCTAATACTTGGCTTCAGTTATGAAACTAATAAGAAATAGAGAATATCGCTGGCGGACAGAGTTGGCAGTAGGTGTCTCCACGGTCGGGCGCGCTGCTGCAGGAAGAGCCGCTTGCATCAGCAGAGGTCGGGAGATGTGGATGGCTACCCAGCCGCCGGTGCCGTTGTAATGCTCTACCGGAACCACACACACACGCAGCGGCTGTTTCCGCGAGTCTTTTGTTGGCGCTGTCCGCGGCCCCAATTACTGCTACACGCTCGCCGCCAACCGCCGCTTGTGGACCACACTGCTGTCGTGTGCCAGAAGAGGACCTACCGAGAACAACGCTCCAACTGCCATACCAATCTTCTAACAAGGAGACGGCGCGACCGTGGGGTCGGGGATCTGTCCGAAATTTTGTGTGGTGGAAGAGGACCCCTAACACCTCATGTGGTTAAAATATTAGGACGCACTACTCGGAAAATCCCGAGAAAAATCGATCCAAAGTTTCGTAGGTGCCTTATGAGTATAAAACGTTACTCCATTGCCGAACCGCCGTCTAGCCTACATGGTTAGCGCTCGCACCTTTGCGCCAGAGGTCTCGGGTTCCATTCCTTCTCCGGCACTTTTTTTTCTTCTGTTGCTTGCAAAATTGCAGCGCGTTGTTACAGGAGAATCGTGAAATTAATTCCCGGGAGGATTTTATAAAAATTCACTCTATAATTCACCATCAATATTCCGAGTCATGATTCAATATACCTGGTTTGCCTCAAAATTATCAGAAAATCGAAACATTTTCGTAAATGTTAAGGGGGCATGTTTTTGTACAGATTTATTGCAAACGCCCTGTGATTGTAAAAAAAATCCGTTTTTATATGCTGCGCAAGTAGTCGCAAAAATTATTGCTTCGTTTGTTTTTACGATAGTTACCGCTGCGGTTCTTGTTTACAATTATTATGTGTGTAAAAATTGAATGTTTCCCAATCGAATTTGTTATTCTGATTAAAAAGGCAGTGTTTCTCCTCATATACTTTACAATGAAAAATGGAAAGCCCACCGCCATAAATTGTGTTGTTGGACAAAAGAAAATAATTTGTATTCAATACTGTAACTAATTTGTTAAAGATAATGTAGGTTTGTGAAACTTTCTGAGTAATTGTTGCACTAATCCAAAAAAAAAAAAAATGAAACAGAAGGAAAAAAAGTGCAGGAGCAGGAATCGAACCCTAGACTTCTTGCGTAATAGTCCGAGCCCTAAACACTTTTTTTTAATTTCATTTTGTTCGCTTATGTTCGTCATATCTGCTCGAGGCGGAAGTCGTATGCCATCCTTGTAAGTTCGTTGTTGATCGTTTAACTCTTTTTTTTTTTTTTTTTTTTTTTTTTTTTTTTTTTTTTTTTTTTTGTTACAGAGGGCAGCTAACACTCTGACCGAACACGCTGAGCTACCGTGCCGGCAATAGGCCAGCCGGCGGCCCGGCAGTAGACTAGCATTTTACATTTATAAGGCACATAACAAACTTTGCATCGATTTTTCCCGGGATTTTCCGGGTAGTGCGTCATAATATTTTAAACAGGTGATCCTCTTTCACCGCACAAAATTTCGGACAAATCCCCGGCCCCACGGACGTGCCGTCTCCTTGTAAGAGGGTTTTTTTCGTCTGCCAGTGTAGTGCTGCATAGGGTCATACGCAGCGAGGTCGTCCGTGTTCATGATGTTAGGAAGGCTTCCGCTAACAGCTGGTAAAATTGTTGCTTATTGAACGACAGCAGCTTTCGCGACCTAAAGCCATATCGTCAGGTGCAACCTACACGTTAAAAAGCAAAGTACAGTGTCGCCATTGTTGATAGTTAAACTAACAACGGAATGTTTAAAATATACTCACTACGTGAAAAGATCACAAGCATACCCATCGCTCCTAGTCAACATTTACTATTCAGTGAATATTGTTAATACTATGGCGAGCGAAAGGTAACTAGGCATGCTCCATTCGTATAGGACAAATGGCTAACAGGTCAAACTTGCGGTTACAGAGTCATGTTTTAAAATCTGCCTGTATCTAAAAAGAAAATAGCAAAATATTTTATAGTGAGAGGGCACTAAAAGTTTTTAAAGGGGCCGGATTGGCGGTAGATTCCACATAGTAATTGCTGGCCGCGGTGGCCGAGCGGTTCTAGGCGCTTCAGTCCGGAACCACGCGGCTGCTGCAGTCGCGGGTTCGAATCCTGCATCGGGCATGGATGTGTGTGATGTCCTTAGGTTAGTTAGGTTTAAGTAGCTCTAAGTCTGGCGGACTGATGACCTCTGACGTTGAGTCCCATAGTGCTCAGAACCATTTTTTTCCTCTCACTAGAAAATATTATTTCTTTTTAGATGCAGATAAATTTCAAAATACGGTTGTGTAGCCGCAAGTACCACCTATCAGCAGTTTGTCATAAATGAATGAATCACGTCTTCGTTACAACTCGCTCGCCATAGTATTGACAACATTCACTGAATAGTAAATTTTGACTAGGATTGATTGATATGTCTGTGATATTCTAACGTTGTGAGTATATTTTAGACATTCCTTCATTAATTTTAAACCTAGAAAACGTGGTGACACTGTACTTTGCTTTTTAACATGTACTTGTAGATTGCACCTGATAATACGGCTTTAGTCCGCGAAATCCGCTATAGTTCAATAACCGAAAAATTTCCGAGCTGTTAGCGGAATTCTTGCTAACATCACGCCTTTCAACAGCTGCGGATGCCCATCATATGAAATAGTTTGTGTTCGATCCCTACAGATTGTTTCCATATTTTCAGGATGTAACAAAACGATACGGCCAGACGTATAGGACATGTCCATCTCAGATAGAAAAAGAAAATACAATGCGTTTCAAAAAGATTTATCCGCTTTTACAAGACTATACTTTCGTCACAGCGTATAGCTTTCACTAAAAATTACCAACTTGTTATTATCGCAACAACCATCAGACTTTTATAATGGTATATCTTTAACATGAATTCGGTTGCAAGCTTGTGGTACTGTTTACAGCAGCTTTTAAGATCAAAGTTTTCATTTACCTTCTTCAAAATGATCAATGCGTCCGAAACAGGAAGAATTACAAACATCCGGGTGATAGGCAAACTCGTCCCATGCTTTTGCTAGCATCAAGGGAGTTACTGCATTCACGGTTTTTGCCATGTCGCGTCCCAGTAGACATAAGGTTTTTTGTCATGTACTTCATTATTTTCAGAGGACATTAGTGTTTAGGGCTTTGCAACAGAGTTTACATGCAGACTGAAGCGACGAATCAAAATACCAAGGCCGGGATTCAAACCTCAAACTCAGGTGTCCTACTCTATAAGCAGATGTGCTAACCACTACGCCAACCTGACACAGAGGCTTTACACAACTGCACGGATTACCAAACCACACCTTCATACTCAATCTAAATTCCTATTCACACCTGGCCGCAGTCAGTATTGTCCCTAAACTCAAACAGTATTATAGAGACTCTTTAATTGTAGTGGTATAGCGCCTCAGCATCAAATGATACGGGGGGATCCTGCCTGGGTTCCAAGTGGACTCAGGCGTGAATGAGAATTTGGGCTGAGGAGGGAGGCTTGGTAGTGTAGCCCGTGCGAAGCAACGATATCTGTGGGCGGCTGAATTGTTAGCGCACCTGCTTATTGGAGCTGAGTGCTTGACCGAGGCGTTTGTCTAAGTACTCGGACCAATTGACTTCAGAGAAGATTCGGATTATTACATACATACCAAAGGAGAAGTGGACGAGTCAGTCTGCATTTCGTTAACGACGTGATTCGTTCGGATTCGAAATATCGTTGGTTTTGCGACAAAGCAAAATCAGTAGACTGAAGAGACTAACTTGTCGTCATCGGAAATCACAGTCATGCGGAATTTTTTAAAGGACATAATATTCGCCGTTGACTACAGTAGTTATTTATTTCACAACTGCAATTTCGGCTTTTGAACCATTCTCAAGTGGTAATGCAAAATGCTAAAGTAAAGTCTTTTGCAGTACCAATCGAAAATAGTCCAAAGGCCGAAATAGCAGTTGTCCAATAAATAATTTCTACAGTGAACTCCAAATATGACGTCCTTTAGAAAACTCAAGAGTTTTCAAATTGTGTTATAACTTTATCCATGATGTGATAAAAATGAAGAAAACTAGAAAACAATCACGGAGAAAACAGTGGATACTAAGAAGAGTTACCAAGGAAGGGACTGCAACTCTGTTAAGAGAACTGGAAAACAAAAATTTCACATAGCTCTTCCATTAAAAAGTGTGGTACTTTTGTTCAGCAGGTATTCCAGAAAAATTTAAATTGTAAGGAACTTCATGTTTTTCTGCAAAAGCATCTAGTTACAGCTAGTTATCGCTTTTTACAATATAGTATTTCTTGATAGTGTTCGAACATGCGATAAGCAAATGTAACCTAGATACTTTGGATAACACTAAGGAATTCCTACAGGATTGTATTAAAGTAAGATAAATTAAGAGCGGCAGGTACATTGTATATTCATTGGTTTAAGGAAATGGTGAAAATGTTACCGTTTGACAATGATATTATTGTTAGAACGAGGGAGGAACATAAACTAATGAAAGAGACGCAAGAAGTGGGCCTAAGAACGAGCCAAGAGAAAAAATTTATGTAACAAGATAAAATGAAGAGGAAACGGAGTGGTCGTTGGCACTACAAGATAGGTAACTTAAAAGGAATAGGTCCTTCACCTATCTAGGAAGCACTCACTGTCAGCGCAACCAACGTGGACAAGGAGATAATAAACCGAACAAAATGTATTGCCGGGCGTCTACTCTCAGCGGGAAAACTGTTAACAAGAACAGCGAAACTCAGCGTGTACAAGACAGTTGTGCGGGGATGTTAATGTAAGTGGCTGAAATATGGACACTGAGTAAGAAGTTGTATTTTTACACTCCTGGAAATGGAAAAAAGAACACATTGACACCGGTGTGTCAGACCCACCATACTTGCTCCGGACACTGCGAGAGGGCTGTACAAGCAATGATCACACGCACGGCACAGCGGACACACCAGGAACCGCGGTGTTGGCCGTCGAATGGCGCTAGCTGCGCAGCATTTGTGCACCGCCGCCGTCAGTGTCAGCCAGTTTTCCGTGGCATACGGAGCTCCATCGCAGTCTTTAACACTGGTAGCATGCCGCGACAGCGTGGACGTGAACCGTATGTGCTATTGACGGACTTTGAGCGAAGGCGTATAGTGGGCATGCGGGAGGCCGGGTGGACGTACCGCCGAATTGCTCAATTCGTGGGGCGTGAGGTCTCCACAGTACATCGATGTTGTCGCCAGTGGTCGGCGGAAGGTGCACGTGCCCGTCGACCTGGGACCGGACCGCAGCGACGCACGGATGCACGCCAAGACCGTAGGATCCTACGCAGTGCCGTAGGGGACCGCACCGCCACTTCCCAGCAAATTAGGGACACTGTTGCTCCTGGGGTATCGGCGAGGACCATTCGAAACCGTCTCCATGAAGCTGGGCTACGGTCCCGCACACCGTTAGGCCGTCTTCCGCTCACGCCCCAACATCGTGCAGCCCACCTCCAGTGGTGTCGCGACAGGCGTGAATGGAGGGACGAATGGAGACGTGTCGTCTTCAGCAATGAGAGTCGCTTCTGCCTTGGTGCCAATGATGGTCGTATGCGTGTTTGGCGCCGTGCAGGTGAGCGCCACAATCAGGACTGCATACGACCGAGGCACACAGGGCCAACACCCGGCATCATGGTGTGGGGAGCGATCTCCTACACTGGCCGTACACCTCTGGTGATCGTCGAGGGGACACTGAATAGTGCACGGTTCATCCAAACCGTCATCGAACCCATCGTTTTACCATTCCTAGACCGGCAAGGGAACTTGCTGTTCCAACAGGACAATGCACGTCCGCATGTATCCCGTGCCACCCAACTTGCTCTAGAAGGTGTAAGTCAACTACCCTGTCCACCAAGATCTCCGGATCTGTCCCCCATTGAGCATGTTTGGCCTGGATGAAGCGTCGTCTCACGCGGTCTGCACGTCTAGCACGAACGCTGGTCCAACTGAGGCGCCAGGTGGAAATGGCATGGCAAGCCGTTCCACAGGACTACATCCAGCATCTCTACGATAGTCTCCAAGGGAGAATAGCAGCCTGCATTGCTGCGAAAGGTGGATATACACTGTACTAGTGCCGACATTGTGCATGCTCTGTTGCCTGTGTCTATGTGCCTGTGGTTCTGTCAGTGTGATCATGTGATGTATCTGACCCCAGGAATGTGTCAATAAAGTTTCCCCTTCCTGGGACAATGAATTCACGGTGTTCTTATTTCAATTTCCAGGAGTGTATATATAAAAATATTCAGCGAAGGCAATAGGAGTGATCCACTAAATTACAGGCTCATATCGTTAACACCGATTTGCTGCAGGATTTTGGACCATATACTGTGTTCTAACATTATGAATTACCCTAGAGAGCACGGTCTATTGACACACACAGTGAGCACGGATTGAGAAAACATCGTTCTTGTGGAACACTACTACTGCTGCGCGGTATGGGATCCTTTCTAGATATTATTAACGGATTATGCCGAGACAGTTCAAAGAAGGGCAGCACGTTTAGTATTGTAGCAAAATAGGGGAGAGAGTGTCACTGACAAAATTTGAGGTGTATATCATTAGAAAACAGGCGTTTTTCGTTGCGGTGAGATCTTTTCAGGAAATTTCAGTCACCAACACTTTGCAGCGAATGTGAAAATATTTTGTTGATGGCGACCTACGTAGAGAGAGACGGTCATGATTACAAAATAAAGGCAACCAGAACTCATAGGGGAAGATATAAGAATTCCTTTTCTCCACAGACTGTTGTAGAGTGGAATAACAGAATTATTCTTTAGGTGGTTCGATGACCCTCATGCCAGGAACTTAAGTGTGATTTGCAGAGTATCCCTGTAGACCTAGATGTAGATTAAACAAACTACGACCTTTGGAAAGGAAGTGTCAAGGAAAATATTGGGACCTATGTCGGAAAATGGAATGTTTAGAAGACGGAAGAACACAGAATTCCACACGCTGTTTAAAGCGCTACATGTGACAGCAGTAACAAAGAGCCGAAATTGCTGTGAAAGAGGCAAAAAAAGGCTCAGGTTCATATAGTGAAATAAGTAAGGAGGCATCTATCAGAAAGGGACGCTCTCTACGGAAGATCCATTCACTGACTCGACTGATCGCAGTACCCGAGTAAAGTTGCGAGTATATCGCCAAGCCAAGCCGGGCGTGGACGAGGTACTTATTCTGCCGCAAAAAATGGAACAGTTGTTAATCCACTGTCTCGCTCAGCACACGGACCACGCTTTCGAACGTCGACGTTGAGCGTACTAGTTTCTGAAGTGGTAACGTTAATAAAAAAAGACCCTGGTGAGTCTTTTAGAACGTGTAAGGCAATATCAAGCATGGCAGATATTCTGAACATGCGTCTGCACGTAGACCAACGCGGCGGAACACGTCACATGCACGCCATCTTTTTTCAGCGAAGAGTCTGGAGACGCAGCATTGGCTTTCAGTTTGAGATCTATGTTTCATGGTTTTTTTATTATACTTAAGTGTTATGAATATATGCCATTTCGAAGAACCAACACATTGGTCTCTCGAAAATTCGTCGTTAACTGCTAAGATGTAAGTGATAACATGACGGGAAGCGTCATATTGGTCATTAAATAATTTTCCAATTGCAACTTGTGTGTGATGAAAGTACGCCGTTTCACGGCAAGAGCACATTAAAGATTCATAAAAAATAATTTTGCTTTGTATGATTGGTATCAATTAAATGTTGCTTAAAAAAACATCTGTGATTAAAGCTTTCAGTAGGAATGTAGAGACAGGATCGCAAGTTCCCGAAGTCCCGTGCAGCGTAATGAATAGACACGCACTCAGAGTTACGAAGTGCCGCGTGATGTATTGACTCGAGTCTCATCGAACCCAACTTCGCGTGTTCTAATAGGTTTCTTATAAATTAAATACAAACACCCATGTATTGTGTGTGTGTGGGGGGGGGGGGGGGGGGGGGTCCAACCTATTTCAACCAAGCTTGGTACACACAACCTTTACTGTCAGGCGACAATCGCTGAGGGCGTAAGAAACACCTACCTATCATAGTTCTGGAGTTACGACATGCGAGATGCATGGAAAACTGCCTCACCAAGTGTGACGTTTAAATTTACAACTTCTGTGCCACTTACTCTATTCCTAATAAATTTCGCAGACAGTATCCACATATGCCGCTAAATGGATGTACAACATTATATCATGGTACCATACATAGATCCAGAGCATACTTTCGCAGTACATTTTGTAGATAGTATCCACGTATGGCGCTAAATGTACCTACACATACGTGCCATTGTACAACACATAGTTCAAAATTTATGACGTCATCAGCACGGCGGTGCGTCAAAATGGCGCCTCAAGCGTGAAGTTTTAATACATTTATTCTAATACACTTCTAGAGCCGATTCAGCTGAAGGAATTCGCTCACACCTGGCAGCGCTTTTGACAGCTTTCAACTTCCAAGCACAAACGGCTGTAGGGGAAAACAATAGCTGTCTACAGAGCAACTTAGAAGCATTGTCATAGAGACGTTTACAGAAGCGGGTTGTAGATACGAGGTGCGCCCAGCGTTCAGAAACAGTCCAGGATCTTTGTACGATAGTTTCATAATTACAAAGGTTTTCTACGAGTGGAAATGAATTTTTCTTTTGATAGTAGACTAAACACACAGTTCACTTTTTGTTTTCTAATAGAAAATTGGCACCATGGATACTAGGGCAATGTCTGGTTTGTCAGCTGGTTTTCTGCAATATCCGATACCATGTAAATGAAAGAGCGTCTTCTCACAGGAATGTGTATGTTCGTTTCGCGGTATGAACAAGGAAGTTTTCACTAGTTGCAGAAAGATAATTTGAACTCTTTTCAAATGTTCAAATGTGTGTGAAAACTTATGGGACTTAACTGCTAAGGTCATCAGTCTCTAAGCTTACACACTACTTAACCTAAATTATCCAAAGGACAAACACACACATCTATGCCCGAGGGAGGACTCGAACCTCCGCCGGGACCAGTCGCACAGTGTATGACTAAAGCGCCCCAGACCGATCGGCTAATCCCGCGCCGCTGAACTTTTGTAGTCTTTTATTTCACATGTTCTAAAGAAACAGCGATCAAATAAGAATGACCTGAGGGTTTTACTAATAAGTGAGAGTCGTGAAATAACTTTTACGTTATGTGGAAGATTATTGTAAATTTTTATCGCATTATTCCTAATGAGATTTTTGTAAGCTGATATCCTTATCAGCTTACAAAGTTCCATATTCGCATTTTAATATATTCATGGATAATGATTTTTTCATTTATCTATAATGCAAATAGGAAAACATTCGACAGACGGATACAGCAGACAACTGCCGAGGGGCTCGCTGCGATAGCGTACACCTCGTTGAGAAACTGTACGCTATGTACGAGCTGCAACTTTTTGGAGTGTTTAGCAGCACGTTGAACTCACCTCGCTCATAGTCCCCGCTCGAATGCCTGGTCCATCTGGCGACGGCTTCAAGCACAGCACTGACACTTCTTAGCTGAGCACTCAGCCGAATGCACTGTCTCGGCCCAGCATTTGGCAACTGTAATGCGACACGTACTGTCCTTTGTCCGACGTAGTGCAGAAAATCGACAAGGGATGGATTCGAAAAGTTTTTGGAAGTCCCTGCAGAAATACAGACCCACGCGCCTCTACAGCTGTCCATAGTTGCGGAAGTGTACCGGTACAGGTTTTTGTGCTCGAATACTGACCTCTCGATTATGTCTCATAGATATTCGATGAGATGCACGTAGGGTGATCTCTGAGGCCAAACTATTAAGCCAAATTGTCCAGAATGTCCTTGAAACCAATATGAGCCGGTGACGTGGCGCACTGTCATCCATAAGTACTGCAACCTTCTTTGGCAACACTACGTCCACGGTCTCTG
The DNA here is from genome assembly GCF_023897955.1 of Schistocerca gregaria. Lineage (NCBI taxonomy): Eukaryota > Metazoa > Arthropoda > Insecta > Orthoptera > Acrididae > Schistocerca > Schistocerca gregaria. Next base: position 288,600,432 of record NC_064924.1, read on the forward strand.
AGTATTTCTGTTGGATCAAGGGACCCAGTCTATTCCCTGTAAAAATATCCCACATCATTATGGAGCCACCACCAGCTCGTGCAGTGCCTTGTTGACGACTTGGATCCAAGGCTCCTTGGGTTTGCGCCACACTCTAATACCATCGTCGGCTCTTACCAAATGAAATCGAGAATCATCTGACAAGGTGACGATTTTCCAGTCGTCAAGAGGCCAGCCGATATGGTCACGAGTGGAGGAGTGGTGTTGCGGGCGATGTCGTTCTGCTAACAAAGGCACTCCCGTCGGTCGTCCGCTGCCACAGCCCATTAACGAGAAATTTTGCCGCGCTGTCGTAACAGAGACATTCGTCGTACATCGCACGTTGATTCCTGCGGTTATACCAGGCAGTGCTGCTTGTCGCTTAGCAAAAAGAACTCTACGCAAACGCCGCTGCTCTCGGTCGTTAAGAGAACGTCGTCGGGGATGGCATTAGCTCCAACTACGACTCTGCGTTCGAAGTCTGTTAACTCCCACTTTGCGGCCATAATCACATCGGAATCCTTTTCACTGAATCACCTGAGTAGAAATGACAGCTCCGCCAAAGCTCTCCCCCTTTGTGCCTTGTGTACTCCATACGGCCACGTTTATATGCCCGTATCCCTTTTCGATGACTTTTTGTCACCTCAGTGTAAGCAAGCATTTATCAGAAAAGAGCTCTCGCCACAAAACATTTATTCACTGACTCTACTGATCACAATGCCCAAATAAACTGCGGGTATATCACAGGGGTCCAGGCGGCCGTGGATGAGGTACTGCTCTTTGGAAAAAATGGAAAACTTGTTGTATATTGTGTGAGCCGGATTGTTTATTCGTTGCTAGGCCTAGCACTGACATGCTTTCCACATCAGCCGAGCACTCGGCTGAGTGTATTGTCTCGGACCAGCTCTCGGTGGATCTAATACGACCTAAAGGGCCATTAACACCCCACAGTAGCCGGCCGGTGTGACCGAGCGGTTCTAAGCGCTTCAGTCAGGAACTGCGATGCTGCTACTGTCGCAGGTTCGAATCCTGCCTCGGTCATGGATGTGTATGATGGCCTCAGGTTAGTGAGGTTTAAGTAGTTCTAAGTTCTAGGGGACTGATGACCTTAGATGTTGAGGCTCATAGTGCTTAGAGGCATTTGATCCATTTTTGAACCCCACAGTAGAACTGCCAGTGACGTAGCCGGCTTAAGACGCTGAGCTCGTCTCCAGAGCAGCACGCCCAGTATCGCGGCAGCCGGGCCGTGGGCAGAGTGCGGCCAGCAGGCGTCGCGTCGCTCCGCTTATGATCGGCTGTGGCCGTGTCGCCGTGAGTCAGCGCGGCGCGGCGCGGCGCGGCGCAGCGCGGCGGCTGCCGTGGGCGGCGCCGGATCTCGCCTTTACGGCGGCCGCTATTCGGGTTCGGCCCGCGGTACAGGCGAGGCGGGCAGGCGCCACGCCGTGTCAAGGTCGCCCTGGCTCCAGGCAGCTCGCGCCGAGCGCCCATCGCGGGCCACGCCACGCCGCAGCCCGCCCCAGGAGCGGAAGTCGCGCGTACAGGGCAACGCGGGACCGAGCAACAGTAGGTCCCCGTTAAGTTAAAGTAGCTGAATGCGGGAGAAACTATCATCGTTCAGCAACTACGGGACAGACCGGGGCCCGCATCTCGTGGTCGTGCGGTAGCGTTCTCGCTTCCCACGCCCGGGTTCGACTCCCGGCGGGGTCAGGGATTTTCTCTGCCTCGTGATGGCTTGGTGTTGTGTGATGTCCTTAGGTTAGTTAGGTTTAAGTACTTGTAAGTTCTAGGGGACTGATGACCATAGATGTTAAGTCCCATAGTGCTCAGAGCTATTTGAACCATTTGACAGGCCGGGGCGTACAGCTTCCAGTCGCGAGACACTGCACCGACATCGAAATCTGCATCCGTACGTCATTTTCTATTGCTGTCAGACTTCTTAATGGTTCGATGTAGCCTATCAGAACTTCGTCTCCTGCACGAATCTCTTCATAGTAGGGTACCACCACTCACCTATGGGCTAATGCATGTGCTCGACCTGGAGGTAAGCTGCCAGAGTAGTGTTGAATGGTATGAGATTTTTACAGGACACGATTGTCGGAAGACAACGAGAAAGTTCGAAGAAGACTAGCTCGTTTCGTATTATCGCGAAATTGGGGAGAGAGTGTGACTGATATGATATGCGAGCTGGGTTGGGAATCATTAGAACACTGACGTTTACGTTGCTGCAGGATCTTTTCACGTAATTTTTATTTCCAGTATTCTCCTCGGAATGCGTAAATATTTTGCTGATACCCACCTATATAGGGCAGTAAAATAAGAGAAATCAGAGCTCACACCGAAATATTTAAGTGTTTAATTTTTTTCGAACGCTTTTAGAGAAATTGTTTGAAAGTTCTTTTATGAGCCCTCTACCAAGCACTTAAGTATGAATTGAAGAGCTGCCATGAAGATGTGGATTTAGATGCTTCCTCTAATAATAATTAAGGTTCCAGTAATTTCTCATGGACCTCATGAACGATATTGTGTCCTTTCATGTAATTTTGTTCATTACGCCGGCCGGTGTGACCGAGCGGTTCTAGGTGCTTCAGTCTGGAACAACGCTGCTGCTACGGTCGCAGGTTCGAATCCTGCCTCGGACATGGATGTGTGTGATGTCCTTAGGTTAGTTAGCTTTAAGTAGTTCTAGGGGACTGATGACCTCATATGTTAAGTCCCATAGTTCTCAGAGCCATCTGAACCATTTTTTTCCTCACTACATTATATTTACTTATGCTGTCAAAGTTTCCACCAAGAAAACATTACGTAAAATTTCAGTTTTCCTGTAGACACTTGCGTCGTGGGGTAAGACCTTCACAGGGCTACATACTTCATCTGCCGACTTAGTTACAGGCACTGATGAACCGTATCATTATGGCCACCTGCTTAATAGCATGTTGTCCCAGCTTTGGAAAGCAATCCAGCAGCGATTCCTCAAGTCTTTGGTTGGTTTCCGGGGGTATGTACCACCAAATGTCTCTGCACTGGTCATGCAATTGCAAGAACCCTTCAGTGTCCCAGGAGTATTCTATCGGTTTTAGATCATGTGAATTTAGAGGCCAATATATCAACATCAATTCACTACCATGGTTCTCAACCTACTGCAGCACGGTTCTGGCCTTGTGATATGATTCTGCTGGAAGATGCCATCGCGGCTGGGGAAGACAAGCATGAAGGGAAGCAGGTATTTCGTAATAATGTTCACATGAACCACACCTATCTTGGTGTCTTCCACAAGCATCATTGAAGCCCACGTTAATAGCCCCCACATCGTAATACTACCTCACAGATCTGATTCCGCCCTGCATGTTACGAGCAGCAGTTCGCCTGCATGACGACATACCCCGACATGACCATCGAGTTGGAGTAACAATACAAGTGATTCGCCCGACCAGGCGAAACGTTTCCATTGATCCACGATCCAACCTGCAGTGCCACTTCCATCATAATTAACTACTTTGTTGGGTCAACTGTTGCGGACCCTACTGCTCCAAACATTTTTGCCTGCACCAGCGTTCTCCACGTTGTCAGATCTGCCCCATATTGCGCCTATCCCACTTTACAGAGTAGGCAAGCCTCCAGTCTCCGGGATCTGCGGTAACGCCGTCCTTCCGCCGCTTTCCATAAATTCTCAAAACAGTAGAAAGCGGACAGCCACCCAGATTCGACGCTTCCTTGATGCTAGTTCCCAGTCACTGGGCCATTAACTGCCCTTTCGTAAAGTAGTGGATTCCCCCATTTTCGGTCTATATCGTCGCTAGATTGATTCCCCATTCGTTTCGTCTCCACTTACGTAATGGAAATTAATCTTGAGAACGTGAGAGCACAGGTTATGTCCGATGTCCCGATCCTTCGAGAGTATCAAAGATAAATTCTAAGAAATGAAAGCAACCATGTGAACTGCTTTCGGCGCAGTAGACATACAACGGATCGGCTTTCCCCATTTCAGGAGGGGGGAGGTCAAAGCCGTGACACAAACATATTACCCTTCCTCCATGACAAGTATCAACTACCAACCACTTCAGTAACATAATGATAGTACTGAAGGATGGAACACATCAATGGATGCATAACAAAGTGCAGTAAGGTCGCCGAGGCGGTTGGGAAGGGGAGATGTTCTGTGATGGCCCATTTCCTCAGCTTAGAAATCGCGCTACAACACGCCATACGTTTTGTCTGGCCAAAAATGTCATTCGTACTTCTTTTGCGGGAAATTCTACCCTCACTATTTTCGTAAACAGTCATCATTCCATAAAATTGCGTGGTTTCCGAATTATAAGCGAAAAACCCAAAGAAGTCCATGTTTAGTGGGTCTTTTCATTTCTTGACAAATTCCCAGGCCGAAGTTTTGGTGGGAGTTAAAAAATTCGGTTTCACCACTCTCATAAACATTCAGGAAGATTGTCAAATAGATTTCTACAAAATTTTCCACCATTTGGCTATCCTGACACCACTTGATTTGACTATGAACATGGGTCCTAAAAGCATACCTTGAGAGATATGAGTACTTGTTCAGTGGAAACGGCGTGTTTCGCACTATCTTAAATAAAAAAGTGCACGTAGTTCTTAAGGTACGCATTTTATAACCGATGTTTAATAGACATTTTTGCTTCGAATGGTCATTCCTGTCATATCCCTGAGTAATGACCATTCCTCGTTGGACACCCTGTGTATACACTGAAGCTCCAACGAAACTGATATAGGCATGCGTATTCAAATACGCAGAACACGGTGCTGCGGTCGGCAGGGACTATATGAGAAACGAAGTGTTCGGCGCAGTTTTAGATCGATTACTGCTGCTACAATGGCAGTGAGTTTGAACATGGTGTTATAATCGGCGCACGAGCGATGGGTCACGTCTCCGAGGTAGCAATGAAGAGGGAATTTTCCCGCAAGACTATTTCGCGAGTGTACCGTGAATATCAGGAATTCAGTAAAACATCAAGTCTCCGACATCTCTCCGCCCGGAGAAAGATCCTGCGTGAAGGGGACCAGTGACGACTGAAGAGAATCGTTCAAAGTGATAGAAGTGCAGCCATCTGCAAATTGTTGCACATTTCAATGCCGGGCCATTAGCATGTGTCAGCGTGCGGACGATTCAATGCCGGCCGTGGTGGCCGAGCGATTCTAGGCTCTACAGTCTGGAACCACGTGATCGCTACGGTCGCAGGTTCGAATACTACCTCGGATGTGTGTGATGTCCTTATGTTAGTTAGGTTTAAGTGAAGTTCTAGGGGACTGATGACCTTAGAAGTTAAGTCCCACAGTGCTCAGATCGATTTGAACCATTCAACGAATCATCATCGGTATAAGATTTCGGAGCCGAAGGCCTACTCGTTTACCCTTGATGACTGCATGGCACAAAGCTTTATGCCTCCCCTAGGCTAGTCAACAGAAACATAGAACTTTTGTTGACTGGAAATATGTTGCCTGGTCGGACGAGTCTCATTTCAAATTGAGCGGATGGACGTGTACGGGGATGGATCCATGGACTTGCATGTCAGCAGGGGACTGTTCAGGCTAATGAACGCTGTGGAATGGTGTGGGGCGTGTGCAGTTGGAATGACATGGAACCCCTGCTGCGCCTGGATACGACTGTGGCAGGTGACGGGTACTTAATCATCCTGTCTGAACAGCTGCATTCATTGATGTCCATTACGCACTCCGACGGCCTTAAGAAACTCCAGCAGGACATTGCGACACCCCGCACGTCCAGAATTACTACAGAATATCTCCAGGAACAATCTTCTAAGTTCAAACACTTTCGCCATCACCAAACGTCCCAGACATGAACGTTTATTGAGCATAACTGGGATGGCTTGCAACATGCTGTTCAGAAGAGATCTCCACCCCGTCGTACTCTTACGGATTTATAGGCTGCGCTGCAGGATTTATGGTAACAATTCCCTCCAGCACTACTTCAAACATTAGTCGAGTCCATGGCACGACGTGTTGCTGCACTTCTGCGTACTCGCGGGGGCCCTTCACGATGTTAAGCAGGTGTACCAGTTTCTTTGGCTCTTCAGAGAATAAAGATGTTCTCCTTTCTTTGGCTCATCCTAAGCTCGTGTACTGTATTCATTAGTTATTGTTTGCAATTTAATTCGCACGAAGGCTGCTAACATGGAGTTCCGCTGTCCAAGTTTACTCGCTGCACGCACGGGTTAGAGCTGCGGGCTCGGGGCTACGGCGCCTGGTTGCCGCTGCTACTGCTGCTGGTGATGATGAGAGCGGTGCTCGCGTGACGGGGCTGCCGGTCGTGATTGCGGAGCGTTGCCTTCCCAGAACAGCCACAGCTCGTAATGGCGGCAATTTGTAGCCCGCGAGAGCGCGCCACACTCACAAAAAGCCTGCGACGCCGGTAGCCGCTGATCAGGGAACCACTCCGCCTTCCCGCGTTCCACCGCTCCTCCAGAGAAAGCTCGGGAGAGTCAAAAGTCCCAACCTCAACTCCCGCAGCCAGTGCAAAGCAGCCCAGCGAGGGGCAGTAACTACACGATAACGAGCTCGCCGCACTTATAAATGATTATAGGCATTAAGTGTGTCATAGTAGTGAGGTGCTTTGCATCTACATGTAACATCTGCGAATGGCTGAACAGCTTGAGAGACTATACTCTTTATTATGAAACTTAAACACCACTCACTGATTACGTACGCCAAAGAGCCAAAGAAACTGGTACCTGCCTAATATCGTGTAGACACCACGAGCACGCAGAAGTGCCGCAACACGACTAATGTCTGAAGCAGCGCTGGAGGGAATTAAAACCGTGAATCCTGCAGGGCTCTCCATAAATCCGTAAGAGTACGAGGGGTGGCGATCTCTTCTGAACAGCATGTTACAGGGCATCCCAGATAGGCTCAATAACGTTCATGTCTGGGGAGTTTGGTGGCCAGCGGAAGTGTTTAAACTCGAAAGACTGTTCCTGGAGCCACTCTGTAGCATTTCTGGACGTGTGGGGTGTCGTATTGTCCTGGTGGAATTGCCACGTCCGTCGGAATGCACAAAGGCCATGAATGGATGCAGCTGATCGGACAAGATGCTTACGTACGTGTCACCTGTCAAAACTAGAATCTAAACTTATCAGGGGCCCCATATCACTCCAACTACACACACCCGACACCATCCCATACCTTCCATTAGCCTGAACAGCCCCTGCTGACATGCAGGGTCCATGAATTCATAAGGTTCTTTCCATCCCCGTACACAATACAATTTGGAAAGAAACTCGTCCGACCAGGCAACAGATTTCCAATAAACAACAGTTCTTTGTCGGTGTTGGCATGCCTAGGGAAGGCGTAAAGCAGGCTCGTCCAAACTGTGCCCCGGGCGAATTCGTATGTTGCTGCAGTGGCCGAGCCGTGCCGCTTAGCTGGCCGTGCGGACCTCCCGAGTACCGGCCGATAGATATATATGTTCGCCCGTTTTCCCTTCGGGCAGAGGACGTCTCAAAAGTGCTTCAACTAGAGCTGATTGACCTACAGTGCGATATCCTCCTGAAGGACCGCTTTCTTATGTGTAAAACTTTGGATGACTTTTACAACTGTCTTCCACGAGATAAATATCCTCTTTTGCACAAGCACGCGGCCAAAGTTCTCTCAATGTTTGGTTCCACGTATATTTGTGAGAGCTTTTTCTCTCTTTTAAAGCTTGCTAAAACTATGAACCGTCCATTCCTTGGCGATAAAAATTTGACCAATTCTTTTAGGTTAGCAGTCTCACGGAATATTGTACCAAGCCTAGACAAAATCGTTTCCTCGAAAAAGAAAAACGTGTAAAATGTTAATTGTCTTCTTTAACAATGTTGACTGTAAGAATTAAAGAGCTTTATAACCTTAATTCTATTTTAACAAGTTTTCAAACTTGGTATGTTAAAATTATTACGTACAAAACATCAACTAAGGATCGGATTTCTAAACTCTGAAAAGGGATACAAAAAATTGTAGCACGAAGTATAACAAAAAATACTTACTTGTAACTACTAACAGTAAGAATGAAATCCTATAACCCTTACATAAAATGAATTCTAAAGTAGAATATTTTGTTTACTTTAGATCTGATCGCGGGGCAGTTCAGCGCAGAGCATCGCTCCTATGGCGACACTAGCGACACACGGTCGCGGACGGGGCGTTGAACTACACTGCCTTGCGCCCGCCGGGCGCAGTTCTTGGATGAGCCTGGCGTAAAGCTGTGTGTCGTGCAGTCATCAAGGGTACACGAGTAAGCCTTAGCCTCCTAAAACTCATAACGATGATGATTCGTTGAATGGTTCGCAAGCTGTCTCATTTTGATGGCTCAGCATTCAAACCTGCAGCAATTTGCGGAGAGGTTGCACTTCTGTCACACTGAACGACTCTCTTCAGTCGTTAGTCCAGTTCTTGCAGGATCTTTTCCCAGCCCAGCGATGTCGAAGGTCTGATGTTTTACCGGATTCCTGATATTCACGGCACACTCGTGAAATGGACGTTCGGGAAAGTCCTCACTTCATCTGTACCTCGGAGATGTGTCCCATGGCTCTTGCGCCGACTATTACACCACTTTTAAACTCACTTATATCTCGTTAACTTGCCATTGTAGCAGCATTAACCGATCTAACAACTGCCAACTGCGTCAGATATTTATTGTATTATATAGGCCGCAGCCCCGTATTCTGCGTCTTTACATATCTCTGTATTTAAATACGCATGCCGATATCAGTTTCTTTGGCGCTTCAGTGTATTACCTTAAGCCTGCTCCGACTAGCCGACTGCTGCCTATAAGCGTGTACGAAGAGTGATCTGTTTTACAGGATGTAACAAAAATGTACTTCACAAATTACAGGACACATTTTTCACACATAGACGCAGAAATTGGTTTAAATGGTTCTGAGCACTATGGGACTTAATTTCTGAGGTAAACAGTCCCCTAGAACTTAGAACTACTTAAACTTAACTAACTTAAAGGACATCACACACATCCATGCCTGAGGCAGGATTCGAACCTGCGACCTTAGCGGTCGCGCTGTTCCAGACTGCCTAGCGCCTAGAACCGCTCGGCCACACCGGCCGGCACGCAGTAATTATGCTACATGAACATGGGACTGGGTACGCTTTATTGCCACATTACAGCCCTATCTCCAACTCATTAATCACGGGAAACACGCAAGAACAGAACGTTGGAATAATTAGGAACATGCACTCTTGGTGACGTCTGGTTACGTTCTGCAGCCCCCAGTTGTGTTGTTTTAAATGTCTGTGCTGCCACGTGGCGTACGTCATTGCTTGTTTACAGCCAACATCAACTGTTACGGAAGCACACGGAGTACTACGTACAACTAATCACGGACTTGGCTCGTGCAATGACAGTGTACACAGATGCAGAGATGGCAGATGCCCTAAGCTGGTTTGTGTGTAATTTCTGGCTAAGCTTTCGATCCCTGTATCTTATCCTTGACGACTTCGTAATTTTGAAGACTGTATTCTACAAGATTCTCGAGTACGTTTTCTATATGTACAACTGTTGTAAATGTGCGCACGTTTTCCTAGCGCTGATAGATAAAAACTGTCCTCATAACACTGAAACTTCACCGCGTTGTTGCCTGACATGTCTCCTCTACTACCATGCATTCAGGTGTAGCACTGACTATGATCATCCCCAGACGTGATCGGAACTAACTTTCTTGATGATACTGGTGTTAAAATAATTGTTACGATAATATCCAGTCTTACACATTCACTGTAAGTCAGTTAACTCAACAAGCTGCATAGATTACTGTGGAATTTGACTGGTATTTTGTTATTTGAAGAGATTTTATTAATACGACAGCGTGTATCAGGGGGGTCAGCTGCTACAAAATAACTAGACAGAGGAAGAAGATGGAGAATGAATGAAAAAAAAATGGGAGGCACGTTGTAGCTTCCAAGACGTCAAGAATTTCCAAGAATATAACTTCTTTCTCTTGCTTTGCAATATCTTTTTCAAGCAAAAACTCGGGCCATTCTTTCATATCGTGTACAAAGAAGCTCTGTCAGCCATTTGAGACTACTGAGTGTAGAAATTGCATAGCAAAGTCAAACAAATTCATTGTACTCTGCGTAATTTTAATACATAACATCTCCATCTTTAAATCAATGTTCGTATTAAATACTATGTTAGCCTTACAAAACACTACAGCAGGGAGACAGTCCGTTCATGGAAAGCGCATGTCAAACCAAGAGATCGGTAAGTTCGATAACTTGTCGGCCTGGTTGTGATACATAATTTTTTCGGCCTGGCTGTGATAGATAATTTTTCAGGTCAAAATTACCGATATTTTTCGCGGCAGTTCTTAACCATGAAGTACGCCATTCAACGTATTTCATGAAGCAGATTTGATACGAGAAGCTGGAAAGCATGCAAAATAACCACCTGCCGTATCCTCTATTCTAGACCCAACATTTTTACGTACAGAATTATTTAGAAGCGGATAAAGATGAACTTCAGACACACCATATCCATTAACTAGGGTGGATATTTCAACGAACCACAAAATAACTGATGATAGCCTAAATAGGGATTGTGCCAAATGAAAGACGTCTGTTTTCTGGAAGGGCTCTGGGAAAATGTAGTCTCCTAAGGATATCATATAAAGACACAAGCGCGACCGGTTGTATTGCTGCAGTGTTTCTAGTCCACATCAAGGAGGCATGTCAACACGCATTGAACGAATCCAGAGTTGTTCCGCTGAGACCACAAATGGTCGGAACAACTATCACGAAAGTGCAAATGGATCTGCTCGGGGAACTTAAATGAAATCTCTGGAAGAAATGTCGCACTCTGTTCACGTGAAAGCCTCGTTAGATATAATATGAGAACCGGTATATGAGAAGACATGTGACATTTCAGCCATAACCCTCGTATTCCTCAGCTGGGACCAAAGGAATAAGACAGTGTGGTTACACAGGAGGAGGAGATTCTGTTCAACATCCCGTCGACAACGAGGTCGTTACACGCGGAACACATATTAGGGAAGGATGGGGAAAGAAATAGGCCGAGCCCTTTCAAAGGAACCATTCCGGCATTCACCTGAAGGAATTTAGGGAAATCACGGAAAGTCTATATCAGGATGGCCAGACGCGGGCTTGAACCGCCGTCCTCCCGAATCGAATCCAGTGTGCTTACCATCGCGCCACCTCACTCGGTAGTGTGGGTATAGATATTTTTTCTTCCAATGAATAGAAAAAAATGGGAAATCTCTGATAGTATTACGAAGCGTTCCAACACGCACCGTATAGTGTCCTGCGGAGTATACAAATATATGTAAATGTAGGCACGTGCGTTCAGAAGTACACACGTTCGCTGTTTCAGCATGACGTTTTGTTCATCCACCACGAAGTCTTGTCTAACATCTTCGTTAACAGAGACATCAGCCCTTTACACCGAAAGTCGACATTGAAAACTGTTTGCATGAAGTTAACCTTTCAACAAAGGCAGAGGAGCAGATATGACAGTACTCATTTACAAGTGATAAATGTGTGAATGCTTACTGGACATGTGTCACATTCATTACGTACTTTCTCGTAGATGTCATCCACGGATTAATTAATAGCGCGTATGACTCGGCAGTTCTATTCGTCGTGTTTTGACATTAACAAAAGGAAAAACAAGCAACGGTACGAAGTGCGTTTCTATCCTGTCTACTGCTAAAAAATATCAAATTATTAATCACTAATTCGTGGTTATATTTGCTGTTTTTTTCCGACCTTGAGTGAAATTATTGCATTCTTTTTATTGCTACAAGTTATTAACGTTAGATTTTATGCTTATCATTATAGAAGTATATAGAGACCAGACTCAATCATAGCATGCAAAAGCGTACTAACACTATCTATAGCAAATTTATAGTAATTTTATTTCGAAAACTATTAATAAATACCATACCGAAAAAAAAGGAAACAGTTTCTTGGTACTCCGCTGCAATGTCGCATCATAATGGACTAAGAAACGGAACATTGTTTAAGGAGTAAATAACAAAAATGTTAACTTAACCCGCTATCGCTGGTTGGCACGAATATAGTAACAAAAAAAGAAATTTCTCTTATGTTCGCAAGTATTAGCTACTTATTCATTGGCAAATCACTCTTCAGCGTCTTAAGCCATTATTGATTATTATTGCATGTGATGGGGTAAGACGCTCAAAATCGATTTGTAAGTAGGTAAATAATAGTTTCAGAACATAAAAGAAAGGTTCCATTTTTGTTATTATAAATGTTGGAGAACATCAGAAGTCGATTGGTAATTACTGTTGCTATCGAGTTACGTCACGAACCGATGGACAAGTCAAATTACTACATTGTCGACGTTTTTCAACATAAACTTCCATCTCCTGAAAATAAACCTGGGTTTTCTGCGTGAAAAGAGAGGGAAAACAACAAACTTAAAGAATTTTTCTCCCCCTCTCTCTCTCTCCCCATTTGCTCGCCAAAGAATAATAGTCGTAGGCTGAACATTTTTTACAATGAAAAGCACTAGAATCGATGCGCTCCGAAGAAGCAAGCCTTTATCATCAGTATTACCCTCCAAGAATCTGTTACAAAAGCGATAAGAATATAAATATGAAAAATTATGGTCACTTCCTCTATAGCCTTGTCTTCCTAAAATGGGCTTCCACTCATTCAGACGGTAAAAAATAAATAAATTAAAAAATAAGTGCATGCAGTTAGTTGCCGTAGGCAGTGGAATAGCAACAGCTAGTCGCGTGTATGCTCCGTATTTCTCAAGTGAAGACCTATATGTGGAACTGACCACTACATGCGCATAATCAAGAAATCAAAGTCTCTCACCAAAATTGAAGGATCATGCACGCCCCTGAGACCCTGGGAGTGCAAAACACGTGGATATATCCAAAGTTACGTCACGATAAATTGGGCGTATGAATTTAAACGAAGCTCTCGCCTCGACAAAACAGAACTCACCGAGAGCAAAGTAATGCTAGAGTATAACATCAGTCTTGAATTTTCAGAATGGGCACAAACCTGTTTACCCTTTACATGTAAGGTTTTTCGCCGGTTTCCTTGTTTCCTTAGCACTCCCCCTTGTCTTTCTTCAAAACAGATATACGAGAACAAACCGTCGAAAAAACTGGTTCGTAGCAGATGCACATTGTTAAGGCAAGTGTTAATCCTTTACTACTAAACGGAGCCTCAGATACCTCGTATTTCAGTTAATTTTCAAGTAAATAGTAAATATACTATAGCTTCGCGTATTATACCAATGAAATAGATGGGTGCAAAAGCGTGCTGTACGTAAAATGTGAACCTGTCATTGTGTTCCAAATTGGAGATATGATTTTTATGTTTGATATTACACACTAAATATCGCTGATAGTAATCTATACCATGTCTCAGGCGCTGGAGAGAGAGAGAGAGAGAGAGAGAGAGAGAGGAGAGAGAGAGCGAAGGTCGACCATGATGAGAGAAGTAACATATTAAAACAAAAGTAAACAAAAAGCTTCGACAGGACCCGCAACTCCGATAAAATTTACTGCGGACTACATAATAATTTCTCGTCAAATTTGCTACACTGTCATAACTTTCTGGCTTTTAATTACATGCTGACAGTCTCGGTCGTATCTCTTGAATGCGGACAACCTCGTGTAGATTACGTCGGTACCGTGCTCAGAGACGCACGCGTAAGTGTGGTTAAGGGTCCTAACGTATCTCCTCATTTTACGCGATATTTACACACGCATTTGATTGTTTCGTTTTGTTTGAAAGTCGAATAATACTAAAAGAAATTGGCAGCATTTCCATACAGATAAGGTTGATGAGCTACTATTAAGAACGCGCCAGCCCGTGTCACGCACGTCTGTGACGTGCAGGAGCAACGATCACTGTGGCATAAATGTCTTCCTGCTTGCAGTCCCCTGTACCAAGAGGCGGGGAGGGGACGGAGTGCAGGACACCTCCTAAATCCATATTTAGTACTCGGGAATAGCTGTACGTTTAATTTACATCGGTAATATTATCGCATATGTTCTGCTGTTAGAGTCCTAATAAAAATTCTTAGTTGCTGAAAAATTACTCACAGATCGAAATCATATATTAATAAAGTTACGCATTAGATACAGCAAAATAGTACCGCACAACCTGCTGTTGACTAGTGATTAAGTTTTCGATACCATGATTACCCTGACTTTTTAGTTCTGGTCTGGAAGACAGATGCGACTTCTGGAAGAAGGTGTTGTTTTTCTGATGCCATTAGTAACGACAATTTGTCGCAGTTGCCCACCTAATAATGGAGGTACTACCGTAACTGTCCAATCCCAGAAAAAAAGTGATTCTCCATTAAAGTTGTATTTTGCACATAAAACTGTATGTAAAGACTGACTTGCCACCTCATAATAAATTTGTGTGTGCTGTAAATGACGCAATGTAATTACTTGGAATCTGTACATCTTCAAATATTGCTGAAGTCCCCCGTCATGTTTTTCTGTCTTCATGTCAAGGCTAAGCTTAGGATCTACTGTATGGATTCTGATAGGCCTTTAACAACAACATTAATTTACGGAAAAGGTTTATGTACACAATTTATTACAGATACGTCAACATGTCGTCGGCTCGCTCGATATTAACCGAAATCGTCCGTATTGAGGTGTACAGTACGAAAATAGTTAAATATGTGTGTTAGAGATGTAAATTTTGGTGGTACTCATTGCCTACCCTCATCTTCCGCTAACGATTAGAACCCAAAGAAGGGAGTGACACATCACTTGGCATGGAAACCATCTGACTCGATTCATGAGGGTAGGTGAACACGAAGGGCCGTAGCACAATCACAACAATGAGAGGTGCCCAAAATTGACTCATTAATGGAGGTACGCCGAAATCAAACGCTGAAATTGGGAGGAAAGAGTGCGCTCGTATTTAATAACAGAGCTCACGTGCTAGCAAGCATTAGTTAAAAGTTATAATACACTGAAGAGCCAAAAAACTGGCACATCTGCCTAATACCGTTAAAGGCCCCCGCGAGCAAACAGAAGTGCCGCTACACGACGGGGCATGGACTCGACTATTGTCTGAATTTGTGCTGAAGGGAACTGACCCCATCAAACCTGCAGGGCTATCCATAAATTCGTAAGAGTACGAGAGGGTGGAGATCACTTCTGAACAGCGCGTTGCAAGCCATCCCAGGTATGCTCAATAAATGTTCATACACTCCTGGAAATGGAAAAAAGAACACATTGACACCGGTGTGTCAGACCCACCATACTTGCGCCGGACACTCCGAGAGGGCTGTACAAGCAATGATCACACGCACGGCACAGCGGACACACCAGGAACCGCAGTGTTGGCCGTCGAATGGCGCTAGCTGCGCAGCATTTGTGCACCGCCGCCGTCAGTGTCAGCCAGTTTGCCGTGGCATACGGAGCTCCATCGCAGTCTTTACCACTGGTAGCATGCCGCAACAGCGTGGACGTGAACCGTATGTGCAGTTGACGGACTTTGAGCGACGGCGTATAGTGGGCATGCGGGAGGCCGGGTGGACGTACCGCCGAATTGCTCAACACGTGGGGCGTGAGGTCTCCACAGTACATCGATGTTGTCGCCAGTGGTCGGCGGAAGGTGCACGTGCCCGTCGACCTGGGACCGGACCGCAGCGACTCACGGATGCACGCCAAGACCGTAGGATCCTATGCAGTGCCGTAGGGGACCGCACCGCCACTTCCCAGCAAATTAGGGACACTGTTGCTCCTGGGGTATCGGCGAGGACCATTCGCAACCGTCTCCATGAAGCTGGGCTACGGTCCCGCACACCGTTAGGCCGTCTACCGCTCACGCCCCAACATCGTGCAGCCCGCCTCCAGTGGTGTCGCGACAGGCGTGAATGGAGGGACGAATGGAGACGTGTCGTCTTCAGCGATGAGAGTCGCTTCTGCCTTGGTGCCAATGATGGTCGTATGCATGTTTGGCGCCGTGCATGTGAGCGCCACAATCAGGACTGCATACGACCGAGACACACAGGGCCAACACCCGGCAACATGGTGTGGGGAGCGATCTCCTACACTGGCCGTACACCTGGTTATCGTCGAGGGGACACTGAATAATGCACGCTACATCCAAATCGTCATCGAACCCATCGTGCTACCATTCCTAGACCGGCAAGGGAACTTGCTGTTCCAACAGGACAATGCACGTCCGCATGTATCCCGTGCCACACAACGTGCTCTAGAAGGTGTAAGTCAACTACCCTGGCCAGCAAGATCTCCGGATCTGTCCCCCATTGAGCATGTTTGGGACTGGATGAAGCGTCGTCTCACGCGGTCTGCACGTCCAGCACGAACACTGATCCAACTGAGGCGCCAGGTGGAAATGGCATGGCAAGCCGTTCCACAGGACTACATCCAGCATCTCTACGATCGTCTCCATGGGAGAATAGCAGCCTGCATTGCTGCGAAAGATGGATATACACTGTACTACTGCCGACATTGTGCATGCTCTGTTGCCTGTGTCTAGGTGCCTGTGGTTCTGTCAGTGTGATCATGTGATGTATCTGACCCCAGGAATATGTCAATAAAGTTTCCCCTTCCTGGGACAATGAATTCACGGTGTTCTTATTTCAATTTCCAGGAGTGTATTTGGGGAGTTTAGTGGCCAACGGAAGTGTTTAAACTCAGAAGAGTGTTAATGTAGCCTTTCTGTAGCAATTTTGGACTTGTAGGGTCTCCGCTTGTTCTACTGGAAATGCCCAAGTCCGTCGGAATGTACAATGGACATGAATGGAAGTAGGTGATAAGACAGTATGCTTACGTACGTGTCATCTGTCAGAGTCCTATCTAGACGTGTCAGGGGTCCCATATCACTCCAACTCATACCGTTACAGTGCTTCCACTAACTTTAAGTCCCCTGCTGACATGCAGGATCCATGGATTCATGAGGTCGTCTCCATACCCTTACACATCCATCCGCTCGATACAATTTGAAAGGAGGCTCTTCCGACCAGGCAACATGTTTCCAGTCATCAGCAGTCTAATGTCGGTGTTGGTCCCAGGTGACGCGCAAAGCCTTGTGTCGTGCAGTCATCAGTGGTACACATGTGGACCTTCGGAGCGGAAAGCCCACATCGTCGATGTTTCGTTGAATGGTTCACCAGACATAGGCGTTGCCGGCCGAGGCAACGTATTTTGCCAGTTTACATATTTCTGTATTTGAATACGTATCAGTTTCGTTGGCGCTTCAGTGTGTAACACCAAGGAAGCCAGTACAGTGTTGAATCTAGAGAGAGGGTGATACTCTAGATATATAGAGCAACGGTAGAGCACAATGGCATGTTACCCAGACTGTAGGGCGTAGCATCCTACCTTGTGCAGATACCCTCAGTTGCAGACGTCTGACTTTCGTACTCAGAATTGGTCCAAAATATGGCTCCACTCATGTGATTTATCAGCTGCTACAGGATGTGTGTGGAGGTGGTTAAACGGATGCGGTGAGATAGGCAAAACCGCATTACGAGAAAGGATTTGGGAGGGAGTTCTAAAATTTGCAGAGGTAGGTAAGAAGAGGTAGATACGAATGCCTGATACACAAATCAAAGTGGTTTCATAAAACGAAAATAAGGGTAGCGGAGCAAATCCGAAAATCATGCATCGCCTTTCTAGGCGACGATATGGTTTGC
This sequence comes from Schistocerca gregaria, assembly GCF_023897955.1. Classification (NCBI taxonomy): domain Eukaryota; kingdom Metazoa; phylum Arthropoda; class Insecta; order Orthoptera; family Acrididae; genus Schistocerca; species Schistocerca gregaria. The sequence continues at coordinate 288,618,115 of NC_064924.1, forward strand.
CGCTGCGTCCCTCGGAATTGTTACGAAGTGTCAAGCTTGTACATGTGGCATGTTGTTCACTGTGGTAAGTGCTTGTACTGTGTGGTTTTGGGTTTGTATTGTTATGGATGAAGGGAAGGGTGAGGGTGAAACATAGTGGCACATACCCTGCTTTTATTGTATGGCACGAAGAGGGCCGCAGAGGTTAAAGGCCCCACCCGACAAACGGACCACGCAATTGCTTTTTGATGCATTCCAGTGTGGAATTTAAATCAAGAATTGGCGTTTCACCACCAGCATTTAAACGACCGTTATCTCAGAGTCGAGAGCCACAACATAGGGGTGCGTTAGCGACGTCGGCTAAGGAGGTGATATGGTTTAATATCGAAGTGCCTTGTGGGTTTCATTTGCAAATCAATATCTACATCGATACTCCGCTAGCCACCGTACGGTGCGTTGCGGAGGGGACGCTATACCACTACATGTCATTTCCCTCTCCTTACAAATAGAGCGAGGGAAAAGCGATGGTCTGTATGCCTATGTATGAGCCCTAATTTCTCATATCATATCTTTGTGGTCCTTGTATGTTGGCGGCAGTGGAATCGTTCGGCCGTCAGCTTCAAATGCCGGTTCTCTAAATTTTCTCAAAAGCGTTTTTCGAAAAGTGCGTCACCTTGCCTTCAGGGATTCCCATCTGAGTTCCCGAAGCATCTCCGTAACATGTGTTGTTCGAACTTCCCGGTAACAAATCTAGCAGCCCGCCTCTGAATTGCTTCGATGTCTTCCTACATGCCGACCTGGTACGGAACCCAAACACTCGAGCAGTAGTCAAGAAGAGGTCGCACCAGCGTCCTATACGCGATTTCCGTTACAAGTGAACCGCCCTCTCCTAAAGTTCTCCCAATAAACCGAAGTCGACCATTTGCCTTCCCAACCACAATTTTCATGAGCTCGTTGCACCCCATATCGCTTTGAAACGTTACGCCCAGATATTTAAACGACTTGACTGTGTCAAACAGAACACCAGTAATACTCTATCTGAACATTACACTTTTGTTCATCCTACTCATCCACATTAACTTACATTTTTCCATATTTATGGCTTGCTGCCATTCATCACACCAACTGGAAATTTTGTCTAAGTGGTCTCGTATCACCTTACAGTTACTCAACTTCGGCATCTTACCGTACACGACGGCATCATCAGCAAAGAACCTCAGATTGCTGCTCATCCCGTCCGCCAAATCATTTATGTCTGTAAAGAACAACAGCGGTCCTATCACACTTTCCTGGGGTACTCCTGACAACATACTGGGTTCTATTACATAAGAAGTCTTCGAGCCATTCACTTATCTGTGAACTTATTCCATATGCTCGTACCTTCGTTAAAAGCCTGCAATAGGGCCTACTTTCCGGGTATCTAAAAATATGCGATCTGCCTGTTCCCTTCATCCTTATTAGCAGAATATCAAGTGAGGAAGGCCAAGCTGAGTTTCGGATTTGTGATGCTTTCTAAAACCGTACTGATTCGTGGGCATAAGATTCTCAGTCTTAAGAAAGTTTTCACATTCGAACTGAGAATATGTTAAAGGATTCTGCAGCAAAGAAGTTAGGGATATTGGTCTGTAATTTTGGGAATCCTTTGATTTACCCTTCTTATATACTGGAGTCACCTGCACCTTTCAGCGCGACCGCTACGGTAGCAGGTTCGAACCCTGCCTCGGGCATGGATGTATGTGATGTCCTTAGGTTAGTTCTGTTTAAGTAGTTCTAAGTCTAGGGGACTCATTACCTCAGATGTTAAGTTCCGTAGTGCTTAGAGCCATTTGAACCTGCGCCTTTTTCCAGCCACGTGGGACTTCGTGCTGGGCGAGAGATTCACGATAAATGCAAGCTAAGTAAGGAGCCAATGCCGTCAAGTACTCTTTGTAAAATTGAACTGAAATTCCATCTGGACATGGTGATTTATTTACTTTCACATCTTTAAATTGTTCCTCTACGCTAGGGATGCTCATTATTCTGTTCTCCATACTTGAGTGTGTCCCATGGTCAAATGATGGTATGTTTGTACGAGTCTCCTGTGTCAACAATTTCTTGAAGGTTAATTTTAAAACTTCGGGCTTCGTTTTGCTAACTTCAACTACCACAGCAGACTGATCAACACGTGACTGCATGGAAGCCTTAGACCCACTTAGCGATTTTACATAAGACCAGAATTTCCTGGGGTTTTCTGCCAGGGTTTTTGCTAAGGTGTGACGGTGGTAGCTGCATAGCTCTTTTCACAGCCGCTCGACCTTCTACTAACCTTCGCTTGTCGTCATTTGTGCGTTCCCCATCGAACGGAGTGTACAATAGCCTCTGCTTCCATAATACCCTCCAAATGTCTCTATTAAACCATGGTGAGTATTTTCCATCCTTTATCCCTTTAATAGGCACATTACTCTTCAGACCACGACTTAAAATTTGTTTAAACTCTACCCTTAATTCCCATACATTCGTCTTACTGTACGTCAATTCCCTGCCTAAGTGAGACGATAATAACTTTTTATGTGCTCTATCTACCAGAAATACTTTCCTTCCCTTCTTGACTGATTTATTAACTTTACATCGACTGTCAGTCTACGGTTTTTTTCTAAACATTCCATCTCTTCAATAACACATCCGTATAAAAAACTCGAGAGCTTTGAATTTTTGCCCTATTAACTGAAAGAAAACAAAAAACAGAGACTAGTGCGAAGAAATCAGTGTCGCTCCTTTGGCCTATATTTCGTCATGCCAGATAATTCATAAAAGACGCAGAGCTATTCAGTCGTATCTGGAAGATAAATGGTAACAAATTACGTATTGAGAGATCCCTATCAAGTCTTCACAAACACTCGCCACGCCGTCTGATGGCGGGAGATAGCGTATAAAAGGGCAATTGGATGCAGAGCGAGAAATTATTGGCGCAGAAATTCGCATTGCGACGCCATATATCCGTCACGGGATAAAGAATAAACACGGAGAGGACCCTAATTCGCGGCGAGCCTCCGGCGCGCATGCCCTTGATCGCAGCCACAATGGCGTGTAATGCGCACCCGTTATAAACAGAGTCGCCGCTTTCTGCCATTGTGAGGCCCGCCGGCCTTGATTTATGACTCATTGTCGTCTCCACGTCCCCCGCATTAAGACGTCAGCTGGCGGGCGCAGACAGCGGCACTCCGGCACCCGAGGTCCCGTTCCGGGCAACCGGGCCAAATATCTGGTCCTGCAGCCTTCACCTTCCCTGATGTGCAGTGCACGGGTAGAAGATATAGTCTGCCTCTTTGGGGACTGGTGTGATGCATCTCTCTGAGACGTCTCAGACACAGGTCGGTGGTTCGGGTTTACTGAACGTATTCATACTGGACATCGTCATTGACAAGTGGCGTATTACTCATATGTGCGCTCACAGAGATGGAGCACAACACTGAAAATATTTGTTTTGCTTGCATTATTTTTAACCCATACGAGTCATACAGCCAAGATTTTTGAAAGAATTTTACTAAATCGAATAAGTGAAAAGATAGAAAAGTAGCTGAGTGAAAAACAGCACGAGTTTAGGAAAGGAAGAAGTACGATCGACCTGATATTTTCTATCCGTCAACTTATGGAAAGAAGTTGGGAGTATAACAAAAGGGTGATAATGGTTTTTATAGACATAGGAAAGGCATATGACGCAGGTAACAGGGAAAGACTCTGGGAAGAAATGAAGACAGATATAGAAGATAGATACATCCATGTAATTAAGACAATGTACAGATGATACAGTTGTAGAATTAGAACACCATTGGGGAGCTCTGAATACTTCGAAATAAGACAAGAACAAGGAAGTATTCTATCTCTTGGTCTTTTTAATGTTGTGATGGAGGAAATGAATAGGGGAGTTAAAGATATAGTAAAAGAAAAAGACAAAAAGATGATGTTTGCAGAGGATATCGTAATATGGGTCGATAAAGATGATGAGTGGAAGGAAATAATGAAAAGGTTCAAATGGCTCTGAGCACTATGGAACTGAACTTCTGTGGTCATCAGTCCCATAGAACTTAGAACTACTTAAACCTAACTAACCTAAGGACATCACACAAATCCATGCCCGAGGCAGGATTCAAACCTGCTACCGTAGCAGCAGCGCGGTTCCGGACTGAAGCGCCTAGAACCACTCGGCCACAGCGGCCGGCAATGAAGAGGTATGGATTAGAAATAAATAAAGATAAGTGTGAAGTAATGGTGTTTCCAAGAGACAAAGGCATCAACGGAAATATTACTTTGAATGGAGAACGCCTCAAAGTGGTAGACAGTTTCACTTATTTAGGGAGTGAAATATCTAGTGATGGAAGAATAACCAACGAAATTAATAGGAGGATACAGAAGGGAGGCAATTTCTGACAAACAATAAAACACATGATTTGGAATAAGGAAGTTTCAGAAAAAGCAAAACTCCTTATGTATAAGAGTTATTACTTCCCTGTTGTCACTTATGGAAGATAAACATGGACAATGACAGAAAGGGGCTGGAGCAGACTGAAAGCAGGGGTAATGAAATTTCTCGGGGCGGTTAAGAGAAAACAAGAATGGACAGAGTAAGGAATGTAGATATTAGAAAGCACCTAAAAGAAGAAAATATGAGAGAAGATACTGAAAAAAAGAGATTAAGATGGTAACGGCATGTTAAGAGTATGCGTGGGCAGACTCTCCCCTAAATCATGGAAGAACTAAAGATGGCTTGGGAAAAGACCTAGAGGGCGCCCAAGAAGGTGGAAGAAAGGAGTGAGAATATCTGTGAAAAGGAGAGGTGTGACGTGACAGCAAGTGGAGGAAGAAAAGCGGTGGGTGGACCGAGCCAAATTGAGAGGACTCGTCAGTACACAGACTCGGCAGTAGCTGGAGCGGAATCCGGATATAGATAGACTTTAAGAAGCATAGGTTGTCGTGACAACTGGTCCGTATCCTATTGGTTAGATTCATAGGTGACAGCAACGAACGTGTCTATGAAAGATTTCTCCACAAAGGTTCCATTATTCTCAAACATACATTTTCAAATTGCCGGAAGCCTTAAAAAGTGTAAGTACTAATCAAGTTCAGTTCAAGACAGAAATAAAGGATTTCCTCGTGGGCATCTACTACTCCACTGACTGGTACGAGAGTCGACCACAAATAAATGCACCACTATTTTTTCAGTCAGCTACAGTGGTCGAACACAAATCTTAGGTATGTGCTATTTTCTCCTCATCATTTGTTTGTTACATGTGCTTCACATCTACCGATTTCCGTCTCTTCCTTCGGATAATACATCCGTGGTGCTTCGTGGTACATTTTTTAAGGGTTTCTTGCCGGCCAGAATGGCCGAGCGGTTCTAGGCGCTACAGTCTGGAACCGCGCGACCGCTGCGGTCGCAGGTTCGAATCCTGCCTCGGGCATGGATGTGTGTGATGTTCTTAGGTTAGTTAGGTTTAAGTAGTTCTAAGTTCTAGGGGACTGATGACCTCAGCAGTTAACTCCCATAGTGCTCAGAGCCATTTGAACCATTTTAAGAGTTTCTTGTCCCAATTGGTAATAATAGAACAGTTATAGGAACACTTTGTTATGCGAAGTCAAACTTGAAATCAAAACAATCAGTAGTTCTTCATTCAGGTTTACCGGGTCGCAGGGGTAAAAGCCAAACAGCAGGCAATGAATGACTTCGTTGCTCACATGACGTTGTTCAGAATAAATCCAGGAGCGATTACTGAACGTAGATATGATATTTCTTGTTGTATGTGAAACAAATATTCGCAGACTGGTCGGGGAATGGTTGTTTATCATACAGCTTGAAACGCCATTATCTGCGTACACAATGGCTGGATATGTTATGATGGCTAAATTTCGAAATGCGTCATATGGCAATAACGTTATTCCTAGCCCAATGTTTGGCTTTTACCATTGCTACCCGATCGGCGTGAATGGAGAATTGCTGATTAATATAAAAATGGTCGCCTGCAGCCTGCAAGACCTTATGTCGCATTTATTATTATTATTATTATTATTATTATTATTATGTGCGATTAGACCGTGTTGGATCACGCAAAGCTTCTTGATTCTTTTCCTTTTCTTCTACACTGCTGTCATTGTTTCTGAATGGCTCTCTTCCTTTCCTGCCTTGTTTCTTCGGAGCTTAGTTCTCTGACTTAACTTCCCATCTGTCAACTTTCTGCTTAAATATCTTTCTGTCCAAAATTTCTGACTAATTTATCTGAACTCTCAGTAGCTCCCTCTTGACCTCTTGTATCCAGGGTATAGTTTTAAGTCCTTCTGTGTATTTAAGAATTTTGTGCGTACGTCTTGTTTTGGAAAGCCTAGAGACGTGACCATAAAATTTTAACACCCTTTCTCTATTGTCTGTTGCAAGGTTGGACAATTTCTCAGTTGTTTGACGACATTGTAGCCTATAGCCCTCTTCTGTTTTCTTTGGCCCAAGTATCGTTCTGCAGATCTTACGGTCCTCCTCTAGTAAGTTGTCTAGATCACATTTTATGTGGACTGTCGGGGTTTCACTGGCACACAGTACTTCAGGTTTTATTGCTGTATTATAGTACCTAATTTTAGTGTTTTTGGAGAAGCATTTTATATTGTACACCTTGTAGGTTCTTCGATAGGTTCTCTCTAGTTTTTGGAAGCAGATGTTTTGTGGTATTTTTTCTCTCCCCGTAGATTCAAGGACTTCTCCTAAGTATTTAAAATATGGGAATCTATTGATAAGAACGTATTTTGTACTCAAGTCTTGGGCTTCGCATTTATATTATTTAATTACAACATTCTCGAAAACCTTTTAATCCTGGGGACTGACATCTTGCTCTATTAATAACAGTCAAAAATGCTCGAGATTCTCTATTCCCGGAATGCGTGAACGGTCTGTACACATAATGAAGCCTGTAGGGAAGCCTCAGTGTGCGACTCTTACTCGCACTTGGCCATTTTTTCAACTGTGTGTGAATTCCTAAGGGATCAAACCGCTGAGGTCGTCGGTCCCTAGACATACACACTACTTAAACTTACCCTAAGAACAACACAAACACAAACACACACACACACACACACACACACACACACACACACACACACACATTCCCGAGGACTCGAACCTCCGGCGGGAGGGGCCACGCAAGCCGTGACATGGCGCCTCTAACCACGCTGCCGCTCCGCGCGGCACTATTTTGTCTTAGAATGTGTGTAAACAGTTTAGGACACGATCTGCCTTCTTGGGCTGTTTGCAAATGTTGCTAGGATTTAGTGTCAATTGAAGTCAAAAATAAATTGCAAAATGGTTCAGACAGCATATCTGCTTGGTGTGAAAAGTGACAATTGACCTTAAAGGACCATAGTATGTGGTTCTACATATGAGTACCACAGGCATTCCATTAACATGCGGATACATGATAAATAACGCGAATTTTAAGGTCATCGATTCAACAAAATCCCTAGGAATTCCGACTACGAACTATTGTAATTGGTGCCATTACATGGAACAGTTGCAGGCAAGGCGGGCCAAAGATTGCTTTTTATTGATAGGACTGGTACAAGGTGCATCATTTCTACTAAAGGGTCTGCCTAAACCACGCTTGTCTGTCCTCGTCTGCAGCACTGCTACGCGGTATTCCTACCACGGAGATTGACGCAGGATAACGAAGAAGCTCAAAGAAGGGCAGCTCTTTTTGTATTATTGCGAAATAGGGAAGAGTAGTGTCAGAATATAAGCAGTGAGGGCCAGAGCGTTTTTCTTTGCAGAAAGATTTTCTCAACTACTTCTGTCACCAGCTTTTTCCTTTGCATTCTAAAATATTTTACTAACTCTCACATACACCGGGAGAGATCATTATCGTAATAAAAAAAGACAAAATTTTGGGTGTTTATTTTCCCTCACGTCCTGCCCGAGAGCGGAACGGACAAGAAACAGTCTGAAAGTACTTGAATGAGCTCTGTGCCAAATACTTAAGTGTGAATTGCGCAGAAATTACGTATATATAGATGGGCAATAGAATAATTGAGAACAGTATTGTTTCCTTTGTAAGTGCAGAAAACCAAAAACACTCCCACTGCACGTGTAGCACATCAGTGACAGGCTGCCTAGACACGGTTTACTGCTACGTGTCTGCCTCTTGACTGGCATGCCGTTTTCCATGCCGCTTTTTTTGTTATGTTCTCAGCAATTCGGCTATGTGAAGGAGAGGAGGTAATTTGTCCACACGTTGTCGAACCTGTTGGAAAAGGTAGTGTGAAACGTTTTGGAACTGTGAGGGACCCTGTCAATGGGGAATGACGAAGCCGAAAATTTCTCGTAACCTCGCCGTTGAGCGCCTGTACAGCCCCCCCCCCCCTTTCCTCTCCCTCATCGTCAATTCAAAAGGAAAAAAAATCCTTATATAAGATCAAATATCTAACCTAAAATGATAACTTGCACAAATAAGGGGCGAAGTGGACAATGTAATGAGATCACAAGAAATTCGCCAAGATTAATGCAGAAGAATCCCCAGAAGGAACAAGAATGTAAGAACGGCTGATGAAGAGATTTTTTTCGTTATGTGGTAAAGGATCTAACTTTTAGGAAGTGCCTAATTGGAGAGAACATTCTAAAAACTGGTAATTTGGTAAGATATTGTTTGATTAGTAACTCTTAATTGCCTTGTAAAAATGACAATGTCGGGCATGTTGTTAATCTGTGCGACTGACTACGGAGAGATCACAGCATCAAACCCCGGCCGGACCAAGAAAGTTTTTAGTTTGCCTTTAATCTAGTCTTCACCTCTCACTAATCTGAAGAGTCACTGTGGATGACACCTGTTTCGGATTCCACGTTAAACTGTAAGTCTCCTTTCCTTGGTTGGACAACTGGGGTTGATTAGGGAAACGCAAGTCGCCGAAATGGTGTTCAATTTAAAGACTTGCACCCTGCCTTCGAACCACATGTAATGAACAATAATAAAAATAAACATAATGATAGTAGTAGTGATGATGATGATGATGATTAAGAACGCATGATTTATTTTGGATATCATTGGTGTCCAAAACGTTTCTGTGTCGACCGTTGTAAGTCTTCTAAGATTGAATATTATGAAACAAAACTTGCAATTCCTCTGTAAATCTGCTGGAATATTTTGATTCTATCGCTGATGATGGGTGCAACGCCCTATCTTGGTTCGACGAAATGAAACAATAACTGACAAAGCGTTTTCTAATAACAGCACTGGAATAAATTTCTTGAAACATGTTTTCCGTTGCTGATAAATTGTATTATAGTAATTACTTTTAGAAAATAGACATGTTTTCCATTGTTATACCGACTCAAAGTTAAAGGCACGAAATTCTCTGTTCTATCTCCGAGATTTTCTTTCAATTATTTTCTGCCACTTATGCTATCCATAAAGTTTTCACATTATTCTGATTGATTTGTTTCAGTTTATTACACCGTTTGACCACAGTTCACAGTTCGTTTACGTCTTTTCTGTCATCGCTGATATGGATTAGAGTCTGAGAGGAACCCTCACAAACCTATAGACCAAATCAACTTGCGGTTAACTATCTCTTTACTTTCAACAAGGGAATGATGTTTAAACAATATCAAACTGCTTATGTGAGGCAAACTTTGAAGCCAGGCATGGACGTTGGCTCACTGTTAATAATCAAGTGTGTCTCCTACTTTACTTTAGTCAGTAGTACAGAAACAAGTAAATTTTGTATATGAAAAGTATAAATAGCACCACTATCTTTTTTTTAATTTATCTGCCATGTAGATTTTAATTAGGGTTACAATAAAAGAAGAAAAAGCGCTTAATAAATTACTTGGGGCTACAAGCTCAATTGGATAATCTTCGTAAAATTCCTTTATATCTGTTAGTGGTAACGCCACTCTCTAAATTAGTTAGACTTTACGAAATGCGGAAACAAATTCCCGCCAAGTTAATTGGAAAGTCCTTTACGAAATATGCGAGCTAGAACCGATCTTGACATACGACCTTGCTCAGTCGTCGCTGCCGTGATTCAGTATAGCCTTACTTTTATTTCTCAAACTTTCGCTCTCGTTTTGGTTATAAGATCGCCACCTCACTGACACGAAACTGGCTCGGTTTCTCGGACCAAATTTAATTATTGCTGGACGAGGGGTAATGCAATTATAATACTCAAACACAGTTATTAGCGGTCCTGACTCATTTATGCATGGGGTTCCGTCCTAAAGCTCGGGCCTGACGAAGTTAACGTCACTTAATTCATCCAAAAAGCTATTTGCATTCCAATTGGTGCTCACTCGCTCGTAAAAACGGTTTCCGCGTGATTTAGTGACGTTTGCAGATCCTTTTTGCTTTCTAGAAGCAGTTTAGTATTCGTGACGTACGAGACCGCCCGCGGCCCCAGAAACCAGTCACGCCAGCAGGCGGGATTTAAAACAACGAAGACCTCTACAGGATTCGCCCTGTTCGTGGGAGACGAGCGCAGTTTCGTTCTCGACGAGCAGAGAACTGCAAGTGGGCAGAAGCGGAGCAGAGAAGGGAAATATGAGTGTGTCAGAGGAGTGCAGGCAAGTGACGCCTTTACAGTGGACTGCAGATCTCATAAATCAACCCCGAGCACACTAGCTCTTCTTCAAACCCTACGACCCGTTGTCATGGGTGGTCGGGGTGATTCACTGAAGTACAGCGTTCGGGTCGCTGTCTTGTCGTCAGAATACGGCATTGGTGTCTAGACAAGTGTGTCGAGAAGCTGTATAATGCAGTAGTTACGTACACGAAGCGCTCTTTCACAAAATGCAAATTCGCTAACGAGCCATACAATTAAAATTTGTTTATATCCTGACTGAAGCGAAGAATGAAACTTTGTACCACCGGGATTCGAACACGGGTCTCGTGCTCGTTAAACACAGTGACTTTCATCAACACCTTAATTCGAACAGCATTACAGATGCTCTCCAACTGTATTAGAATAGTGACTCAGCATCGGACGAAACATTCAATAAAGCATCTATACCTGCAGGATCCCCTGTTTCGTTAGACTCTGTAATGCTTTTCGAGTTTAGGGAGAATACCAAGCGGGCTGAAGAGTGAATGGGGATTTAGATTGAGGAGGGAAGCGTGCTATGATAGTTCGTGAAGTTATGCGAAACCACTGTGCCAATGTGGCGTAGTTATTTGTGCATCCGCTTAGTGAGCAGGAGACGTGAGTTTGAATCCTGGCTTTGGTACAAATTTTCATTCGTTTCTTCAGTCTGCGTGTTTACATCATAGATATTTTGAGAAGGTTTCTGGAACTATGTAGTTTCATTTGAAAATTAAAATTATGTGCCGCATCCCAACTCGATACCAGACCCTTTTGTGGTCAATGTTTTTCACAAACGAAGGGCTGATGACAGGCTTTCACGACCGAATAACCTTTCCGTTAGTAGACCTTTCGGTGTAAAATGTCGTGGTCCACGAAACTCCTCTGTTCCTAAGTATCGTCTGGAACTGCGCTGAATATCTTCAGAGGTGTTGCTCCTCCGTTGGGTCTTGCCGACTCACGGGTCGGAAGTCTGAAAGCGACATATATACTGCAGAAAAAGAGGCGTGGCCGGAGTTCCACATGATAAGCGGAGATGATCCTTGTCAAAGAGAAAAGTTAAGTATCGATTGAAAATGAAATGAAATGATCGAATGGCATTGTAGGCCGGGAGACCCCATTTGGGGGAGTTCGGCCGCCGTATTGCAAGTCCTTTTTAGGTGACGCCACATCGGCGACTTGGGAGTCAATGATGATAATGATGATGAAGGACACACAACACCCAGTCCACTGCCGGGAATTGAACCTGGGCCCCCTACGTGGTAGGCTGTAAAGCTACCGCTACGCTACGGAGGCGGACAATATCGAGTGTCGTCTTCTTAAAGATAAAAAAAAAAATGTTCACTGATTCTGCATATGTTGCCAAGTTTCATGGTCTCTTCTTTCGTGTTAAAATTATGCCTATATTTGTATATTTCAATGGTTTCTCTCAATAGCCGGGGATAATAGACTGAAGAGCCAAAGCGCAGGTACACCTGCTTAATATTGTGTAGGGCCTCCGTCAACACGCAGAAGTGCCGCAACACGACATGGCATGGACTCGACTAATGTCTGAAGTAATACTGGAGGGAGGTGACACCTTTAATCCTGCAGGACTGTCCATAAATCCGTAAGAGTACGACGAGGTGAAGATCTTTTCTGAATAGTACGTTGCAAGGCATCCCAGATATGCTCAATAATGTTCATGTCTGGGAAGTTTGGTGGCCAGCGGAAAACACAGAAGAGGATTCCTGGAGCTACTTGTAGCAATTCTGGACGTGTGGCGTGTCGCTTTGTCGTGCTGAAATTGCCCAAGTCAGTCGGAATGCACAGTGGACATGAATGGATGCAGGTGAGCAGACAGGATGCTTACGTATGTGTCACCTGTCAGAGTCGTATTATCACCTATCAGGAGTCCCATATCACTCTAACGCCTTACACCCTTACAGAGCCTCCAGCGGCTTGAACAGTCCTCTGCTGACATGCAGGGTCCATGGAATCATGAGGTTGTCACCATACCCGTACACGTCCAACCGCTCGATGCAATTTGAAACCAAATAAATTTTTTTTTTTAAGATCCCTTGGATGTTAGAATTCAACAACTAAAAGTAACTCCATCCTAAGAGCCGTCGCAAGGCCCAACGGTACCGACCGAACGCCTATAGGCTTTACTGGATGCGGATATGGAGGGGCATTTTGTCAGCACACCGTTCTCCCTTTAGTTTTCAGTTTTCGCGACCAGAGCAGCTACTTCTTAGTCAAGCAGCTCCTCAGGCGGCCTCGCGATGGCTGAGAGCACACCATTTGCCAACAACAGCGGTCAGCAGACCTGGACGGCGAGCCAACTAAGTCCGATAGCGCTTAAATTCGGGAACCGGTGTTGTCACTGCAGCAAGGCAGTTGAACATTTAAAACCTATGTACGGAAAAACTGATTCATTGTTTCATTAAAGAGGTGCATCGAAATTAACGATTTCGATATAAACCATATTTTAGACTGTTTAAACACCTTGAGTAGAGTGCCTCTTGTTTTCTTCGAAATAACACGCTTACAGACGACAGCAAATGTCAGATTCCATACATCTAGCAATTTAGACAAAACGTGAAAATCAAGTTTTGCTTAAGATACCAAGTACAGTAGTGCAGAGTACTTTGGTGTTGTATAGTGCATGTAGTATCTTGTAATCTAGAATCATACAGTACAAAATTTGGTTCTCTCTTAGACATCATAATGCTGAGTTATACTAATACATTTAAAAGCTTAGTTTAAAATGTTGTGAGTATCTACATCCAATTCATGTGCATCGCTTGGTCTTTGTTACTAGATAAGTCTGAAAAAAAGGGCAAATATGTAAGTATAGTCCACAAGATTAGCATCAACTGCAGTAGCTGAAGTGCCTGTTTCATTATAATAGAAGTTTAAAATAAAAAATTGCGAAATCAAGGAAAACGGCGGCCATCGTACGACGGGGGTAGTCACCCTTTTTTTATATACCGGGTGCTTTTCTATCACTGTTTGAAGTAAAAAAAGTTTTCCAAGTTCCCCTCCCCCTCCCAGCACGGTTCCACAGTAATGATGATTCATAAATTACGGAACTAACTTCACTTCATAATATTTATAAAGCAGAGTTATACTAAGTAAAGAGTATTTTGTATCAAAGTATTATGAAAAATTAGTGAAAATGTTTTTGATTCCATAGCAACTACCGGCTACCACTAAGTTGAAAAGCGCTAGGGACTAAGTTGACTACCACTGCCGTATGACGTAATAAACGCTAGCAAAGAGAGATAATTAAGCTACAATTTAATCTTATCTTATTGTGTTACATTAATGTGACAAACACTCTGTACTACTTTCATTGTTGGCACTCCTGGTTCCTGCCTGTGAAAGGCAGGCAAGCTATGTTCAGTATCGCCTACCGCAACAACGGATGATTCGTTGTCATGGGTACGTGGAGCCCGATTTTGTAATATATTTAATGAAAAATGATGAAATTGTTATCACATGTAGAAGATATTGTATCTTTCACACCACTGAACCAAAATGTTACCTAAGTAGCAGAATCGATTGCAAGTAGGGGCGCGCAGAGCGCAGTAGCAGTTGCTGTTGCACTCTGTCATAGGTAGGATGTAAGACTTTCAGCTAGTGGCTAGCAGTGAGAATTTAGCTGTTGGCCAATGGACGCAGCATAATACAGTTTTGAAAGGTAATGAAATTTTGTGTACTGTATTGCAGCAATGCAATGTGGATTTTGCTAATTTTACAGTACTGACCCTTCAACGTAGGAACCAAGTATTTGTCATCAGATTCAATGTATAGGTTGATTATGTATACCCAGTTTGTAATATTTTATGTATTTTATTAACTCGATACAAGGTAGTTAAATTTTAGAATCTATTTTTTTCAAACGGTGTCAGACCTTTGTCATGTAACAATCCAATTGTCTTTAATTACGTCAGTAAGTAAGAATTGTAGAACAATAAAGAAGTTCATTGATTTTGAAGTTAATGTAAAAAGTTTCATATTTGATTTTGTTAACGGAAAACTTTACTTTTAACACAATTTTAGAACTGAAGAATTCGGTCGAAGCATATCAGTACCTCATCTTCTTCCACATCGTGTTTATTTAAATCCAATGAATATTTGTTAAAATAAATGATTTTTCAATCAGAGTGAGAAGAAATTTAATGAGGCAGAATCAGAAAAGTGTTAATATTTGTAACAGCTTTAATGCGAGCGGACAGCATTGCACAGCGCTGAGCCAATATCCAAAATCATCACTGTACATTTGTAAGATTATTCATTTATCAACTAATCTACTGACATTATTTGTATGAAGCTATTTTACGGCCTGCTTTGCACCTCACTGTGCCAAGATTGAATACACTCCTGGAAATGGAAAAAAGAACACATTGACACCGGTGTGTCAGACCCACCATACTTGCTCCGGACACTGCGAGAGGGCTGTACAAGCAATGATCACACGCACGGCACAGCGGACACACCAGGAACCGCGGTGTTGGCCGTCGAATGGCGCTAGCTGCGCAGCATTTGTGCACCGCCGCCGTCAGTGTCAGCCAGTTTGCCGTGGCATACGGAGCTCCATCGCAGTCTTTAACACTGGTAGCATGCCGCGACAGCGTGGACGTGAACCGTATGTGCAGTTGACGGACTTTGAGCGAGGGCGTATAGTGGGCATGCGGGAGGCCGGGTGGACGTACCGCTGAATTGCTCAACACGTGGGGCGTGAGGTCTCCACAGTACATCGATGTTGTCGCCAGTGGTCGGCGGAAGGTGCACGTGCCCGTCGATCTGGGCCCGGACCGCAGCGACGCACGGATGCACGCCAAGACCGTAGGATCCTACGCAGTGCCGTAGGGGACCGCACAGCCACTTCCCAGCAAATTAGGGACACTGTTGCTCCTGGGGTATCGGCGAGGACCATTCGCAACCGTCTCCATGAAGCTGGGCTACGGTCCCGCACACCGTTAGGCTGTCTTCCGCTCACGCCCCAACACCGTGCTGCCCGCCTCCGGTGGTGTCGCGACAGGCGTGAATGGAGGGACGAATGGAGACGTGTCGTCTTCAGCGATGAGAGTCGCTTCTGCCTTGGTGCCAATGATGGTCGTATGCGTGTTTGGCGCCGTGCATGTGAGCGCCACAATCAGGACTGCATACGACCGAGACACACAGGGTCAACACCCGGCATCATGGTGTGGGGAGCGATCTCCTACACTGGCCGTACACCTCTGGTGATCGTCGAGGGGACACTGAATAGTGCACGGTACATCCAAACCGTCATCGAACCCATCGTTTTACCATTCCTAGACCGGCAAGGGAACTTGCTGTTCGAACAGGACAATGCACGTCCGCATGTATCCCATGCCACCCAACGTGCTCTAGAAGGTGTAAGTCAACTACCCTGGCCAGGTAGATCTCCGGATCTGTCCCCCATTGAGCATGTTTGGGACTGGATGAAGCGTCGTCTCACGCGGTCTGCACGTCCAGCACGAACGCTGGTCCAACTGAGGCGCCAGGTGGAAAAGGCATGGCAAGCCGTTCCACAGGACTACATCGAGCATCTCTACGATCGTCTCCATGGGAGAATAGCAGCCTGCATTGCTGCGAAAGGTGGATATATACTGTACTAGTGCCGACATTGTGCATGCTCTGTTGCCTGTGTCTATGTGCCTGTGGTTCTGTCAGTGAGATCATGTGATGTATCTGACCCCAGGAATGTGTCAATAAAGTTTCCCCTTTCTGGGACAATGAATTCACGGTGTTCTTATTTCAATTTCCAGGAGTGTATTTCGTATGCCTACTCTGGAGAGAACAGAATACCAAGATTACATTAATTGCGACTCAAGAGCTAAGGAAAATGTATTTCATTTGTTTATTTGCATAGGGAGTTTTGTCAGTTTATTGCACATGGCCATATAACTCGGTGCACGCGAAACTGAGTAAATTTCGGAGGGTTGATTTCTTTATAGGCATTACACACTGGTTTCCCAGGTGAGGTGTTTAATTTTTCTTTGGATTACAATAAAACTGATTAAAAACACCATTTGTTCAACACATTACACAGTAAATTTGCGTAAGACAAACAATAGGCATTGTATATCCATTAACAAACACGAAAAATGGTTCAAATGGCTTTGAGAACTATGGGACTTAACATCTCAGGTCATCAGTCCCCTAGAACTACTTAAACCTAACCACATCACACACATGCATGCATGCCCAAGGCAGGATTCGAACCTGCGACCGTAGCGGTCGCGCCGTTCCAGACTGGAACGCCTAGAACCACTCAGCCACTGAGGTAACAAACACGAATAATAATTTAAGGAACGTTTCAACGTGCAATGAACAGTATGCCGCTTTGAAATTTTGCTTTCGTCTCAAAATGTCTGAGCTAAGTCCTATGCAGTGTTACAGGACGCCTATGAAGAATCTATTCTTTAGTACAGCTCAGCTCGCAGATGGTTAATATTGTTTAAAAATGGGGCGACCAATTTAAAAGGAAGGTGGACCCTCTACTCCAGTTACTTTTCTCACAGAAGAAAACACCAACACCTCCGCTGCCATTGTGAGAGAGGATCAATGAATAACATTGTGAACACTTTTTGAAATACTGTAAATTACACTGGGCGCTACCTACAAGTTGGCGACATGTTCGTGAGTGGTGGATTCCAAGACTGGCTATTCCTGAACAAAAGGACATTCGCATGCAGGTCTATAGTTCAAGTTGATATTAAAGGAAGATCCGGAGTTTACGTTAAAGATAATTTCTACTGATGAAATTAGGCTACATCATTTTGGTCCTTCAACAACGGCAACCCCCAAGAAAACAGTAGTGGTTGTTTCTTCTAGGAAAATTATGGTGACCTCATTTTTTTATATTCATGCAATGGGGTATATCAGCAAGTTCTACTTGAGCACACACACGAATAACTGGACAGTATCACAGGGATGTCTTAGATGCAAAGGGCCACATAACCGTGAAACTATTCATTGAATGGTATACCTGCATTTCTACCTGCACACACATGAATTCAAATCAAACGGATCTGAGCACTATGGGGCTTATCATCTGAGGTCATCAGTCCCCTAGAACTTAGAACTACTTAAACCTAACTAACCTAAGGAAATCACATACAACCATGCCCGATGCAGAATTCGAACCTGCGACGGTAGCGGTCTCGTTGTTCCAGACTGAATCGACTAGAGCCGCTAGGCCTCACCGGCCGGCATACACATGAATAACTCGACAGCATCACAGGGATGTCCTAGCTGCAAGAGACCACATATTCGTTTAACAGGGTGGATATCGCACAACGATGATGCACGGCCGCATGCTGCAAAAGTTGTTACTGAAAATTTTGCCATAATCCATGTGAAGTGCTTTCCTCACCTTCCTTATAGACCGCTTGTAGGCCAGTCTGACCTTTTTTCTATTCCGTAATCTAAAGAAACGCTTTCGTGGGTGACATTCATACTCAGAAACTGCGGAGGTGACTCTGAAGGATGCTTGTATGGAGACTGAGACGGCGAATTAAAATTTTTACTACAGCTGGGATTTGAACCCTGGCCCCCTACTCACTGGGAAGATGCACTAACCACTACGTCACCCTGGCACTGTGGCTTTGCACAACTACGTGGACTACTCTAGCAGCCTCTCTCCTCAATCCAATTTCCCATCCACACCTCAACACACTTAGTATTCCCTCTCACTCCTCACGTTGAAAGGGAACACGAAGTGGGCTTAGGTGTGAATCAGAATCTGGACTGAGGAGAGAAGCGTGCTACGGTAGCCTTCTTCGTATTTCTCTTAAACTTTAACAGCCCTGTGGAAATAGCTAGTGGGCTGAGGTGGGAATGGGAATTTGGACTGAGGAGAGAGGTGTGCCAGGATAGTCCACACAGTTGTGCAAAGCCACTGTACCAGGGTGGCGTAGTGGTTAGCATTTCTGCTTAGTGAGCGGGAGACCCGGGCTCGAGTCCCAGACATGGTACAAATTTTCATTTGTCATAGATGTTTGAGACTTTAAAAAGTCTCTGCAATCATATATTTCTTTATGATTCCGAAGAAAGTTTCAAAAAATTATTAGCTGCGTACCTTCATAGACTGGCAGCAACGCATCCTATCCAAAGCATATTATTTTCAGAGGGATCGTCAAAATTATAAGGACGACTAAGATTGGTTTAGTATTAACAAAACAGTCTTAATCGCGTTTTTTATTTATTTAGTTCCGACCTGTTTCAGCCCATCGCAGGGACCATCTTCAGGGCGAACATACCACTGATCGACTGCCACACCTTGGTAGACGGGACGCCACCAGCAGTCGACCAGTGGTATGTTCGCCCTGCAGAAGGCCCCTGCGATGGGATGAAAGCGGTCGGCACTAAATAAATAAAAAACGCCATTAAGACTGTTTTCTTAATACTAAGTTAATTGTATTAATCGCTGTTCCTCCGTAACCATGTTGTCCAACCATCTAAGGTTGGTTAATCAAAAAAAATTATGATAATTCTTCATTGATCAGCCCTCTTAAGAGAAACTTTCCCACCATAAATGAATGTGAAATCATCACTGGGAAACGAACCCGGGCCTCTCTGTATCCGCTACATCTCGCAGGTACTTAGAACACAGTGCCGGGCCTTTGCGTTGTCGGATGGTCCGCCTACCCAGAACGCTGCATCGGGCGGCTGCCGCAGGGCGCCATCCATCACGGCTGAGTGGTCTGCTTTGCGCGGTGCGGAGCGGAGCGGGAAATCAGTTTGCGGGCCCCACCTCCCACCTCCGCCTCCGCCACAGCCTGTCGCGTGATTAACGACGCGCACGCCTCGGACCCAGGCCGCATTAACACCTCCCCGCCTGTCAGGTTATTTTCACATCAGGCCGCACCTCACAATAGCCTACGTGTGCCATATCCCTCCGCCGGACGGAACGCTGCTCGCTAGTACCCTTAAGGATATGCTACGTAACAGGTGATAGTCAGGCAACGAGCTGGATCATCTTCTCACAGAGGGAGAATTACGAGTGGCTATCAATAAGTAATTCAACGCTTTTTTAAAAATCAAAGCAGGTAGCTTTATTCAGGATACCAACAAACCATATTATTTCCCACTGTTTTGGCTACAAGACCCAATCTTTCAGTATACTTTCCGTTCAATGCGACGGCCTTTTGCAACACTACTGAGACGGCCAGTGTGCCCGCATGGTACCGTTCTACTAGTCGTAGCCAAAGTCTTGCTGCACGAATAACCTCCCCATCACCCTCATACTGCTTCCCACGGAATGCATCGTTCATTGGACCAGACAGACAGAAGCTCTTTACGGACTTCTGCAAGGCGGCGAGGAATCCAGCGGCCACACACCTTAGAATACTTCAATTGGTGGACGAGTGTGTCAACTCTACCATCAGACACGTCCAGGTGCACAGTGAGGAGTTTCATTGTGATCCGTCGATCACAGCCAATGAGGGTGTCCACACATTTCAGGAGACAGCTTTGAACTGTCACACGGAGATATGACAGGTTTGCAGGACCTTGTTGTGATGACGGCAGGTGCCTCTCCCAACGATTCTCTGTGCTTTTGTTCACCTGGTTGTATCGAGCCACATCAGATCAAGAAGCTAAGGTTCTAATAGTTCTATCAACTAGGTATCTTCATACGATATTGTTATCAAAACACCGAACCAGCACACAGGTCTTGAAGCCACTGCGTCTAATGAGCGGTTTTCGTGAAATTGCAATGAAACAAGTTAAACCTATCAATTCATCTAAGAAATGGAGTTCATAGCAGTGACATTTCTTTTACCACAAACATTACATCAGGAAAATAGGAAAAGGTACTACAATGTTGCATTATCATGCTCATTCGTAAAATCATCTCTTTAGTCAAATTACAATTTTTAATCATTTTTAATTGAAAAGTCTTGTTATTCACACATCGAAAGACACATTACACATTCCTGAAAAAATATAATCTTAGCTGCTCTATCTTAGCCTCGCACTTCCTAACGCTATCCTGCATTAAGCAGTCACGTCGTTTAAGTATATGGACGTAACGTTGCGAAGTTATACGAAGTGGTACAAGTATGTGAGGACTGTCGCAGGGAAGGCGAATCGTCGACTTTGGTTTTTTTGGGAGAGTTTTAGGAAATAGAGGTTCATATCTAAAGGAAACACCATATAGGACGCGGGTGCAACCGATGCTTGAGTAATGCTCGAGTGTTTGGGTGGAATTGGAGCAAGAATCGAAGCAATTCAGAGGCGGGCTATAGATTTGTTACCGACAGGTTCGAACAGCAAGCAGGTGTTACGGAGGTTTTTCGGGAAATCACACTGGAGGGAAGGCGACGTTCTTTTCGGGAAATACTATTGAGAAAATTTAGAGAACAGGCATATGAAGCTGACTGCATTATCGATTCTACGGCAGCCAACATTCATAAAGATAGTCGTTTTTCTCTTGCTGTATTTGCCAGTGGAACAGGAAAGGAAATGGCTAGTAATGACACAGAGTACCGTCCCGCTCGCACCGTACGGTGGCCTGCGGAATAACTATGAGGACGCAGATGTAGATGTAGATGCGGCACCACACTTAACGATGACTAATCTGGCGCAAAGAATTTCATCGGACGGTCATTAGAACACTACCGATAATGCATGATGATTCGTGTCTCGTTAGAAAGTCGACTGGTTATCCAAAGTGGACTATAAAATTACGTGCTAATTACGTCATAATACTATTGTGCTGAGAGGGGTTTGGCGCACATGCAATAGGATAATCATCTCTGGCTTTCACTACTGCAGCATTCGATGTGGGAGGAAGAAACAAAATGGAACTCATCGGGTTCAGGAGGTATGTGATTCAGTCATTACCAAATTGACTCAAATTTACAAAGAGCTTGTTAGTACGAGTCACTGTGGAGTTTCACCACATCTGGCCAGAAAACATGCACTGATTTGAATGGGGTGTGATAAAACTGAGAATCTCCTGCAGAAAGCTGGCCCACAACTGTTGGAACTGGTCAACCGGGGTGGTGCAAAACTGTAATTCATCGGTGTTCGCAGTGCGACATGAATCATCAGCAGCCCATTCTTGCGAGTCACGGCACCACTCCACCCGCGGCCGTTTGTGTTGTGCTGTTATCGGCAGCCTGCTCGTGGGACGGTAACTCTGTAATCCAACTGCACGACCAATGGTGCAAGATAACACAGAACCTGAGGAGTCCACTGTTCTCTGATCGCAAAGGCACTTGTGAAGGTGTCACCACGTGCTTGGTGCACAATACGAAAGTCCTCGTTCGCGGTTGCCAGACCAGAATCCTGACGACATATATGCCTGCCCTCACTTTCCTAAGCAGTCCAACATCGGACTACTGTCAGATCCGAATGCATCACGAATCTGGATACTGGACAATTCGACCAGGCTGCCACAGTGAAGTCCCTTTCGAACACTGTCCGGTGCTGATAATTCTGTCTCACACGAGTGTCTTTCACAGTGATCACTCAACATCAGACTGTGTTCACTCCCCTTGCACACCGGACAAGGCCTATTGACAATACTGAACACCAACAGCGTAGATGCACTCTGGCGGTCGTTGTGCCTGTCTCGGAGAATTGCTGTTCTATTCGCTTACATAACTGCCAAAGTTATGTATGGTACGTGTGTGACGTTACATTGACATCCGACCACGTCTTCTGGGTGCTGCACTTGCTGTTGGCGCAATGTTGCATGAGTGCTGCATCTCTGCATCTCTTATGGGTGTTTCATCCCTGCGTTTACCTCAACCCATCTTGTAGCTTGTTACGTTTGCTACTATAGCGTCACTTAACTGAGATGTAATCTGTGGACCAACAGCTGCAAAAACTAGAAATCTTACAGCACGGTTACTTCGTGAGAATTGGTCCCCTTTTTTCTTCAGCATAACCTCTGTGTCTTTGTCAAATTTTTTCGACTTCTAGCAGTGTGTTCGTATAATATCTCACAAACTTACGGTACATTATTGGGGCAAAGCCTCCCAAAATACAAGAGATGTCATAGAACGAAAATATGCACGAGTGGTCCATCTCACCCATAGGTGTATGAATGATACGGAACAGTGTATTAGGAGAGGCTGAACATAGAAAAATGTCTATACGTGAAGAAAAGAGTCAACCGAAACAACATTTATTTTTAAATTTGGAATATACTGTAATAAATACAGAATTACGTTATTACATAGTTCGATGCAAAACAATTTTAACTGTTTACTATACACTAAAGCGCCAAAGAAACTGGTATAGGCCAGCGTATTCAAATATAGAGATACGTAAACAGGAAGAATATGTCGCTGCGGTCGGCAACGCCTATATAAGACAGAAAGCGTCTGGCGTAGTTGGTAGATCGGTTACTGCTGCTACAATACCAGGTTAAAATCAAATGGCTCCAAGCACTATGGGACTTAAAATCTGAGGTCATCAGTCCCCTAGACTGAGAACTACTTAAACCTAACTAACCTAAGAACATCACACACATCCATGCCCGAAGCACGATTCGAACATGCGACCGTAGTAACATCGCAGTTCCGGACTGAAACCCCTAGAACTGCTCGGCCTAATAGCAGGTTATCAAGATTTAAGTGAGTTTGAACGGTCAGAGCAGGCACACGAGCTACGGACCACAGCATTTCCCGTACGGCCATTTCACAAGTGTAACGTGAATCTTAAGAATCCGGTAAAACCTCAACTGCCCGACGTCGCTGCGGCCGGATCATGATCCTGCAAGAACGGGGCCATCGACAACTGAAGAGAATCGTTCAACGTGACAGAAGTGCAACCCTTCCGCAAATTTCCGCACATTTCAGTGCTGAGCCACCAGTATATGTCAGCGTGCGAACCATCCAACGAAACACCATCGATATGGGCTTTCGGAGCCGAAGAACCACTCGTGTATCCTCTATGACAACACGACACAAAGCTTTACACCAACATCGGACTGTTGATGACTGAAAGCATGTTGCCTGGTCGGACGAGCCTAGTTTCAAATTGTATCGAGCGGATCGACGTGTAGGGTATGGAGACAACCTCATGAACATGGATCCTGCACGTCAGCAGGGGACTGTTGAAGCTGGTGAAGACTCTGTAGTGGTGAGCGGTGTGTGAAGGCAATTGAAGTGATATGGGACCCCTGACACGTCTAGATACGACCCTGACAGATGGCATGTACGTAAGCATCCTGTCTGACACATCCGTCCATTCATGCCCGTTGTGCAGTCCCACGGACTTGGGCAATTCCAGCAGGACAATGCGATACCGCACACGTCCAGAATTGCTACAGAGTGGCCCCAGGGACACTCCTCCGAGTTTAAACATTTCCGCTGGCCACCAAACTCCCCGGACATGAACATTATTCAGCATATCTCGGATGCCTCGCAACGTGTCGTTCAGAAAAGATTTCCACCCCCACGTACTCTTACGAATTTATGGACTGCCCTGCAGGATTCATGGTGTCAGTTCCCTCCAGCACTACTTCAGACATTAGTCGAATCCATGCCATGTCGTGTTGCGGTGCTTCTGCGTACACGCTAGGGCCCTCCACGATATCAAGCAAGTGTACCAGTTTCTTTAGCTCTTCATTGTATATCTTGACTGAACGTTGGCTTTCGTAATGAGGTGTTGGTTTTGCACAAGCATTAGCTTCCTCTCTCTGTTTACTCTTCTCCAGTGTTTTCCTTTCATGATCATTTTATGCGCCTTCTGTCAGTTTCCTTTCGTTTCTTATCCCTCTTTATCTTTACAGTTTAGCACTTTGGAGGCAGTTGCTGCCTTCCTCTTAAAATTCATGGATGTACGAATAGAAGGAACACGTGATGTCCCTTCCAAATGTTTTGTTGTCTATTTTGAAGTGGTTGTCTTGAAAGTTTTAAGTTTAGTAGCAGTTGAGTCTGAAAATGTAATAGTGGAGGAATTTGGCTCGTATAAAAATCTCTGCTCTTTTGGTGTGCTCGGGATCACTAGATTTTTTGATGAGCTTTGAAGTGGTTGGCTGGTCGGTGGTTTAGATTCTGCTTTTGCATTTGCTGGCACAGACTATCCTCCGACAAACAAGCTCAGTCTGAGACCATGCCCACATTACGTGGAATTATTCCATATGTCTTGAAACTAAATTTAACTGTGGTTCATGTCTCCCATCTTAAAACACGTGGGAAATCTCTCCCAAATAACGCTGATCCATCTCTCCCGATTATCTGGGGGAGATGCACCACTTCGACTTCTGTCCGCAGGTACGAACTCGGTGGCCATTTTAATTTAGTTTCATGTCTACACATTATGCAAGCTCTAAGTGGAATAAATTGTTTCAATATTGTGCAAACTAAGCCTTAATACTAAAGTTATTTAACTATACGATAAAACGTTTCGGCTTACCAGAACAAAGAATGTGATTTTCTCCAGAACTAATACGAAAGTAACAGCAATACTTTTGCACAGCATTAGTTCACAGAAGAGCCTCCTCAGAAGTTACGAGAGTTGCTCTCTAGAGGCGCACTTGTAAAATATGCCACTGACCCGTCTCATCTAGTGGTCCAACTCCCACGGACCCACGGAGTTACTGTTTCCTCTGCCTACTGTCAACATGAAGTGGGCCGTCTCCCCGTGTACCGGTTCTTTTCTGTGACGTCCGCACTTGTCTACCTGTTCTGGCTGCGTGTTTTTGTATGTTGTCCCCACAAATCAAAGAAAATATACCTTTTTTATTTGGCTAAATCTTTTACCAGAGGAGACACCTGGGAACGTTGGCCTGCAAATAATCTTTACTTTTTGCAGACGATGTTTCCGTGCCTGTAAAAAACTAAGCCTGTACGTGTAGATGCAGATGCAAAGGACGTGCTCCGAAAAGGACAGCCAAGCGCGAGGCGCCACGGTTGTTGCTGACTCACGTGGCGCTAATCTCATCCATCACGGCGCGTCCGGTGCTCGAGGCTCCGGAGATTTACGCCAGATGTAATGCCCCGCTGGTCCGGCGGTCATAAAAGCCGTGCCACTTTGGGAAACGAGCAAAGCAAACAGCCGGCACAATAATTCTCCAGCGAGGCCATTACGAGCGTTTTAACTCGCCTCGCGCTCCGAGTACCTCCACCAAACACCCGGCTTCGCCGCGGCTAATATTATTTATTCCTCCCGGAAGACTAAAACCGAATGGGGAGGAGGGAAACAGCCTCTCCCCCACCCCCGCATAAAAATGATGCTTTCCGCTAAACAGCGACGTAAACACAACGGGATACTCCGTGAGAGGGCGCACGATTTGAATTTACTTCCGCGGTAATGAGTCACGTGACGCGGGGGCGAGCGCCCACTGCTCGTTTGTCACGCCGCGCCGGCTGCCCACGTTTTAATTCGGGTAAAGAGCGCGCCGCGGCTGGTGAATGGGCCTTCCGTAATCATTCGTTTTGGATGCGCAGCACAATAGGCGCCGCCAGCTGACGGACGTGTCGAATCGCCGGCTGAAGGCAACGCCCCTCCTACCTGCGCCCGCAACAGCCGACCGGCAAGCTCAAGCAAACGCCCCATGTTCAGTGACGATCAGCGGAAAAAAACAACTTGACCAGAACTGCTCTAGAGATGGCGGTTATCGCTGAAACAACTGGTTTTCTGTTACATCGTTTCTTTTCCGCCAGTTTAGGCTTGCGCTTAAAACTGCTCAAAATAACCGGTTTTTTAAATAAGCGATTTTCGGTTTTTTGTTTATTTCCTGCAATAAACGTAAATACCGAAACAGAGAACCAAAAATTTTGACTCTCTCAGTTTCAAGACACTAAGAAGCAAAATATTAAATTCAATTGGCAAATTAGAGAAAACTTAGACTGTTCACCGTTCGCATCTTTTCTCGCAAAGTGGTTGAATGCTACAAAAGAGACCAGTGTTCTCCTATTGATCATAATTTTTTTAAAACTCTGCTTAAAAATCTTGTTGTAATCGGGAATTATATCACTATTGACGCACTACGAATAGGCACAGCTAAAGGGTGGAAACTGAGTTTGCAGAACTCTGTTTTTCGTGTAAATTTGTACTTTTGCAAGGGCAACAAGCAGATAAAGCCACATTATGTAGAGACACACTGAAAACCAATTACTTTCTGTTTTTATTGTACGCTATAAATGAATTGTTAAGTTTCTAATTTATTACTGTTACCGTGCCGTCCAGGGTGACCGAGCGGTTCTCGGCGCTACTGTCTGGAACCGCGTGACCGCTGCGGTCGCAGGTTCGAATTCTGCCACGGGCATGGATGTGTGTGATGTCCTCAGGTTAGTTAGGTTTAAATAATTCTAAGTTCTAGGGAACTGATGACCTCAGAAGTAAAGTCCCATACTGCTCAGCGCAATTGAACCATTTTGAAGTGTTCCCGTAATTTCCTTCCCCTTTTATTATTTCACAGAAATGACAGACAAATCTTTAATCTTTTAAAGCAAATGAACTGTACTCCATTGCTAAGTAACGTCATAGAATTATTTCTAGACTAGGATTGGTGCCAGCGTGCAATACAACGATGGCAATAAACTACGTATAAACCAGGTTGGTGCTAGCCTTGTACGACACACGGCTACAGCGGCATTACTTTCACAGCAATGCTGTACCAATTCTTTCGTCGTATGTTTGTTCGGCATTGTTATTAAAATAGATGGAACGGTTTTCCCATTTTCTGCAATAACACAATATTTCAAACTAATGCAAATTCCTTCCTTTAAAAAAAAAGTCTGTAATTTAAAAGGAAAAATTTTAGCACTGGGTCTATGGCCAATTGATACCTCGTTTTTTTTTTTTTGTCAAGATATTTGTAAAAAATGAAAAGTTCCTGTCATTAACTAGATCAACAAATACCGAAATATACCGTTTATTCAGAACATCAATATCGGTAACGGTTTTAACCGGTCGGTTTTCCACATGGAGCCGAGATCTGGGAGTGGAAGCTGCAGGACATACAAGACCCACGTTTCATACTTTTTTTTATTGGTTTGGCGTCCTAGGAACCATATTAAATAACTTTGTATTCTTTCTTTTCTCCTTTCATTCGTTCCAGTAGCTTTTTAACCTCCTCTACGGTTTTATTTTCTTTCTTCTGTCGATATCGCATGTGCCTTTTTATTTTCTTCTGGAAACTCTTGAATCTTTTTATTTTTGTTCTGAACTTTCCTCTTTCTCCTATTTATTCCTACATTATTTTCAGTTCTCTGAGGTCTGTTTTCACTTCTTTGATCTACGTCGTTTATCTTTTGAGATTCTGTAAAAAAAGTTGAATTTTTTTTTGCTGTTCTCTCTGTAAAACAGTTGAATTTTTTTTGCTGTTCTCTTTTTGTCTGGTCTTTTTTAGGTGTCCATAGAATACAACTCTTTCTCATTGTGTCTGATATTGGCTCCGTATTTTCATAAACTTGATTATTACCTCTGGGTTTCCATTTCTCCTCATAGTTTGGTCCCAAAACTTCCATAATTATTTTACTTTTCTTTTGTTCTATTTCACCTACTTGTTTGGCAGTAAACAGTTTTGGAGGTTGCTTAGCAACAGTCATACAGTATTTTCAAATGAACACATCGCAATTTGACTGTATTTTTGTTTATTTCATTACAACCCAGATTTTGGCCTTTGCCGCCCGCTGTGGCCGAGCGGCTCTAAGCGCTTCAGTCAGGAGCCGCGCTGCTGCTACTGTCGCAGGTTCGAATCCTTACTAGTTCATGGATGTGTGCGATGTCCTTGGGTTAGTTAGGTTTAAGTAGTTCTAAATGTAGGGGACTGATGACATCAGATGTTAAGTCCCATAGTGCTTAGAACCATTTGAACCATTTTCGGCTTTTTGCGCCAAAACCCCTTTTATTAAATATTAAGTGCTCCCATTATTATCTACTGATCTTTTTACAATATGATGATTTTACATCTGGCATCTTGTGGGGAGCGAATATTTTTCCTAATTTATAGTCACTTTTGAGCTTGATGTCTTGCAATATATGTTAATGACGTAAATTCAATCACTTGAAAATGGTATAAAAGGCCGAAACCTGTGTCATCATTGAATAAACAATACAGTCAAATGGCGGTGCGTTTATTTAAAGAAAATTGTTTGACTATATTTAACAAAAGACTTTCTGAACTATAAAATCATTCCGGTTTAATGACAGTGTCGTACTGTCGAAGTCTTACATTTATGGGATTATATTTCTTGTTACACAGGTTTCTTGTTAGTTGAAAAGTCACCTCCATTTTTCTTGTCCTTATTAAAACAGCTTCTTTGTCTATGGCATTCGGTTATATTATTTTATCGAGATATGAAAATTTTGTTGTCATTTTTATTCTTCCATACTGGTCATTAGTTTCCATGTATTTCGGCGCCTCCCTCGCATATGTCATATAATCTCTCTCTCTCTCTCTCTCTCTCTCTCTCTCTCTCTCTCTCTCTCTTTGGTTTTATTCTTTTTTGACTTTATAAGATGTACATAGGCCTGCTTTTGAAGCTGTCTCTTGTAGGAGATTTTCTGCATTATTGCCTCTTCTTTAGATCAGCTAAGATGGCAAGGTCATCTGCAAAAGCGAAACAGTCAAAACTCAGATTATCCCCGTTTCTACCAAATGCGATTTATATGAAATTCCTTCTTCTTTTGTTCCTTTCCTCCATTTCCTCATTAACTTGTCTAGTATACAATTGACCAACAGTACGGATAATTCATCTTCTTATCTTAACTCCCATATTGATCTCAGAGGCCGGTAGGTTCGTTACTACGTTTCGTTTTCCTGTGCCAACAACATCAACAACGTAGCAGTTGTAGCACTGCAGCTGCAAGTCAACCTTCTGCAACATTCAAATACGAACTTCCCCAGAATGCGATTCCAATAAACGTTGATACTACCGTGTGTCATTTCCACCTTAGCACCTACATCTAAGACGTAGATCTGTTGTCGAATTTTGGAACATGTTTTTTGCTCGAGTATCATGTCGTTTTTGGAAACCCAGAATCTACTCTGTAGGAATCAACATGGATTCCGGAAACAGCGATCGTGTGAGACCCAACTCCCTTTATTAGTTCATGAGACCAAGAAAATATTAGACACAGGCTCCCAGGTAGATGCTATTTTCCTTGACTTCCGGAGGGTGTTAGATACAGTTCCGCACTGTCGCCTGATAAACAAAGTAAGAGCCTACGGAATATCAGGCCAGCTGTGTGGCTGGATTGAAGAGTTTTTAGCAGACAGAACACAGCATGTTGGTATCAATGGAGAGACGTCTACAGACAAAGTAACCTCAGGCGTGCCACAGGGGTGTGTTATGGGACCATTGCTTTTCACAATATATATAAATGACCTAGTAGATAGCGTCGGAAGTTCCATGCGGCTTTTTGCGGATGATGGTGTAGTATACAGAGAAATTGCAGCATTAGAAAATTGTACCGAAATGCAGGAAGAACTGCAACGGATAGGCACTTGGTGTAGGGAGTGGCAACTGACCCTTAACATGGACAAATGTAATGTCTTGCGAATAAATAGAAAGAGATGATCCTTTATTGTTTGATTATATGATAGCGGAAAAAACACTTGTAGCAGGTACTTCTGTAAAATATCTGGGAGTATGGGTGCGGAACGATTTGAAGTGGAATGATCATATAAAATTAATTGTTGGTAAGGCGGGTACCAGGTTGAGATTCATTGGGAGAGTCCTTAGAAAATGTAGTCCATAAACAAAGGAGGTGGCTTACAATACACTAGTTCGACCTATACTTGAGTATTGCTCATCAGTGTGGGATCCGTACCAGATCGGGTTGAACGGAAGAGATAGAGAAGATCCAAAGAAGAGCGGCGCGTTTCGTCAAAGGATTATTTGGTAACCGTGATAGTGTAACGGAGATGTTTAACAAACTCAAGTGGCAAACTCTGCAAGAGACGCTCTGCATCGCGGTGTAGCTTGCTGTCCAGGTTTCGAGAGGGTGCGTTTCTGGATGAGGTATCGAATATATTGCTTCCCCCTACTTATACCTCCCGAGGAGATCACGAATGTAAAATTAGAGAGATTCGAGCGAGCACGGAGGCTTTCAGACAGTCGTTCTTCCCGCGAACCATACTCGACTGGAACAGAGAAGGGAGGTAATGACAGTGGCACGTAAAGTGCCCTCCGCCACACACTGTTGGGTGGCTTGCGGAGTATAAATGTAGATGTAGATCGGCACGCGAATTAGAGGCTGATAGCAATGTGAGAGACAGGAAAACTGTCCCCATGTTTCTCTACTCTGTTTTACCTCACTTAATGGGTATGTACACACATTACTTTTTTGTACACATATATGGCCAGTACCTTTCGAATTATGTAAGTTGCGTTTACTTCCATGCATAAATAATTTTTAAAATCGGCACTTCGAGAGACCAGTACCTATTCAGAAATTTTATCCACATCGCCTAAGCAGGGTTTTCGCAACAGAAATCTGTTGTTGTTGTGGTCTTCAGTCCTGAGACTGGTTTGATGCAGCTCTCCATGCTACTCTGTCCTGTGCAAGCTTCTTCACCTCCCAGTACCTACTGCAACCTACATCCTTCTGAATCTGTTTAGTGTATTCATCTCTTGGTCTCCCTCTACCATTTTTACCTTCCACGCTCCCCTCCAATAGTAAATTGGTGATCCCTCGATGTCTCAGAACATGTCCTACCAACCGATACCTTCTTCTAGTCAAGTTGTGCCACAAGCTCCTCTTCTCCCCAATTCTACTCAATACATCCTCATTAGTTATGTGATAACCCATCTAATCTTCAGCATTCTTCTGTAGCACCACATTTCGAAAGCTTCTATTCTCTTCTTGTCTAAACTGTTTATCGTCCACGTTTCACTTCCATACATGGCTACACTCCATACAAATACTTTGAGAAACGACTTCCTGACACTTAAATCTATACTCGATGTTAACAAATTTCTCTTCTTCAGAAACGCTTTCCTTGCCATTGCCAGTCTATATTTTATATCCTCTCTACTTCGACCGTCATCAGTTATTTTGCTCCCCAAATAGCAAAACTCTTTTACTACTTTAAGTGTCATTTCCTAATCTAATTCCCTCAGCATCACCCGACTTAATTCGACTAAATTCCATTATCCTCGTTTTGCTTTTGTTGATGTTCATCTTATACCCTCCTTTCAAGACACTGTCCATTCCGTTCAACTGCTCTTCCAACTCCTTTGCTGTCTCTGACAGAATTACAATGTCATCGTCGAACCTCAAAGTTTTTATTTCTCCTCCATGGATTTTAATACCTACTCCGAATTTTTCTTTTGTTTCCTTTACTGCTTGCTCAATATACAGACTGAATAACGTCGGGGAGAGGCTACAACCATGTCTCACTTCCTTGCCAACCACTGCTTCCCTTTCATACCCCACGACTCTTATGACTGCCATCTGGTTTCTGGACAAATTGTAAATAGCCTTTCGCTCCCTGTATTTTACCCCTGCCACCTTCAGAACTTGAAAGAGAGTATTCCAATCAACATTGTCAAAAGTTTTCTCTAAGTCTACAAATGCTAGAAATGTAGGTTTGCCTTTCCTTAATCTTTCTTCTAAGGTACGTCGTAGGGTCAGCATTGCCTCACGTGTTCCAACATTTCTACGGAACCCAAACTGATCCTCCCCGAGGTCGGCTTCTATCAGTTTTTCCATTCGTCTGTAAAGAATTCGTGTTAGTATTTTGCAGCTGTGACTTATTAAACTAAAAGTTCGGTAATTTTCACATCTGTCAACACCTGCTTTCTTTGGGATTGGGATTATTATATTCTTCTTGAAGTCTGAGGGTATTTCGCCTGTCTCATACATCTTGCTGAGCAGCTGGTAGAGTTTTGTCAGGACTGGCTCTCCCAAGGCCGTCAGTAGTTCTAATGGAATGTTGTCTACTCCGGTGGCCTTGTTTCGACTCAGGTCTTTCAGTGCTCTGTCAAACTCTTCACGCAATATAGTATCTCCCATGTCATCTTCATCTACATCCTCTTCCATTTCCATAATATTGTCCTCAAGTACATCGCCCTTGTTAGTGGAATAAAAAAACTGATCTGCACCTATGCTGCATGACCACCAGGCCCCACCATCCAAGCTTAGATGCAGGAAACGCTTTTTAAGAAGTGTGCCACTTAGTGGTGTGCAGAAACCTTCAGAATGGACTTCAGTCCGGAATCTCGCTGCTGCTACGGTCGCAGGTTCGAATCCTGCGAATGGATGTAGGTGATGTCCTTAGGTTAGTTAGGTTTATGTAGTTCTAGGTCTAGGGGACTGATGACCTCAGGTGTTAAGTCCCATAGTGCTCAGAGCCATTTGAACCATCTCAGAATGAAACTCTGGCGAGAACAAGCACCAGTAGGCGCCCTCTGCTGGCTTTTCAGCTTACATTTCTTGCTCGAAACTCCCTTAATCGACCGAAGACAGGAGTTTTAAGATGTAAAATCAAACTCCTTAAATCTGGACGCCGGAACTGGGTTTAAAGATGTGACTGTGGACTGCCAAATACTGATGAACATTTCCTAGTCCGACGGAACGTGAAAAAACCGTGCACTACTCGGGATCTTATAACATGCAGTGACAGTGCTGTCTTTGTAGCTAAATACTGGCAGACCCAAAGTTGAAATATATTTCAATCACCATTATTATAACTGATATATTATTATTACGCCAACGGCATTGTCGCAGTGGCAACACCGGTTCCCGTCAGATCACTGACGTTAGTGTTGTCGGCCTGGGCTAGCGCTTGGATGGGTAACCGTTGATGCTTGCCAGGTGTGCTGACAACATGCTCTTCCGTATCCGCAACCAGTGACGCCTATCGGCCGAGGTTGACACGGCGGTAGATCGGTACCCTTAGGCCTTCCGAGGCCTGTTCGGACGAAGTTTAGTTTTTATTATTACAGGTATTATCAGTGCATTATTATTGTGATCATCATCATCATCATCCATATTTTAATGTATCATCATTTGCATCTTATCCAAACACAGAAAACAAATAAATAGCTGAAGAGTATTAAAAGTATGGTTACAAAATTTTGACCAAGGTAATATGCCATTATCTTAACTTCCTAACTGATAGAAGAATGATGAAAAAAGAGTCTAAAGAAAAGACAGGGCATAATAATGAGCTTCAACTAAAATACTTTAATCAGAAGACTTTTTAAGCTAACGATAGCATTTAAACCTGATACGAAACACTTCAGGATAAGTGCAATGTGTCTATTTCACTACTTTCCAATACACAATTTTGTTCTCAATGAACATTTGTCTTTATTTGGTATGGAACCAGAACTGACACTGTTTAACTGAATGTAAGAGTTTGTGCTCTCCTTAACATATTCGTATGCATTATAACTGTTAAAATGAGGGGATCCAAACTAAGAGTTAAAATGAAAATGACCACTCTTGCACGTATTTGTTGTTCCCCATAACACAAAAAGAGTGTTTCTAACCAAACGTATGTATGCTCTCTTCTACACAAAGCTTGCGGAATTATTAATGCCGTGTAAACCAACGCCCTAATGCGAGTGTCTCTGCTACAAGAATAGCTTCTGTAACCTTTGACGCAGGGAGTTCCATACCGTAGATATGGTTGGCATAAATCCCTTTGGCAACCTTTTTCTTGCAGGTCAAATTGGTTCTTACTGTTGGCTCTGATGATGTGTAGAGACCGATTTTTGGGATGCTGTTTATTCGTGTCTGTACATATCGTGTGAGGTAACACGTTTCAAAACTTTTGCATTTGCTGTAATCGCTAATACTCGCGTAAGATGCTTAAGGCAAATTATTCATTTCGCGAATTATTACTCGTGGTTAGGGAAACTGCCTGGGTTACTTTCTCACTGCTATCATCTACGTGTTTAGGCAATTGTTGAATCGTTCTTCATCGTTTTAAATGCACTTAATGCAGAGAGAACGTCTTGCAAAATTATGTAATGTATTGGTACAGCTTTTTGTTTCATACTTCTGTCTGTGTGACTGTTAACAGCAATTTCTAAAACGGCTACGAAGTTTATATTGAAATGTAATTCAAACTTTTTACCTGTGGATTTTGTGAACTGTAATGAATATAACTTCAGACCAACACAAATTACTGATTTATTTAAACGAAAACTTTTATATATCCGCTTGATGACTGAAAGCTAACTGACCACGACCTTTCTGAACAAGCCCTGCACAATCGCGTGTTCAGTTTCTTAAATTTTTATGCACGCATGCATTGGACACACAGTGATATATTTTGGAACCACTACATAGCAGCGCATTACTAAAAGCAGCGTGATTTATTTCAGGTCAACATGCAGCGGAGTCATTCATTACAGGTACCGTTACAGAGCAGAGCGTATTTTCGTTTGTGCAGGTGAGAATTGATATCAGGATATGTGTTTGGGGAACAGTACACATTTATCTGTTTGTATGTAGTTTCAAAGCAGCTTCTGTAACTACCATGGTTATTCCACACGAAAGTTAACCTTACAAAGTCTTGAATATTGTAGGGCAAATTATTGAGTGATGTGTTTCACAAATAATTGCTTCTCATTTTAAAAGTCATCAATTATTAAAGTCGGAGAGCAAATTATCGTTTACATATTCACGTGATAAAGTTTCACAGAATAAGCAAACAGATACTATGTTAATAACAATTTGTCCATTTTATTTGGACTGTTGAGCTCCGTGGCCGTGGATAATAGTATTTCACTGAAAAAATACGGCAACCAGCCACTTTTTAATGCGTTTTTTATTTACGCCAATATGCATTTCGGGTTTGCACCCATCTTCAGCTGGCAAATTACATGCATCTTCATGGATTGTACTACTGTAGTAACTGAAGATGCATGTAATTTGCCAGCTGAAGATGGGTGCAAACCCGAAATGCATATTGACGTAAATAAAAAACGCATTAAAAAGTGGCTGGTTGCCGTATTTTTTCAGTGAAATAAGATACTATGTTATTCAGCGATAGTTTCAGTTTATGTATTTCGCACATTACACCAAGACCACAGCAGTAAAAAGTTTTCGTAGCATCAGGCCACAGCTACCGTTTCCATTCTCAGTTGTTAGGTCACATATTCGTATTCCATACTACATTTAGATCATTACATTTAAATAAACATTCAGAGATTTGTCACACTGCAGTTCAGGACGTTGCATAATAATTCATTTCAACAAGTTACAATCTAAAGATTATGTTACATCGTAATTAGAACATTACGCGCAGAAGTTACTAAGTTAGAAGGGTAAACATAAAGATTACAAAGTCTTTCAATTTGACGTCAGTTCGCTGACTTCCGTGGCGCTGAGCTAACAGCACCCAGTGCACATAGACGGTGGCCTTGCGGAATTAAGGTTGGGTGATAATTAGACCATTTATCGATCTTTAACGAACTGTGGAGTTCACGTCCGCCCGCATACATTCTCCAGGTCTACCGCAGTCGTCTTTAAGGCTTCTTAGATGTTAAGGAAAGCTCAGTGAGAACTGAAGCGTTTGCGACTTGATGTTTTGTAAGAATCTTGAATATTAAGTGGGCAGTGAGGTAAGATGTGAAGAGGAGCTTCAGAAAATCCATGACAAAACGAAAAGGACAAACAGTCAATAGGAGAAGAGATAGACTGGTAAGACTTAAAACAAGGAATGATTTCCATTTTACTACAGAGACCCATAGAGAATAAAACCTTTAGAAGAAGGCAAAGACGGGAATGCATTCAACAAACAAAGATGTTTAACGTTATGTGCTATTTTGAGAAGAAGAGGATGTTGACGGAGAGGAAGACGGGGAGATCCACAACAAAGCTCTCAGAAAAATGATGAACCCCACCAACCACCAAAAAAAAGAAAAAAATGTAGTAGAGACGAAGATAAGTTTCACCTATGACTCCGAAATGGCTGAAATTTTAATTTTAATTGCATCTCCAACACTTTTCAAATGAATATTTTACCAAAAGTGAAGCTACCAAATTACAACTCCGAAAGCCATAACGTCACATAACAGAAAAAAACGTTGCCAAGTATACCTCATGGGTGGTCGAAGAACGCTGCTATCTCCCGAACGACCTCTGCTCGGTCCGGCACACAGTTTTAATCTGCCAGGAAGTTTCAATCCTCTTTCATGTTTCCCGTGGTTTCCCTAAAGCACTTAAGACAAATGCCGGTGTGGTTCCACTGAAGGGGCACCATCGATTTTCTTCCTCGTCCTGAGCTTCTGCTGCGTCTCTAATAATCTCATCGTCGACATATGTTGAAGCGTAATTTTCCATCTCATATGAGAACTGAAACTTTAACGAAGACAATTTAACTCTTAGAGGCTCGTTAAGTTTAGTCGCAGGGCCCGCTGTGTTCGTCATTAAGTTCTCAGTAGCGCTCTCGCGTCCGTAACGTGCGATTTGCGATTTCATGCCACCTACTGCGCCTCTCAACAAAATAGTTTATGTTAATACTGCAAATCTACATCCGTTTCTATACTTAAACTGTGTACACCATTTTGCAAATCTTAACCCTCCAGTAGGCACACACTGTTCCTGAATTACGTGATTCTAGGATCATTTTCACAGTTATTAAAGATGATATCAATGCTATTTCAAACATGGGTCAACAGAAGCGATAAATATTGTGGTACCACTATTAAATAAACATCTTCTCTTTCTCCAGGCAACTTCCTTCATTCTACCACCCATTTTCGCCCCCTTTTCCAACTTCATGTCAATGAATGTTCATTTAACATTAATTTCAAATTTTCAGCTATTCACATTACTGGGAAACATAATAATACGATATTTTTTCTTCCGTTGCAACAGAAGACAGAAGGATTTTAAAACATAAGTATTAAATTAAACATTTAAATTTTCAAAATATTTTTCCACGATCATTTTATTTAAAACTACCGGAATTTGCAATGAAATTCTGCAGAGTTATGCATATAACCTATGCATAGACAGTTGTTATTTAACCCTTTATCGTATTATGATTGTTTTTGAAATACCTCTTTAAGAGAAACTAATTTTTGTATAAAAAAAACAAAGATAAACTTGTTGTCATAACTCGTGTGCTAAAAGGCTACACGAAATAATAAAAAACAAATACACATCCGGACACTTTTACGAGGACAATCAAAACGTTCTCCTTCTGGCCTCGTTCCGAAAGGTAATATTGTGTTCTCGGATTACTCGACGTCAGTTCCCGAGAATACAGATACGCGCTGGAATCTAGAACTTCTCACATCTAGGTCCTCGGATAGCCTAATTACAACTTAATGTGTTCGAGATTCTATTCTCGGTCACTCATAGAATATTTTTGTGTCACTTAACATGTTTTCCACCTCCGAAAACTGCCTACTTTCGGGATGGCTCGGGTTTGATTTACAATTGCCAAACCCTGTACATCTGGATGATAATAGCTCCCTGGTACGAGTAACACATCAAACCAACTCTAATACAATCGCGCGTAGTACAACACTGTCGTTTTAGTGACTAACTTTGCATGTATTATCGCGTCCTTGTGTAAAATACTGTTTTTTTCACTAGAGCGTGAATGGGTTTTATTTCCTCGAAGCGCCAGAGTTCTTCCGGGATGCTGTTGAAAACGGACGCTCAGTTTACAGTTTTATGGAAATATTCTTCACACAAAAATTTTCGTTTCAGTCACTAATCATTCTCAAAAATGATAACAGTATGCTCACTTAACAAAACACACATATCTATAATTTATACATTTAACTTTCTGGTCGTGCTGTCCTTAACATACTAGAAAATGCCTTGTAAATGAGCCTAAAATGATTGTGTAAATAATATTACTACATAACCGCAATTTTGACACAAGATTTCAATGAAAACTATGTGAAGTATTTCAATGCATTCCGCACCATTGTGTGTATCTTCCATCAGGGCACCTTTAGTTTCCATGATGATGCAATGAAACTTTAAAGGATGACGCAAAAGAGCAATCGTACCAGTTTTAGATAGGAACTCCTGTCGTTCCTACATGTACTGGAGTTGGACAAAAATATCGAAACACCTCGAGAAGTGCGTGTTTGAATATACATTCAGATGCTAGAAAGTTGCGTGTTGTGTTTCACCACGAACAGAATCAAATGGTTCAAATGGCTCTAAGCACTATGGGACGTAACATCTGAGGTCATCAGTCCTCTAGACTTAGAGCTACTTGGCTCAAATGGCTCTGAGCACTATAGGACTCAACTTCTAAGGTCATTAGTCACCTAGAACTTAGAACTAGTTAAAGTTAACTAACCTAAGGACATCACACACATCCATGCCCGAGGCAGGACTCGAACCTGTGACCGTAGCAGCAGCACGATTCCGGACTGAAGCGCCTAGAACCCCTCGGCCACAGCGGCCGGCGAACGGCATCTCAATACGTTGGAAGCGTCAGCCATGGTCAGAACAGTATTCTGTTAAGCTTTGAATGCATGAAGTCTGAACTAAGTGAATTCAGAATGGGAAAATTGTTGGCACTCACATGGTGCTCTGCTTCCGTAACCAACGTAGCCGAAATGATTGGTGTTTCAGGAGGCATGTTATCGAAAATTTATACCATATATAAGGAAATCGGAAAACCGTTACGTGGTGTGTCATAACACGGACGAAAGTGTTTGTTGAGAGATCTTAACTGAAGATGATTGTGACGACAATGGGAAGATGACAGCTACAAAAGTTACCGCATAACTCAATGTCGCACTCGCGAACCCTGTCAGCACCAAAACAACAAGAAGAGAGCACCATAAGCAGTGAACTGCTGGGCGAGCTGGAAGTTCAAAACCACTCATCAGAGATGAAAATGACCATAACAGGAAAACACGATGATGAACTCATAAAACCTAGACTATGGAGCAATGGAAGAAATTCATTCGTTGGGATAAGTCTTGTTCCGCAGAGTTTACAACTTCTGGCCGACTTTACGTCCCAAGGACAACAGCCTTGTTGTATTGAATACACCGGTTCCCGTCAGATCACCGAAGTTAAGCGCTGTCGGGAGTGGTCGCCACTTTGATGGGTGACCATCCGGGCGCTGTTACCATTTTCCGGGGTGTGCTCAGCCTCGTGATACCAATTGAGGAGCTAATCGACCGAATAGTAGCGGCTCCGGTCAAAGAAAACCATCTTAACGAACGGGAGAACGGCGTGCTGACTACATGCCCCTCCTATACTATCCTTAGCTGAGGATGACACGTAATCAGATTGTCCCGATGGGCCATTTGTGGCCTGAAGACGGAGTGCTTTTGCTTTATGTCCCAAAACTGAAACATGAGAGAGATTCGGTGACGAATTGGGTTCCATTGTTACTCTGAGAGGTCGCATTAACCCCAAAGATTTCGTGACCGTTTTGGGTGATCAGGTCCATCCCCAATGGTGGTGATATATTCAAAGACGACAGGGCTCCCGTTCACACAGCTCGTATCAACTAGGGCTGGTTTTTGTGAGCACGCCAATGAGGTTCTCATTCCCCTTGTCCACCAAAGGCACCAAATCTCAATTTTATTGAATTTTTGTGATCTACTGTGGAGAGGAGATGGTGCGTGGTCGCTATCCACCTCCATCATCATTACCAAAAGTTGCCACTATTTTGTAGGGTGAATGTTATATAAGATTCTCTTAAAAACCATACAAGTTTATACATTCAGAGACGACCACAAGCTGTTTCGAATGCCGAGGATTTCCTTGCACCGCATTAGACGTGGTGATGAGCTGTGTTTTTGGTGCTTCCATATTTTTGACAACTTCTTGTATTTCAATACAGTGTCGGAATTCCCGAGTTTACTGTGGATAAAATTGACTGTTCAAAAAAAGTTTTGCGTCTCATACTCATCTCCAAACATGTGTGGGCTTATTCAAGAGGAGCAGTGTATGGAAGGATAAGCCTATCTTCACGAATAATTTAGCTGAAAAAAAAAGTGAACAACCAAAATAAAGACAGTCTTTTCGGAGGTAAATGTCTTGTGATTAAGGCCTCCCGCCAGGTAGACCGTTCGCCGAGGGCAAGCCTTTCGTTATGACTCCACTTAGGCGACTTGCGCGTCGATGGGAATGAAATGATGATGATTAGGACAACACAACACCCAGTGCCTGAGCGGAGAAAATCTCCGACCCAGCCGGAATCGAACACGGGCCCTTAGGATTGATATTCTGTATCGCTGACCACTCAGCTACCGGGGGCGGACTGTTCGGAAGTGAACACTGTACTGCGTGGGCGCTATGTCTTTTCTAGTGTCAATTGTACATACACTAGGTGTGTCTCTACACCGTTGCTAGGAGATCAGAGGACGCTTGGCCGCAGGAGTGCGTAAATAAACAGCTTCACACAGGATGTATGCTCGTAGTCGGATAGCTAAGGCTGACTGACAGTTTGGCAGCGGTGAAGGTCGAAGGATCGTGTTTACCAGGGACGTGCGATCCCTCCGTTATGCCTGAACATTGCTGGAAGGCGGCGGCGGCCTCGCCTGTGGAGTGTTCTCGGCGCCGTCAAGCCAGTTGGTCGAGTTAACTGACAGCTGCTCGACCGTTGAAGGGAGCACATTTGCTCAGGGGACCTTTTCCGGCCCATATTGTAAACCAAGGTGAGGTCCTTCGGTAAACAGCGTTAATTTTGTGCTCGTTGCCTGCATCCTGGTTCTTTTCACGCCTGCTTGATATTTGTGCCATTACTCTGGTCTGGTGTTGTCAGTCAAAGGCGCCCGTTTGTGCTTTCCATATAATACACGTTTACACAAATTGTGGCGAATGTGCATCAAGTCTGTTGTGCCTTCTCCATATTTCTGAACTACGTGGGTGGCTTGTAGCGTCTTCAACGTGCTTCCCTTGATTTCGCTCTGTAAATTTCTTGCAGTTTTTTCTTTACGTCATGCTTGATAGCTTTTCTTAAGGTGCCCAGTATTTTATTACGTATTGTTTAATGTCTGGAATTTTACCGAATATAGTCTCAATTTAAAGTTGTAATTTAATTTAAATACTATTTAGCCCTTAGTGCTAGCCGGGCTGCTCTGTCGAAGCTTTTGTGCCAGCCGCTGTGGCCGAGCGGTTCTAGGCGCTTCAGTCCGGAACCGCGTCTGCTACGGTCGCAGGTTCGAATCCTGCCTCGGGCATGGATGTGAGTGATGTCCTTAGGTTGGTTAGGTTTGAGTAGGTCTAAGGTCTAGAGGACTGATGACCTCAGATGTTAATTCCCATAGTGCTCAGAGCCATTTGAACCATTTTGAAGATTTTGTATTGGTTTATATTTAGGCAGAGTAATGTTTAATTCTCTTTATTTGCGTGCTGCAGGAGAGATTAGATACTATATAATGAGTTGTTTCTGAGAGACAGAACGGTG
This sequence comes from Schistocerca gregaria, assembly GCF_023897955.1. Taxonomy (NCBI): domain Eukaryota; kingdom Metazoa; phylum Arthropoda; class Insecta; order Orthoptera; family Acrididae; genus Schistocerca; species Schistocerca gregaria. The sequence continues at coordinate 288,659,966 of NC_064924.1, forward strand.
CTTTTCACGAAACGGTTTTCCAGTACCAGCTGTTAGTGTGTCTCGTTTGGTAAGGTAGTTGGCCAGCTGATTATATATTAAGTCCTCATTATTTGTCATCTGCAACCCTCTTTAACTATCCGACTGTGCAATATTACTTGTCCTACCATTTTTTACCTCGCTGCCCGCTGTGCCTTGTTCATTATGTTTATATATTTGATCGGCTATTGTCTTAATTTGCTTCCATGTCGCCCCGAAGTTGGGGATTTATCTCACTAGAAATTTTTCAGTCATATAGACTGTAACTGATTTCATGTAATTTTGTTTTAGATGTCTAAATAAATTTAAGAACTGCTGCCTAGAGCCGGCCGGTGTGGCCGAGCGGTTCTAGGCGCTACAATCTGGAGCCGCGCGACCGCTACGGTCGCTGGTTCGAATCCTGCCTCGGGTATGGATTTGTGTGATGTTATTAGGTTAGTTAGATTTAGGTAGTTCTAAGTTCTAGGGGATGGATGACCTCAGATTTTAAGTCCCATAGTGCTCAGAGCCATTTGAACCATTTTTTTGCTGACAAGGGGAGATCTGAAATATACGTTCAGCCTATTGTTTGCTTGGCCACTGTGCTGTATAGCTCTGTCAATGGATTTCTTGCGCTTTAGGAGGATTTCAGAGAAATCTTAAAGAACCTTCGTTGTTGATGTCTTCAGTCCTGAGACTGGTTTGATGCAGCTCTCCATGCTACTCTATCCTGTGCAAGCTGCTTCATCTCCCAGTACCTACTGCAACCTACATCCTTCTGAATCTGCTTAGTGTACTCATCTCTCGGTCTCCCTCTACGATTTTTACCCTCCACGCTGCCCTCCAATGCTAAATTTGTGATCCCATGATGCCTCAAAACATGTCCTACCAACCGATCCCTTCTTCTAGTCAAGTTGTGCCACAAACTTCTCTTCTCCCCAATCCTATTGAATACCTCCTCATTAGTTACGTGATCTATCCACCTTATCTTCAGTATTCTTCTGTAGCACCACATTTCGAAAGCTTCTATTCTCTTCTTGTCCAAACTAGTTATCGTCCATGTTTCACTTCCATACATGGCTACACTCCAAACAAATACTTTCAGAAACGACTTCCTGATACATAAATCTATATTCGATGTTAACAAATTTCTCTTCTTCAGAAACGCTTTCCTTGCCATTGCCAGTCTACATTTTATATCCTCTCTACTTCGACCATCATCAGTTATTTTACTTCCTAAATAGCAAAACTCCTTTACTACTTTAAGTGTCTCATTTCCTAATCTAATTCCCTCAGCATCACCCGATTTAATTTGACTACATTCCATTATCCTCGTTTTGCTTTTGTTAATGTTCATCTTATATCCTCCTTTCAAGACAATGTCCATTCCGTTCAACTGCTCTTCCAAGTCCTTTGCCGTCTCTGACAGAATTACAATGTCATCGGCGAACCTCAAAGTTTTTACTTCGTCTCCATGAATTTTAATACCTACTCCAAATTTTTCTTTTGTTTCCTTTACTGCTTGCTCAATATACAGATTGAATAACATCGGGGAGAGGCTACAACCCTGTCTCACTCCTTTCCCAACCACTGCTTCCCTTTCATGCCCCTCGACTCTTATTACTGCCATCTGGTTTCTGTACAAATTATAAATAGCCTTTCGCTCCCTGTATTTTACCCCTGCCACCTTTAGAATTTGAAAAAGAGTATTCCAGTCAACATTGTCAAAAGCTTTCTCTAAGTCTACAAATGCTAGAAACGTGGGTTTGCCTTTTCTTAATCTTTCTTCTAAGATAAGTCGTAAGGTCAGTATTGCCTCAAGTGTTCCAACATTTCTACGGAATCCAAACTGATCCTCCCCGAGGTCTGCATCTACCAGTTTTTCCATTCGTCTGTAAAGAATTCGCGTTAGTATTTTGCAGCCGTGGCTTATTAAACTGATAGTTCGGTAATTTTCACATCTGTCAGCACCTGCTTTCTTTGGGATTGGAATTATTATATTCTTCTTGAAGTCTGAGGGTATTTCGCCTGTCTCATACATCTTGCTCACCAGCTGGTAGAGTTTTGTCATGATTGGCTCTCCCAAGGCCGTCAGTAGTTCTAATGGAATGTTGTCTACTCCGGGGGCCTTGTTTCGACTCAGGTCTTTCAGTGCTCTGTCAAACTCTTCCCGCAGTATCATATCTCCCATTTCGTCTTCATCTACATCCTCTTCTATTTCCATAATATTGTCCTCAAGTACATCGCCCTTGTATAAACCTTCTATATACTCCTTCCACCTTTCTGCCTTCCCTTCTTTGCTTAGAACTGGGCTGCCATCTGAGCTCTTGATATTCATACACGTGGTTCTCTTCTCTCCAAAGGTCTCTTTAATTTTCCTGTAGGCAGTATCTATCTTACCCCTAGTGAGATAAGCTTCTACATCCTTACATTTGTCCTCTAGCCATCCCTGTTTAGCCATTTTGCACTTCCTGTCGATCTCATTTTTGAGACGTTTGTATTCCTTTTTGCCTGCTTCATTTACTGCATTTTTATATTTTCTCCTTCCATCAATTAAATTCAATATTTCTTCTGTTACCCAAGGATTTCTAGCAGCCCTCGTCTTTGTACCTACTTTATCCTCTGCTGCCTTCACTACTACATCCCTCAGAGCTACCCATTCTTCTTCTACTGTATTTCTTTCCCCTATTCCTGTCAATTGTTCCCTTATGCTCTCTCTGAAACTCTGTACAACCTCTGGTTCTTTCAGTTTATCCAGGTCCCATCTCCTTAATTTCCCACATTTTTGCAGTTTCTTCAGTTTTAATCTACAGGTCATAACCAATAGATTGTGGTCAGAGTCCACATCTGCCCCTGGAAATGTCTTACAACTTAAAACCTGGTTCCTAAATCTCTGTTTTACCATTATATAATCTATCTGATACCTTTTAGTATCTCCAGGGTTCTTCCACGTATACAACCTTCTTTCATGATTCTTAAACCAAGTGTTAGCTATGATTAAGTTGTGCTCTGTGCAAAATTCTACTAGGCGGCTTCCTCTTTCATTTCTTAGCCCCAATCCATATTCACCTACTATGTTTCCTTCTCTCCCTTTTCCTACACTCGAATTCCAGTCACCCATTACTATTAAATTTTCGTCTCCCTCCACTATCTGAATAATTTCTTTTATTTCATCGTACATTTCTTCAATTTCTTCATCATCTGCAGAGCTAGTTGGCATATAAACTTGTACTACTGTAGTAGGTGTGGGCTTCGTATCTATCTTGGCCACAATAATGCGTTCACTATGCTGTTTGTAGTAGCTCACCCGCATTCCTATTTTCCTATTCATTATTAAACCTACTCCTGCATTACCCCTATTTGATTTTGTGTTTATAACCCTGTAGTCACCTGACCAGAAGTCTTGTTCCTCCTGCCACCGAACTTCACTAATTCCCACTATATCTAACTTTAACCTATCCATTTCCCTTTTTAAATTTTCTAACCTACCTGCCCGATTAAGGGATCTGACATTCCACGCTCCGATCCGAAGAACGCCAGTTTTCTTTCTCCTGATAACGACATCCTCCTGAGTAGTCCCCGCCCGGAGATCCGAATGGGGGACTATTTTACCTCCGGAATATTTTACCCAAGAGGATGCCATCATCATTTAATCATACAGTAAAGCTGCATGTCCTCGGGAAAAATTACGGCTGTAGTTTCCCCTTGCTTTCAGCCGTTCGCAGTACCAGCACAGCAAGGCCGTTTTGGTTAATGTTGCAAGGCCAGATCAGTCAATCATCCAGACTGTTGCCCCTGCAACTACTGAAAAGGCTGCTGCCCCTCTTCAGGAACCACACGTTTGTCTGGCCTCTCAACAGATACCCCTCCGTTGTGGTTGCACCTACGGTACGGCCATCTGTATCGCTGAGGCACGCAAGCCTCCCCACCAACGGCAAGGTCCATGGTTCATGGGGGGGGGGGGGGCCTTTATCGATCGTAAAACTTACTTGCGTGACCATCGGCCGGTAATTCAGTTAACCTGTAAATATTCTCACTTACTTTAATACTACTACCTTGCAATGTGCAGTATCCTTGAAATTTTGCTTGTGCTTCATCTTGGTTAATTACTTTCGTTGGGCCATGAGCCGTTTGGTAAATTGCCAAGTATAATCATTGGTTTCAGCATTTATGTTCTTATTCTATAATTGTTCTTTGTGTTTTCAGACCTTCTTAAGATAAGCTTTTGGGCCTGAATCCGTTGATCAAGTTGCTAAGGATAATTGTGGATTAGCCGTGCTTTGGTACTTTGTATACTGTACAGTACTGTACTCTACCTACTTGTAACTTAAATTTAAATGCATCCAGTACAAGGACTTAAGTTAGTTCCGATGTTACTAAGTCTGTCAACTGGTTTTCTTAAATTTTCAGTCTACAGACAAAGCCACAAGGCGCTTAACTATTTAGAAGTAACTGCCAAGTACTTGCGTTGTAACTTGATTGCCATTGATTTGAAAGTCATTGTACTACTGCAGTTCCAAACGTTAAGTTACGTGCAAATCACTTGGCCGTTTTGCTTGATTGTTCTTGATATCTACTCCTTGTTAGCAACTTATGCTAAAGATTATTTTTTAATTTTAAAACAGTGCTTACTTGCTGTGATCCCCTTATCGGTATACTTTCCTCACTATAAAGATTTTGATTGTTTTTAATAAACTGTTTTCAAAATATACTTGATTTGTTGTCGCAATACCTTTCCAGTCCCCGGCCATCTCCCTACCTAACCATCTTTGCAGAACTGTAAGAGCATATTTTCCTGCTGGCTAGCATTCAAGCCGCGCTGGATTAGCCGAGAGGTGTGAGGCGCTGCAGTCATGGACTGTGTGGCTGGTCCCGGCGGAGGTTCGAGTCCTCCCTCGGGCATGTGTGTGTGTGTGTTTGTGTGTGTGTGTGTGTGTGTGTGTGTGTGTGTGTGTGTGTGTGTGTTTGTCCTTAGATAATTCAGGTTAAGTAGTGTGTAAGCTTAGGGACTGATGACCTTAGCAGTTAAGTCCCATATGATTTCACACACATTTGAACTTTTTTTTTTAAACATTCAATATCGTAGTGTCCGACCCCAAACTTTGTAAGATTCTTGGATTGGATTCTCCTGCCCTTGGTATGTTATCCTCAAGCCACTCAAGTAAGTCCCAGTCTTGAATGGAGGAGCCCCTGGGGTTATCCAGTGTGTGATTTGGGGGGGGGGGGGGGGGGAGGGGGCACGGGAAGGAAGTACTTGCGACGACACGCTGCCTGCAAGTTACAGTTTGTGCTGAGCGTGGTGAAATGGGTTAGTGCCAGCAAATATTACACACGATTCCACTCACTTGATTCCTGCCTCCTGGAGTACAGTGTTCACGAGGTGTGCAGTAGACCTGTGCGGCCTAGTCTTGCAAGAGGAGCCCGTCGCCAAAATGTTCACTAAAGGGCTGAATATCCGTTTAGAGTACCCTGTCTCGATACCCCACAGTCCTCAAATTATCGACTAAATGAAAGAGCGACTTCCGACATTCGTACATCATAGCGACTCAAAACGTGAATGACCCTCTTTCCTGCTGGGTGGTGTGCCCGCATCCTCTGTGTATTTGATAATGTCCACAAACTAGAAATTAGCTATTAGTGCTTAATGACTCATTTATTTCAATTGAGTGGTTTCAATATCAGAAAAGAAACATTCAGAAAGTTACCCAAGGCTGTTCCAGTAGCACAAAGGGGGACGCCACGTCACCTTCTTGGAGAGAGAAGTTACAATGTGGGTCCCAAAAAATTCAACCATTGGTTCACGCACTTCTAGCTGCAAGTAGCTGGGAATATTAACCACAGATTCAAAGTAGGTCTATATACTTATGAAATCTGTTACACAACAATCCGTTTGAGTTTGGGAGTAACAGAAATATTCACAAGTACAACACTAGAAACAAAAGTTACCTGTATTAGGTGTTTATCAAACTGACGCAGATATTCATGAAACACGCAGTTAAAAAACTCTTTGACAATCTACGTTTCAAACTGCCTGGAGCTGTGTGTTGCATGAAGTGTGACATAAACCGTCTATCCTAGCGTCGTTAGCTCTCGTGTTGCGGGTTGTCAGTTCAAACAAAAGTTATTTGTTATTTAGAATTTATCATTTTTGAAATGCTCTCGAACCTTTTTCGTTTATGATGTTCGTATATTCTGGAATATTCTATGTCTGTATGAACAGCAGCTCCCTCTGTCAAGAAGTTCAGCTCTGCTCTGCCTGTACGTTGATGTTCGCAATGAAAATGCTTTCACTGGTAAGTATTTTGTACTTCATTGTCGACCCTGATTTCGAATCTGGACCTTATTATGATTATCTGCTGATAATATTTCTCGTTAACAATTCCTTCTATTATTACTATTATTATTATTATTATTATTATTATTATTATTATTATTATTATTACATTTTATGGCCTCCATAGGACCACGCTAGACAACTTTATACAAAGGATTTTTTACTTTCCTGTCAGCCCAGTACTTCTTCATTCTCTCGGATCTGATCCTTCTTTCTTCATCGCAAATCACCCTTCCTATTGTCTGTTGATTCTCGTTTGCAGTAGGGTTTGTTTGTCTGCGAATTTCCTGATTTTGTCAGTTTTGTTTCTTAGACCCTGCAATGTAATCTGTTGCTCATCCATATCTTCCTTGATTTCTGTAATCCATTTAATGTTGCATTTACTATTCCACAATTTTTCTATTATTCTCCTGATGATCCTGTTCTCTGGTGTTTTGATTAGATATCCGAAAAATGAAATGCGTTTCTTCCTGATTGTACTCATTGCCGGGTCTATTTCCTTGTAGACTTTCATTTGTAGCTACTCTCCAATGTCCATCTTTCTGGTACGATTTGTTGATGCACGTTCTGATGATTCTTCTCTCTATTTTGAGTATTTTGTCTATTTGTACAGTGTTAGATGGTTTCACTTGCGTATGTTATTTCTGGTTGAGTTGTTGTTCTGTAGTGTTTTAATTTTGTTGCTATTGACAGTCTCTTTTTGTTGTAGGTGTTCTTGGTGATATATTATGCTCTAGTCAATTTGTTTCTTCTATTATGGCATGTTGGCTTTTCGTTGAGGTCATATGTTATGATTTCTCACAGATATTTAAATTTATCTACATTTTTTATTTCTTGGTATCCTATGGCAATTTTGTTTATGAGTGGTGGGTCAGTTAACATGACATCTGTTTTTTCAAAGGATATTACAAGACCAGTTTTCTGTGCTATTTCCTGTAGTGAGATGACTTCTTGTTTCGTTTCCTGAATACTGTAGGACAAGAGAGCTAGGTCATCAGCAAATCCTAGACAGTTTGAAGTTACGATGTCTTTGGGACCTGCAACTTGGATGTTCTTTGGGTTAGTCTTGCACTATTCCCTCATTATGTATTCTAAAGCACAGCTGAACAGTAGGGGTGCCAAGCAATCTCCTTCTCTTAAATCTGTTTTTATGATGAATGGCTAAGAGAGTTCCCCCCTGAACTTGACTTTTGATACAGTGTTGGTTAAGGTGGGTTCCATCAATTTCATTAATTTTGCGTGGAGCCCCAAATTTCTCAAGCTTTTTAACATTGAAGGTGTATGGATACAGTCAAATGCTTTTTTAAAGTCCACTAAGGTTATTACAAGAGGTTTATTTAGTTTCTTGTAATATGCTATGGCTAATTTTAAAGCGATGATCTGTTCTGCACAGCTTCTCCAAGGTCTGAAGCCTTCTTGGTATTCACTTAATTCTTCCTCTAGTTGCTCTTTGATCCTCTTGTATAGGACTCTGGAGAAAATCTTGTATGTGCAGTCTAAGAGACAGATACCTCGGTAATTATCTGGGTTGCTTTTATCTCCTTTATTGTGGAGTGGGTGGATTTTGGCTGTGGTCCAATGTTTGGGAAACTTCTCTGTTATCCAGATTTTAGTTAGGGCTATGTATAAGGATGTTCGAACTGTATCACTGGCATATTTCCACATTTCTGCCAAAACTTGGTCTTCTCCGCATGCCTCGTAACTTTTCATCTCTCTGAGAGCCATTTCCGCCTCTTGGATTGTTGGAGGATTTATCAGATCAGGTGGAGTCTTGATGAGTGTGTCTGTATTAATTGCTAAACGTTCATGAAGTTTTTCACATTTCAAAAGTTTACTAAACGTTTTTTTCCATAATTTTGGCATTTTCTTCGTCATTATGTGTTATTTTTCCATCTTCCCATTTCAGCATTAACGTGGGAGGGGTAAAATGTTGTAATTGTCTTACAAACATTTTCTAAATGTCTCTGGAATTGGTTTTGTGGTAATTTTCTACTACTGACTCGAATAGATCTTTCTGTGATTGTCTCCTAGTTTCCTGATAATTTATCTGAACTTTTTCCTGATATTTTTGGGGTTTGTTGCAATTACTTCTGTTTTGTGTGGTTGAAATTTTAACCATGCATGATGTCTTTCTTCATGAATTCCTTCTATACAATAGAGAAATTCTTGAATAGAAACAGTCATTCATATATTTAAAAACACTGAGCACGAAGACATACAAACATTTTCTGTAAAATATGTGTTCTATTTTGGTTTAGTTAATACGTTATTCATCGTAAGGTTTAACGAGAATATGATAGATGGAAAATGTAACTAACAGCCTGGTGCAAACAATGTTATTCATTAATTCTTTTGAACTGATGGTGCCCACCGTGAAGATATCAGGCAAGTGCGCACGAAGAGCGTAAGTTCGATAGCTTACGAAAGGGGTGCATGCTAAACGTCAGTATTATTGATGGAGTACTGGTGGTACTCAGTAGCTTACGAGGTGGCAAAGAAACGTTTACACAATTCAAAAATTTAAATAACGTCGTTCCTTTAGGGAACAGAGCGCGTAATATGTGGAGTTAAAATACACTTAACCATACTTGGAAAGATGTAACAACAGTCACAACGTATATGGCCCATTATTTAGGAAATCTGTTCATTCCATTAACCCAGCTACACTTTTACGGCGTGTGTGCCGCTTTCGCTAAAGTATCTTTGAAGGAACAGTTTCTCCCGTTGCCTACATACTATACAGCTGCACAGAAATAAAAGACAGGCTAGCAGGTGCTAAGGTTTCCATCACGCTAATGTAAACATTGGTGCCACACCGGCAAAATAAAGCAACCGCAGCGCTGATTTATGGCTGTGCTTCTTTGTCTACCTGCGCAGCTGCTGCTGGCACCATTGTGACGTGGCCACCAGTCACGGACGCGTCCTCCTCTCCACGTACCTGTGGACAGAGAATGACGTCACGTCAGTGTGGATACTCGCTGGACAATGTTATCTCACTTCGTAAGATAAGATAACACTCCCTGTCAGTTTTTAGGTCTCAGGTTGGTTCTCTCCTCTGCAAGTGTCAGCAAAATTGGATACGAACATTTCAAAGTTGCGTTGGATTTGCAAGCTGAAACACGATGCTATAAGAAAAATTCCTGGCAAAGAATAAACGAAAAGGCTGATAATTAACTGTGAACCATTACATTCTATGGGCAAATTATTATATTACAGTATCTATTATCAAGTATTACCACCATCACAATTAATACTTAATGCCATAAGTGAAAAATGTAAACTCCCCTGGTCGAGAATGTCACAATTATTAGATGTTGCAGGCTTTCATCCGGCGACCGACTGAATGTCTTGGAGAAACCCAACGTTTCAAACAAGGGCGCCCATAGAACAGTTTTTAGTGGTGGAGACGGAGGAGAGGGGGGGGGGGGGGAGGTGCTAATCTGGGGTAAGGTATATGTTTAATATTCTGAAAGACGAAAGGCGACTAGTAAGTAGCCATAAAAAGTTTTCAGGACTAAGTCAAAAACGTGTGTAATTCTGACTTTTAAATCGTTTTCCTGAAATAAAAACACCATAATACGCCATATTTCTTTTCCTTTCTCTGAGAGTTAGGGCTGTGGAAGCTGCAAGCTCACTGTACGTTGGATGGGTAACAGGTAAGGTTACGAGATAGGCTCTTCCGTAAATTTAAAAAGTATTGTATGCAGTAAAAGTGAAGATACCTGTTTTAAGTAATCATCACAGTACACGTTTACACCCCACAGAAAATGTTGTGCCATTACGACAGAGGCCTAAAAGGTTCGAATAATTTGCACTGAAGATGGTCACACAGTGAACGAAATCGATCTGTAAAATAAATGATTTCAGTATTTATCACCGATGCTGCCATTTATCCAAAATACGCATATCAAAAAAAGTTTTGCATTATCCCAGTTCCCAGAAATCCTGAAGACAGACGTTGACTGTAGATATTGTATCACAGACACAGCCCGTTTGAATGTTTAGAGATGCCACTAAACCCGCCAAAAGATGTAAACAACCATGCATGAGTAGCGCCTATTTGGGGGAGTGGGCCCGACAGTCGATCAGTTCCAGTCATTCCCCCCAGGAAGAAGGTACACTCCTTGTGTTGTCTGTAGTTCAACCATGCCTAGACGGTCAGTAAGTCGGTATGATCGCGTCCACATTGTTACTTTGTGCCAGGAAGGGCTCTCAACAAGGGAAGTGTCCAGGCGTCTCGGAGAGAAACAAAGCGATGTTGTTCAGACATGGAGGAAGCACAGAGAGACAGAAACTGCCTCGATCAGGCCGCCCAAGGGCTACTACAGCAGTCGATGATCGCTACCTAAAGGTTATGGCTCAGAGGGATCCTGACACCAACGCCACCATGTTGAATAGTCTTTTTCGTGCAGCCACAGGACGTCGTGTTACGACTCAAACTGTGAGCAGTAGGCTGCATGATGCGCAGCTTCAGTCCCAACGTCCATGGCGATGTCTATCTTTGCAACCACGACACCACGCAGTGCGGTATAGATGGGCCCAACAACATGCTCAATGGACCGCCCAGGATTGGCTTCGGGTTCTCTTCACTGATGAGCGTGGCATATCCCTTCAACCAGAGAATCGTCGGAGACCCGTTTGGAGACAACCCGTCAGGCTAAACGCCTTAAACACCCTGTCCAGCGAGTGAATCAAGGTGGAGGTTCCCTACTGTCTTGAGGTGGCATTATGTGGGGCCAACGCACGCCGCTGGTGGTCATGGAAGGCACCGTAACGGCTGTAAGATAAGTCAATGCTATCCTCCGACCGAAAGTGCCATCATATCGGGAGCATAATGGCGTGGTATTCGTCTTCATGGACGACAGTTCTTGCTCTCATCGTGCACATCTTGTGAATGACTTCCTTCAGGATAACGACATCGCTCGGCTAGAGTGGACAGCATGTTGTCCAGACATGAACCCTATCGAACATGCCTGGGATAGACTGAAAAGGGCTGTTTATGGACGACGTGACCCAACAAGCACGCTGAGGGATCTAAGCCGAATCGCAGTTGAGGAATGGGATAATCTGGACCAACAGTGGATACTATGCCACGACGAATACGGCTTGCATCAATGCAAGAGAACGTGCTACTGCGTAGTAGAGGTACCGGTGCGTACAGAAATCTGGACCACCACCTTTGAAGGTCTCGCTGTATGGTGATACAATATGCAATGAGTGATTTTCATGAGCAATAAAAAGGGCGGAATTGATGTTTATGTTTATCTCTATAATAATTTTCTATACAGGCTCTGGAACTCTCGGAACCGAGGTGATGCAAAACTCTTTTTGATGTGTGTATATTGACAATAATACAGTAGGGTATATTGACAATAATACAGTACTGGAGCACACAGTTCCCAGTAGAATTAGACATCTAGACAAATTAAGCATACCATGCCACCACGCTATATAAATTACTTTTCTCCTAAATAAATACCAACAATGACTGTAAGCCTTAACCGGCCGTTGTGGCCGAGAGGTTCTAGGCACTTCAGTCCGGAACCACGCAGCTGCTACGGTCGCAGCTTCGAATCCTGCCTCGGGGATGGATGTGTGTGATGTCCTTAGGTTAGTTAGGTTTAAGTAGTTCTAAGATCTAGAGGACTGAGAACCTCAGATGTTAAGTCCCATAGTGCTTAAAGCCATTTTTCGTAAGCCTTATTCAGAAGCTATATGTTCTGCATTTTACTAATTTTTATAATGTTATTACCCTGTCTCAAAAGCACGTAAAAAAAAGCAGATAGTAACTCCAGCCTGAACCTTGAGATTTTGCAAGATACACTCCTGGAAATTGGAATAAGAACACCGTGAATTCATTGCCCCAGGAAGGGGAAACTTTATTGACACATTCCTGGGGTCAGATACATCACATGATCACACTGACAGAACCACAGGCACATAGACACAGGCAACAGAGCATGCACAATGTCGGCACTAGTACAGTGTATATCCACCTTTCGCAGCAATCAAAGCTGCTATTCTCCCATGGAGACGATCGTAGAGATGCTGGATGTAGTCCTGTGGAACGGCTTGCCATGCCATTTCCACCTGGCACCTCAGTTGGACCAGCGTTCGTGCTGAACGTGCAGACCGCGTGAGACGACGCTTCATCCAGTCCCAAACATGCTCAATGGGGGACAGATCCGGAGATCTTGCTGGCCAGGGTAGTTGACTTACACCTTCTAGAGCACGTTGGGTGGCACGGGATACATGCGGACGTGCATTGTCCTGTTGGAACAGCAAGTTCCCTTGCCGGTCTAGGAATGGTAGAACGATGGGTTCGATGACGGTTTGGATGTACCGTGCACTATTCAGTGTCCCCTCCACGATCACCAGAGGTGTACGCCAAGGGTAGGAGATCGCTCCCCACACCATGATGCTGGGTGTTGTCCCTGTGTGCCTCGGTCGTATGCAGTCCTGATTGTGGCGCTCACCTGCACGGCGCCAAACACGCACACGACCATCATTGGCACCAAGGCAGAAGCGACTCTCATCGCTGAAGGCGACACGTCTCCATTCGTCCCTCCATTCACGCCTGTCGCGACACCACTGGAGGCGGGCTGCACGATGTTGGGGCGTGAGCGGAAGACGGCCTAATGGTGTGCGGAACCGTAGCCCAGCTTCATGGAGACGGTTGCGAACGGTCCTCGCTGATACCCCAGGAGCAACAGTGTCCCTAATTTGCTGGGAAGTGGCGGTGCGGTCCCCTACGGCACTACGTAGGATCCTACGGTCTTGGCGTGCATCCGTGCGTCGCTGCGGTCCGGTCCCAGGTCGACGGGCACGTGCACCTTCCGCCGACCACTGGCGACAACATCGATGTACTGTGGAGACCTCACGCCCCACGTGTTGAGCAATTCGGCGGTACGTCCACCCGGCCTCCCGCATGCCCACTATACGCCCTCGCTCAAAGTCCGTCAACTGCACATACGGTTCAGGTCCACGCTGTCGCGGCATGCTACCAGTGTTAAAGACTGCGATGGAGCTCCGTATGCCACGGCAAACTGGCTGACACTGACGGCGGCGGTGCACAAATGCTGCGCAGCTAGCGCCATTCGACGGCCAACACCGCGGTTCCTGGTGTGTCCGCTGTGCCGTGCGTGTGATCATTGCTTGTACAGCCCTCTCACCAGAGCAAGTATGGTGGGTCTGACACACCGGTGTCAATGTGTTCTTTTTTCTATTTCCAGGAGTGTATTTGATTCATTGAATCATATGCTCCGCTTGGTTGTCAGGTATGCATGGAAGCAGATGTGTGTTAAGAATCCCTTTGTAAACATCTACGTCATCATCATCACTAATATGTGTGAACATCCTTATAAACTGTGAAAGAGCATCGAAATCTGAAACTAAACTATCTGGTAAAACATGAAATCATAGCCAAGACCATTTAAAGGAGAGGTCAAACACAAAATCCGTTACCAGAACTCATTTTCGCAATCTTGTACAAAAAAGAAGTAAACTTGGAGATTATCATCAAGCTTCATCACGCCAAGTGCAATGAATTCAGCTACTCCTTCTTCACTGTGTTCTTATTTAGATACTTCAGAGTAGAAAACAAGTCCGACAATGTTGCTATGACCAAAAAGTATTACTAGGACAGCTGAATGAAGCGACGTTAAAATTCACACAGACACCTAGGTGCAACGCTTTGTAAGAATATGAAACATAACGATCACATTGGTTGGCTCAGTTGTATGCAAAGCACGTGGCATACTTCGGCTTGTTTGTAGAGTAGTGGCACTAGGGAAATGCAACCAAAATTCTATTTTTCCAGGAACGGGCTGATGTATGAAATTGAAATTTATGTCATTTACTGTAGTCGATGGTCCCTTGGCGGCTTAAAAAAAATTAACTTTCTACGTCAAAGCATTCAAAAGATAGACCTCTTATGTCACGCACTTTGATCACTTGTCAGTACCGGTATCGTTAATAGGCAAAAATTGTCGAAATTCTCGATTCTCGGGACGGATAAACTATCTACATACATAATTCGGTGTGTACTGAACCTTCGCTGGGCGAGTCGTCCTCGCGTTTATCAGCATTTTCATAATGTGATAACACTTAGATACAAGTAAAATAGTGAACTGAAACAATGTAAACGCAAAAAACAACATATGCAAGACTGTCGCGTTTTGACTTTGGTGAAGCCACACAACGTGTAACGTAATCTAGCAGTATACAGCAACAGCCAATAGAAGTAAATTTTTTGTGACCCTCAATAGATGCGTCGTACCAGTCTTCAAACCAAGTGTTTACTGTTGTGATACTTATTTGCAATTTAAATTTTCCTTTATATTAACTTGTCGATTTTTTCTGTCAACAATGATTTCGCTGAAATAACAACCTTCTAGAATTTAATATGTTAATCTCGGTTTGTTAAGGACACTGCACATTCATTTGCATATTAAAGCTATTATTCTAAGCCTATGTTCAGAACAAGGCTGCGAAGCTTAAGAAAGCTATTAAAACAAGCTTCTGTATTCATACCCAGTGTTCGCCACAATAAATTCAATAGCCTTTTAAACCTGTTTGCTGGTATTCGGAAATTGTTCTATTGAACAATGCTCGTTCAGCTAACTCCGTACCTCGTGTTTACTGTGTTAGTCAAGATTATGATACAAGGTGTTAATAAGCAGCGAGGAAAGCGCATATGTTATGTCACATTCGTTACGCTATAATAGGCCAACTGCGCAAGTACACCTTACTGTGGAAAAGCCCCACTACATGATAGTGAAATGCCAATGTAAACTAACACTCTCCTGAATTCTTTCTGAATTGTTCAGAAATTACTGGAGTAATATCCTGGCATTAGTTGTGAAACGGGTCGTGAATCGAGCCTGGAGCATTACCCGAGAAAGTCAGAGGCCCCGGATTCGAGTCCCAGTCAGGCAAGCAGTTTTGATCTACTTTGAAGTTTCTATAGAGACCACCCTTTATTGCAGAATTGAAATTTCATTCTGATTATTGCAGTAAATTTTCACGGAGCGAGGTGGCGCAGTGGCTACCACACTGGACTCGCAGTCGGGAGGACGACGGTTCAATCTCGCGTCCGGCCATTCTGATTTAGGTTTTCCGTGATTTCCCAAAATCGCTCCAGGCAAATGTCGTGATGGTTCCTTTGAAAGGGCACGACCGACTTCCTTCCCTAATCCGATGAGACCGATGACCTCGCTGTCTGGCCTCCTCCCCCAAACAACCCAACCCCAACACCAGTAAATTTTCACGATGTGACCAAAGATTTCTTAATCCCTTGAAGTAAAATTGGAGCATTTAAATTCTGCAACAGCTTTGAAATAAATATCTCACTCACAGATAACTAGATGGCAGCCATGATTGTCGTCGATATGGTGTATGCTTATAGTCCGTTCTTATCCATTTGTTAGGACGTTTAGCGTGATCTCGATTTTCGTCATTAAGGAAAGCTGATAGCATTAATAACTGTAACCAGATGAAGGAATTACAAAATCTTGTGGATACTAGCACTGGTGAATGCGTTATGGAAGCTCTCGCAGGAAACCTGATCGTGTTGCCACACAAGTAAATCGATAAAATGCAGCAATTACTGATGCACAGAGCGCCGTGGAGCAGAAACGACTCGAGGTCTGGCGTGTCTCTCCCTTCCACAAGAGTTCGTCCTGTGTTTTCTGTTGATCGCCTCCATATATCGAGTGAACGACTCTAATCTATAAAGAAGCCAGAGCGACCGCTCCGTGTTTCTATTGTTCTCGCCGGGCTCGAAGTGACGGGCCCGTCAATAATTCCCAAACGTTATTTGATATTGTCAGAGATACTAGAATCAGTGACTTACAGGATACCAGTCTGTCGCCGACATGCATATTTTCTCGAAGAAATAAAAACAGACCGAAGTAGGCTCGCTATTCAATTTAAATGGCACTGTCGTTTGTGCAGTGTTGTGAAATTCCATCTGCAAGTAAAAAGGAAAAATATGACTCTTTTACTCTTCTTTGGAATACTCTAGACGTGCATGCTAAAGAAGGAAGCTTTATGAATACAAAAAGGTAAAATTTATCATTTAGAAGCGCAGAATTTACCTCGTCCTACAAAAACTGACGGTGAAAGTTCACGGTTTGCTTGAGTTTACCTTGAGAAATAAGGAAAATCGTGAATCATGCTCCACGGAAGAACAAGTTGGCATGATATTCTTTAGTTCCCATTTTCAGTTTAGTGTAGCACTTCTCTCGTTTTATTTAACTGTAGTGGGGTGGTAGCGGAAGAGTTGTGTTTTCAAGTAATGCTTTTGGGAATCTGTAAATTTTGTTTATTTCTGACACAGCTAAGAAGCCTGAGAGTGATGTAGCCACTGAATACTGGCGTTATTTAGCAAGATACCTTACGGGAAATAGCAAAGTAAAGTGTGACCCCACGAAATTTTTTGTAGAGAGCGCATTTTCTGAGAGACGAAACCACTTTTTCCGCAAATAACTTTAATTTATTCAGACAAGTTGAGCCTGTTTTTGATTTATTTTGCGTTACTCGCCAGTTTCCATCCTTGGCCAATTTCGAATACATACTGTATTTACATCAACCTTACCTTTCGTCAGATGTAAACCAATTCGTGTTACATGGAAAAGGAATTGTTTATTAAACAAAATATTTTTCTTAATTTTTTAGATTGGAGAGGGACAAGGTGAGCGTCAGATGGGCACAAGGAGGGCGGCGGGGGCTGCGTGAGGGGAAGAGGAAGTGGGGAGGGGGTGGACTACGAGGCCGCAACACTTGTATTCGCTCCTCAGCGAGCAGGAAATAAAAAGCACAAGCGTGTTTTTAAAAACATTCAGAAGTATTAAAATATACAAGGTTTAAAGGGTGAACTATTTAGGAATTTCTTAGAGTTTTTATTAACACATGAACGAGTGCACAAAAATCAAACTGACCTCACCACCTGGTGTTTGGCATAATGGTGACTTGTGGCTGTTAGGGAGTAGGTACGGGTAGAAAATTTGTTGATTTCAAAAAGAACTGGTTGGTAGTTGTTGAAGTTTTCAGTGGGAGAGTCTTTTGGGAAGAAAGTGAACTAGCGAAGATGGAAGAAGAAGCGGAAGGTGTTGGAACGGAAGGTTAGAGAGAAGTTGTGCCCTGGCATGTAGATCGATGATACAGGGTACAGCGATACAGAGAATGGCCAGGTAGAGTTTGAATATTTTATTTGATTATTATTTTCGATAAGTCGTGACCCCATATCGTTCTGCGTAAATAAAATGGTACAGAAAGAAGGTTGTTAAAACTATTTGGAGCGATCAAGGACGTGCAGAATTTCGTTTAAAATTGTAAATAAATAAATTTAATAAGAGCCATCCCAGACGGCGCGCAGCGTTAAATCAACTTCTTACGTTTGATTTTGTATTACCATTTATTATCGCAGCCGTAGCTTCAGTTAATTTATTACTTGTCCACCAGACAGGGTCAAATACCTGATCAATAAATTCTTGTAATTCTTTCATTGCACCAAACTTTAAATCCTCCGCATTTCTTCTTCTATGAAGACCATATTTCACTATCGTACAAGACCGCCGCTGTGGTCGAACCGTTCTAGGCGCTTCAGTCCGGATCCGCGCTGCTGCTATGCCCGCAGGTTCGAATCCTGCTTCGGGCTTCGATGTGTGTGATGTCCTGAGGATAGTTAGGTTTAAGTAGTTCTAAGTCTAGGGGACTGATGCCCTCAGATGTTAAGTCCCGTAGTGCTTGGAGCCATATATATACTACCGTACAAGGAAGTGCTCGAGACGCACATTTTCAGGAACTTCATCCTCGTTCCTGCATCAATATCTGACACCAACAGACCTACCAACGGCCTTGCCTCGTTGAACACACTGTTTGCTGTCAGATCATCGATTTTAAGCAACGCTGGGTGCGGCCGGTGATAGTATATGTATGCATGCGTTGTTGGTTGCTTTCACTTTGCCTTTCGAGGCATGGTTCAAAAAATGGCTCTGAGCACTGAGGGACTTCTGAGGTCATCAGTCCCCTAGAACTTAGAACTACTTAAACCTAACTAATCTGAGGACATCACACACATCCATGCCTGAGGCAGGATTCGAACCTGCGACCATAGCGGTCACACGATTCCAGACTGAAGCGCCTAGAACCGCACGGCCACACCGGCCGGCTCGAGGCATGGTGATCGCTAATTCCCTGGATTTATACGATACTGCAATGGCTGTGTTCTTAAGAAAAAAGATGCAATATCCTTCGGACAGGCATGCATATTCGAAAAAAAAATTACATCGTTTTTCTTAACAACGCAGACACTGCAATATCGTATTGATTCGCCGTACCGGGCAGCTACTTTCAATTAAAAGTCCTTTCCTGTGCAGGAATTACATAATGTGTCTACGAGTACAGGTCGTGGCGCAGGAGCGTCGTGCGTCGTGGACGGATAGCCAAAGCGGTTAAGGAGACCGTTCGTGTAACATGGGAAAACTCGGGTTCGAGACCCGGTCCAGCACAAATTTTCGTTGTCGCCATTCCCTTAACAGATGCGGTTGTTAGAATCCACAACTGCGAATACATTTATTATGTTGCTGCATTTAATTCCAAACCTATCCTCAGTGTCTCATGGAGTGAGGGAAGAGAGCGGCCGATGTGGCCGATCGGTTCTAGGCGCTTCAGTCTGGAACCGCGCGACCGATACCGGCGCTGGCTCGAATCCTGCCTCGGGCATGGATGTGTGTGACGTCCTTAGGTTACTTAGGTTTAAGTAGTTCTAAGCTCTAGGGGACTGATGACCTCAGAAGTTAAGTCACATAGTGCTCAGAGCCATTTGAACCATTTGAGGGAAGAGAATGAAAATTTAAAAAGCTCTTGCAAATACCATAAGTACACATATGTATTATACGCTGAAAGGCATTAAAAAGCGATGCGCACATATACAGATGACGCCAGTATCGTGTTCACAATATATAAAAGGGCAGTGCATTGGCAGAGCTCTCATTTGTACTTAGGTAGGTGTTGTGAAAAGATTTCCGACGTGTTCGTGGTTCCACGGCGGGAATTAACAGACTTAGAACGCGGAATGGTAGTTGGAGCTAGACGCGGGGGACATTCTGTTTCGGAAATCGCTGGGGAATTCAATATTCCGAGATCCAGAATGTTAAGAGCGTTCCGTGTATACCAAATTTCACGCATAATCTCCCACCGCGGACAATGCAGTGGGCGACGGCCTTCACGTGAGGACCGAGAGCTGCGGTGTTTGTACAGAGTTGTCAGTGCTGAGAGACAACCAACACTGCGTGAAAAATCCACGGAAATCAACGTGGGACGCAAACGAACATATCGATTACGGCAGTGCGGAGAAATTTGCCGTTAACGGGCTATGGTAGCAGACGACCGATGCGAGTGCCTTTGCTAACAGCTGGATATCGGCTGCAGCGCCTCTCCTGAGCTCGTGGCCATATCGGCTGGACCCTACACGACCAGAAAACCGTGGCCTGTTCGGATGAGTCACGATTCCAGTTAGTAAGAGCTGACGGTACGGTTCGAGTGTAGCGCAGCCACGGGACAAGTTTTCAACAAGCAATGTGCAAGCTGGTGGTAGCTCCATAATTGTCCAGACTTTGTTTAGATGGAATGGACTGGGTTTCCTGGTCCAACTATACCAATACCAATCATTGACTGGAAATGGGTTATGTTTGGCTACTAGGAGACTATTTGCAGCCACTCATGGACTTCATCTTTTGGCTGACAAAGCGCCGTGTTACCAGGCCGCAACAGTTCGCGATTCGTTTGGAGAGCACTCTGGACAGTTCGAGCGAATGGTTTGGCCACCCAGATCGCCCAACATGAATCCCATCGAGTATTAATACGGCATAACCGAGAGGTCAGTTCGTGCACGAAATACTGCACCGGCCAATTATGGGTGTTTATAGAGGCAGGATGACTCAAGATTTCTGCAGGGGACTTCCAACGACTTTTTGAGTCCACTACTGCGGGCGAAAGGAGGTCCGACACGATACTACGAGGCCTCCCATGACTTTCGTCATGCCAGAGAGTAAGAAATGAACAACACTTATTGTGAAAGCCAGTTGTAAATTTACAAACAATATATCGCCCTTCATCCCCTAGCTTAATAGGAAATAATCGTGTAGATACCTTAAACGGAAGTGGATAGATAGATGAAAATAAATAATTAAATAAATAAATAAAGTATTCCGGTTTCGAACACGAGACGTAGAAGTGAGAGGATGCGACGTTGGCCACGGTACCAACAACTGGACTTCGCGGTCGCGCTCTGAAAAAGTATCTAAACTTCATTTGAAACCTCCGCAGTCGTTTCCTCAGATGGTTGAAATGGCTCTAAGCACTATGGGACTTAACATCTGAGGTCAGCAGTCCCCTAGACTTAGAACTACTTAAACCTAACTAACCTAAGGACATCACATACAACCATGCCCGAGGTAGAATTCGACCTGTGACCGTAGCAGCAGTGCGATTCCGGACTGAAGCGCCTAGAACCGCTCGGTCACAGAGGCCGGCTCGTTCTCTCAGAAACAATTAAGTATCTACGGACAAGCTGAGACAATTGATTACATGTATTGTATTGTATTGTATTGTATGTTAAACGGGGACCTAGAAACGATGGAGAGGCTCCATCCCCGCCGAAGCCGCCGGGGTCGACAACCCCACGACGACTACCGCAGTCCACTTCACCCCTCCGCCGCCCCACGCCGAACCCAGGGCTATTGTGCGGTTCGGCCCCCGGTGGACCCCCCAGGGAACGTCTCACACCAGACGAGTGTAACCCCAAATGTTTGTGTGGTAGAGTGATGGTGGTGTATGCGTACGTGGAGAACTTGTTTGCGCAGCATTCGCCGACACAGTGTAACTGAGGCGGAATAAGTGGAACCAGCCCGCATTCGCCGAGGCTGATGGAAAATCGCGTAAAAACCATCCACAGACCGGCCGGTTCACCTGACCTCGACACAAAGCCGCCGGCGGATTCGTGCCGAGGACCAGGCGATCCTTCCCGCCGGGAAAGCTGTGCGTTAGACCGCAGGGCCAACCGGGCGGGCATTGATTACTTACTTTGACTCCTCTTCCACAGGGCGAATTTTCTGGGAAATCAGGTTGCGGCACTTGCCATGTTCTCGTTACGAACGCTACTAATCGGTCGAGTTTCTATACAGTTGGCCACTCGAGGCTAAGTGCACCCTGTACCAGTGCTCCTACCAAGGGAGATCCTTGGCAGTGCCAGAAATCGAACCTGGGTGCCCCCAGGTGGCAGCTGCGGTGACGTATCTATTTCGGAGGAGCACACTTTCACCAGTAGAACACAACTACCAAAGAAATTTTCGCGCCTTGTGAGAATCTAGATGATGGTTCAAATGGCTCTGAGCACTATGGGACTTAACATCTGAGGTCATCAGCCCCCTAGAACTTATAACTACTTATATCTAACCAACCTAAGGACATCACACACATCCATGCCCGAGGCAGGATTCGAACCTGCGACTGTAACAGCAGCGCGGTTCCGGACTGAAGTGACTAGAAGTGCTCGGTCACAACGGCCGGCCGGCTGAGAATCTACAACTGGTATCACTATTGCATCTGTGCTCCTGAGCAACTGTACTCCCAAGAAACGAGATTTCTCTCAAATCTTGATCAATAGCATCCTCGGAAATTTTGATATTATGCAAGTCCACCTTAACTATTGCTTAAATGGAACGTATTTATTACGATTCGTACGACTGGCCAATTTCAGCCTTAGAGGCCATTGTCAAGTGATTAAGGTACCTATAAGTTATCAGGTATATTACGACATGCGAAATGTAATAAAGTAAATGCATGTCAAATAAGCAACAGGCAAGGTGGAACGATGACCCTGTCCAAAAATTTCACGGCTGCGATACCCTATGCGAAGAAAATGATCGTTACTCTAGTTCCATTACAAGCAGTGTTACAATGTCTTGGATCTGCTGCTTCCTTCATACACCTCCCGCAGGGATAATGAGAATGAGACGAAGAAAGATTATGGAGTGGAAGGAGGTATACATATAGCGAAAATTGCAGTGAAATGCAGGAAGATCTGCAGCGGATAGGCACTTGGTGCAGGGAGTAGCAACTGACCCTTAACATAGACAAATGTAATGTATCGCGAATACATAGAAAGAAGGATCCTTTATCGTGTGATTATATGATAGCGGAACAAACACTGGTACCAGTTACTGCAGTAAAATATCTGGGAGTATGCGTGCGGAACGATTTGAAGTGGAATGATCATATTAAATTAATTTTTTGGTGCCAGATTGAGATTCATTGGGAGAGTCCTTAGAAAATGTAGTCCATCAACAAAGGAGGCGGCTTACAAAACACTGTTTCGGCCTATACTTGAGTATTGCTCATCAGTGTGGGATCCGTTGGTTGGTTGTTTGGGGAAGGAGACCAGACAGCGTGGTCATCGGTCTCATCGGTGTACGGAAGGATGGGGAAGGAAGTCGGCCGTGCCCTTTCAGAGGAACCATCCCGGCATTTGCCTGCAGTGATTTAGGGAAATCACGGAAAACCTAAATCAGGATGCCCGGACGCGGGATTGAACCGTCGTCCTCCCGAATGCGAGTCCAGTGTCTTACCACTGCGCCACCTCTCTCGGTGTGGGATCCGTACCAAGTCGGTTTGACAGAGGAGATAGAGAAGATCCAAAGAAGAGCGGCGCGCTTCGTCACAGGGCTATTTGGTAAACGTGATAGCATTACGGAGATGATTAGCAAACTCAAGTGGCAGATTCTGGAAGAGAGGCGCTCTGCATCGCGGTGTAGATTTCTGTCCAGGTTCCGAGAGGGTGCGTTTCTGGATGAGGTATCGAATATATTGCTTCCCCCTACTTATACCTCCCGAGGAGATCACGAATGTAAAATTAGAGAGATTCGAGCGCGCACGGAGGCTTTCCGACAGTCGTTCTTCCCGCGAAGCATGGGACTGGAGCAGGAAAGGGAGGTAATAAAAGTGGCACGTAAAGTGCCCTCCGCCTCACACCGTTTGGTGGCTTGCGGAGTGTAAATGTAGATGGCCACTTTCCCGCACGCATGGCACACAGAGTCGGTAATTTTAGAACAAAGCACCTTCCGAGGCAGCTGACTAGTCAGTGGCTTTCACACTGGCAGTAGTCCACAGGCCCTGCGGGGCTCCGGTTGCATAGTAGTAAAATCTAAGTACCCTGACGCCGGCGCGGCGAAGTTTAGTGCGGCTTGTTCCTGAGCGGAGCGGCGGAACAGCTGAGCAGGCGAGCAGCTGGCCGGCGCGGCCGCCCGACTCCGGGGCAACCACCTCGCGCCCAAACAGGTTGCCGCCTGCCAGACGCAGAGCCGGCGGCCGGCGGCAGGCGGCCAGCCTCCAGCCACAGCCACCAGCTAATCTCTGACGGCCAGGGGCGCCGTAGCGGCTGACACACGACTCCGGATTGAAGGGAAACGCTCCCTCCCTCGCCCTCCCTTTGATACCAAACGTGGCGTTACATACCGTCCTAGTCTGCAGTGGAATCCACTCATTCTTTACGCCAGGTGTGGATACAGGTATGGGAGATTCTGTTACTCCCCGTCTGTCTCTTCAACTCAGTCGTTATTTTTATATTGAACCTACCAATGGTTTTTTAATGTATGCACTGAAGCGCCAAAGAAAGCGGTATAGTCATGCGTATTCAAATACAGAGGCACGTAAACAGGCAGACTACGGCGCTGCGAAGATCCACATTTGATGACTGGACGACACAAAGCTTTGGGCCTCGCGTGGGCCAGTCATCACTGACATTGGACTGTTGATATCTGGAAACATGTTGCCTGGAAGGACGAGTCTAGTTTCAAATACACTACCGGCTATTAAAATTGCTACACCACGAAGTTTACGTGCTATAGACCGGAAATTTAACCGACAGGAAGAAGTGCTGTGATATCCAAATGATTGGCTTTTCAGAGCATTCACACAACGTCGGCGCCGGTGGCGACACCTACAACGTGCTGACATGAGGAAAGTTTCCAACCAATTTCTCATACACAAACAGCAGTTGACCGGCGATGCCTGGTGAAACGTTGTTGTGATGCCTCGTTTACGAAGCAGAAATGCGTACCATCACGTTTCCGACTTTGATAAAGGTCGGATTGTAGTTGGTCGAGATCCAATGACTGTTAGCAGAATATGGAATCGGTAGATTCAGGAGGGTAATACGGAACGACGTGCTGGATCACAACGGCGTCGTATCGATAGCAGTCGAGATGACAGGCATCTTATCCGCATGGCTGTAACGCATCGTGCAGCCACATCTCGATCCCTGAGTCAACGGATCGGGACGTTTGCAAGACAATAATCATCTGCACAAACAGTTCGACGAGGTTTGCAGCAGCATGG
Source organism: Schistocerca gregaria (assembly GCF_023897955.1). NCBI lineage: Eukaryota > Metazoa > Arthropoda > Insecta > Orthoptera > Acrididae > Schistocerca > Schistocerca gregaria. The sequence goes on from NC_064924.1 coordinate 288,684,696, forward strand.
AATATCAGCTCCGAGACCATGGCTGCGGTTACCCTTGACAGGAGCGCCTGCGATGGTGTGCTCAACGACGAACTTGGGTGCTCGAATGGGAAAACGTCATTTTTTCGGATGAATCCAGGTTCTGTTTACAGCATCATGATGGTCGCCGCATCCGCGTTTGGCGACATCGCAGTGAACGCACAGTGGAAGCAAGTATTCGTTATCGCCATACTGGCGTATCACCCGGCGTGATGGTATGGGATGCCATTGATTACACGTCTCGGTCACCTCTTGTTCGCATTGGCGGCACTTTGAACAGTGGATGTTACATTTCAGATGTGTTACGACCCGTGGCTCTACCCTTCATTCGATCCCTAAGAAACCCTACATTTCAGCAGGATAATGCACGGCCGCATGTTGCAGGTCCCGTAGGCACCTTTCTGGATACAGAAAAAGTTCGACTGCTGCCCTGGCCAGCACATTCTCCAGATCTCTCACCAATTGAAAACGTGTGGTCAATGGTGGCCGAGCAATTGGCTCGTCACAATACGCCAGTCACTACTCTTGATGAACTTTGGTATCGTGTTTGAAGCTGCATGGGCAGCTGTACCTGTACACGCCATCCAAGCTCTGTTTGACTCCATGCCCAGGCGTATCAAGGCCGTTATTACGGCCAGAGGTGGTTGTTCTGGGTACTGATTTCGCAGGATCTATGCACCCACATTGCGTGAAAATGTAATCACATGTCAGTTCTAGTATAATATATTTGTCCAATGGATATCCTTTTATCATCAGCATTTCTTCTTGGTGTAGCAATTTTAATGGTCAGTTGTGTACTATCGAGCGGAAGGACGTGTAGGGGTATGAAGACAACTTCACGAATCCCTGACTGCAAGTCTGCAGGGGACTCTTCTAGTTGGTGGAGGCTCAGTAATGGTGTGGGGTTTGTGCATTTGGAGTGATATGGAACCCCGATGTGTCTAGATACGACTCTGACATGTGACACGTACTTAAGCATCCTGTCTGATTATCTGCAATCAATCATGTCCATTGTGCAATCCAACGGACTTGGGTAATTCCACCAGAACAATGCGACATCCCACACGTCCAGAATTGTTATAGAGTGGCTCCAGGAATCTTCTTCTGAGTTTGAACACTTCCGCTGGCCACCAAACTTCCCAGAAATGAGCATTATTGAGAATATTTGGAAGGCCTCGCAACGTACTGTTCAGAAGAGATCTCCACCCCCTCGTTGTCTTACTGATTTATGGACAGCCCTACAGGATTGATGGCGTCAATTGGCTCCAGCACTACTTCCGACATTAGTCGAGTACATGTTGCGGCACTTGGGCGTGCCCTCGGGGAGCCTACACGATATTAGGCAGGCGTATCAGCTTCTTTCTCTTCGGTGTACATCGTGCCTAGTTCGTCCGCCATGTCTTATTACTTTCTAAGGTTACAGAATTCCATCTCATATACTACTTCATGGTCCCCAATTTGGAACTTAAGCGTATCGCAGATCTTACTTCTGCTGTTAATGGTTTCATTTTTTTTCCTTTTTTTTCGGTTTACTTACAGTTAACAGTGGTTGTTCATGCCATTCAACAGGTCCAGCACCTGTTGTTTGTTCCCTTTGTTCACTTTTACTAAGGTTACAAATGTCATTAGCAAATCTTGTCATTAATATCCTTTCGCTGTAAATTTTATTACCAATTCTGAAGCTTTCTTTTATTTCTGTTATTGCTTATTTGGTGTATAGATTGAATGGGAGACCCGTTCTAATCCAAGCATTACGTTCTTGGTCTCCCGTTTCTGCTTGGTTCGTATACATTCAGTACATTACCCGTTCTTCCATGTAGCTTACACCTATTTGCTGAGAATTCTGGACATCTTGCGCCATTCTACATTGTCAAACGATTTTTCTACTTTGACAGATCCTGTGAACATGTCTCTAGTTTTCTTCAGTCTCCTTTCTGTTATTAAGCTCAACGTCACAACTGCCTCTGTGGTGCTTTTACCTTCCTGAAGTCAAAGTGATCGTAATTTAACAGATCATCCGAAATATTTGCTCAGGCGAACATCCGTAACTGAGGAACATATTAATACAATATAAAATGCGCCAGTAATTCCTTGTTTGTTGCACGAACGGTTGCGAAGTCTACAGCTTCTTCTTCAGGTGCCACCAAACAATTATGGAACTTAAATACTTGCCTGTCAGGCCAGTCAATCATAGGGAGTGACATTAACGTCAGACAAACGCATGGGAGCGTAGGACCAGCAACCGCAGCGGCCCCGTCGACAACTCGACACAGAAGGGGCTAATTACGAGGGTAATCCCAAAAGTAAGGTCTCCTATTTTTTTATAAGTACAGGACTCTGTTTGTGTGGCAGTTGGTCACACTGTTATGAAGAGTGATCACGCGCTGTATGTAAACATGCGCACGCTGCGCTGAGGCGCTCAGTCTTGGCTTGGCAGCTGTTGAGACTGGAGCTCCCGTTGGATGTTATGGCCAAGTGCGAATTACGCCCAGTTATTCGGTTTTTGAACGCAAAAGACACTGCACCGATTGAAATCCATCGCCAATTGACGGAAGTGTATGGTGAGTTGTGCATGGATGTCAAAAATGTTCTTAAATGGTGTAGAGAGTCTGCAGCTGGTCGGACCGAAATGCATGACGAACAAAGGAGCGGGATACCATCAATTTCTGAGAAGACAGTGTTGAAGGTTGAGCAAAGCACACGTGCAGTTCTGCGGATCTCCCTGAATGATCTCTGCACGTTGGTTCCTGATGTTTCCGAAGCACCGCTCACAAATTCTAACGGAAGCATTGAACTACCGGAAGGTGTGCGCAGGATGGATGCCACGCATGCTGACTGAGGACCACATGAGGCAACGAGTTGATGCTTCCCGCACATTTCTTCACCGCCTTGCAGCCGAACTGGACAACTTTGTGAACTCAGTTGTCACGGGTAATGAAACCTGGGCATACCACTGCACACCTGACACCAAGCAACAATCACGCCAGTGGCGGCATCCTTCTTCGCCAAAGCCGTGGAAATTCAAGCAAACAGTCTGCCGGTAAAGTCATGACAACTGTTTTTTGGGATCGGAAAGGGGCTTTGTTGGTCGACTTTATGCCCACTGGGACCACAATTAATGCTGACCGGTACTGCGAGAGACTGAAAAACGGGCATTTTTGAACCGGAGAAGAGGTGTGTTGAGCAAGGGCGTACACATTCTCCATGTCAACGCTCGCCCACACATCGCTCGGCAAACCGTTGCTCTCCTGCAACGGTTTCAGTGGAACATAATCACCCACCCTATGATCCTTACTTGGCGTCCAGTGCCTATAACCTGTTCCCTAAGTAAAAAGAACATTTGGCCAGAAAGCGTTTCAGCTCCGATGACGATGTGAAAGAAGAGGTTCATAGCTTTCTGAGCAGCATGGCGGCGAGCTGGTATGACATGGACATATAAAAACTGCCACAGCGTCTACAAAAAAAGAGTCGACAGAAATGGTGATTATGTCGAAAAATAGCTAAATGTTCAAGCTGTAAACGGATGTAAGCCATTGTAGAAATAAACAGGTCTACGTGCTTATTAAAAAAAAAAAAAATGAGACCTTACTTTTGGAATTACCCTCGTATTTGGTGGCACCTGAAGATAAATCTTTAGTCTTCGAAAGCAGTAGTTCTATAAATAACGAATCACTGGCAACTGAACCGGATTTTTTATTCTGTTAACAGATCATCAATTTTCTCTTCCATTCTTCTGTATATTTTTCCTACCAACAACTTGGATGTTTGACCACTTAAACTGATTGTGCCACAGTTGTCGCATTTATCTTTTAATTTCTGGAACAAAAAATCGAAGTGTCTGTTTCAGTTAGCACTACGATTATGAACAAAGGCCTGCAAACATTCCAGTGCGAGCTTGTAAATCAGAGGAATGCTATTTAGTTAAGTTGTTTCCGCCTACGTTGGGGAAGTAAGAATATCTGTTATCTTTTCCGGTTAGTGGAAGGTCTTTCATTCATGTCTTCCATCACTCAACTTTTTGTAGTTTTACACCTTTATTTGTTAAATCACGAACCGTATCAAATTAGTTAGCGACAGCAGGTACAATCAGCCTCTGAACGTCCGTCTTTTTCTGGCAGGAACGAACGTTAGCAGGCAGATCGCAAGCCCTTGCTTAGTTCTTCCCTCAAGCATCTGAAAAGTAGCTCTTGTTTCCGGAAGTAAATGAGGAGGCATTGACACTTCAACATTTATTAAATGGTTAAAACATTAAGACGTTTATTTACACAATTTACAGTACGTACAGATGAATAAAACAAGTACATAACTTTGTTATCCTTGTATGAAAGTATTCCACACTGTTGCAAATAGATCGTAGGACGGCCGCTGCACTAAATTTTTCTGTTGGATGGATGAAACTTTCTCGTATATTTATAGGTCTTATTTTATTTTAAAATAAAATACAGCTGAAGGCGTCGTCGTTGCTGCATAAAGAAGTAACTGTCGCTGCTTGCTGCAGGTACAAAGAAGAATAAGAAAGGGGAGTAATGCGGACGGGAGTCGATTACCTTGTCGATTACTGGCCGGCGCTCCGTGTAGGAGCAGTTCACCGATAAAAAGAGATGAGGGTGCAGATAGCTGCGACACCTGTAACGAGGGGAACGTAGAAGGGGTCTCGGTTATCTTGTAGGACAGCGCGCAGCTACGTGAACGTCAGTTAACTGTCTGCGAGGCGATAAGAAGCCGCTAGCTTTATGAAGACAGCGCCTGATATGTAACGTACAGGCCCCGGCGTGCAGCACGGCGTTTGCTGCCTTCCTGAGGGGGGGGGGATCAGATTTCTCCTTTCGATTCTCTTTAGGAGATAACGCACGGTTGGCTCAGCTCCCAGCAGCAAGTCCCATTTACATAGTATAACATTTGTCCACTTCATCCGTCAAGTGCTACATTACATTGTGCTCGTCCTCTCTTTTTTTTCTACCCTGGACCCATCCATCAGAACAGAAAAGCCAGAACCAAATTGACTACTGCTGGTTTTTCAGTACCTACTCCGCCCCTTCACACACACACACACACACACACACACACACACACACACACACACACACACACACACACACACACCAGAGAGAGAGAGAGAGAGAGAGAGAGAGAGAGAGAGAGAGAGAGAGAGAGAGAGAAAGAGAGATATCGCAACGCAAACGCGTATTATGGAATTATGACCTGTCTGGAGACGAAGTCTCCTCTGCAGTCTGCAGGAATCAACATCTGTTCTGTAAGCAGCGATGGTGTGATCACTATGTTCGTCGACGAGACTTTGAAGGCAAGAGATACCAGCAACGAGATGGATGCCGCGTTTTTTATTTCTAGAAGACGTTCGATAGATCCGCACTGTCGCCTAAGCAAAGATAATGCACTCGTGTGTCATTCATAACGGAGAGATATCTTCAGAACTAAAAGTAACTTCGGGAGTACCCTAATGAAGTGTTACAGGACGAAGGCTATTCACTACGCGTACATGTGACCTAAGTCATGACGTCGTAAGATCCATGAAGCAGTTTGAAGACGATGATGATGTCTATAGTGAAGTCATAATAGTAGATAGTTGTTTTAAAAGCAGAGCAATGATAAAACTTAGAGCAGGTATTGGCTGTTTACCCTCACCCGCAAGTGGGAGGAGGGTGGCGTGGGTGCAAGAGGGGGCTTGCCCCCTTCTACAATCTGAGGATACAGACCATTTCATTAATTGGAGAATTTTCACGAAGTTTTAGCAATAATTGACTCTGACGCTACTTAAATGAAGACTTAACATCGCCGAAAGCGATGGGAAACCTTGAGATAAGAATCAAAATACACCTTTTTCTTTTTTTTTCCACCCTTGCTGTTCACGGAAAATGACGCTGTTTCACTGGAGTGGCGGGAGTTTCGGTCGCTATTGTGCAGTCAAAATGGAGGGAATCTCTACAGAACAGTGGCGAAATAGTGCAATCAGTCTTACAGTTTTAAGGAAAGGACGGCAATCAGTTGCAAAACCCATAGTTTACTGTAGCAGATCAAAATTTCAACTTTTACATATTCATCATGGGTGCTAAAATATACAAAGACAGGTTGCATCAACAACCAATACAATATACTCTGAAGATCCAAAGAAACTGGTACACCGGCGTGATATCACGAAGCGTCCACGCAAGCAAGCAGAACTGCCGCAACACGACGTGGCATGGACTCGACTAATGTATGAAGTAGTGCTAGAGGGAACTGACACCATGAATCCTGCAGGGCTATCTATAAATCCGTAAGAGTACGAGAGGGTGGAGATTCCTGAACAGCACGTTGCAAGGCATCCCAGATATGCTCAATAATGTTCATGCCTAGGGAGTTTGGTAGAAAGCGGAAATGTTTAAACTCAGAAGAGTGTTCCTGGAGCCACTGTGTAACAGTTCCAGACGTGTGGGATGTAGCATTGTCCTGCTGAAATTGTGCACTCCAACGGATTTGGGCAATGGACATGAATGGATGCTGGTGTTGAGATTGGATGCTTACGTACGTATCACCTGCCAGAGTCGTATCTAGATGGGTCTCAATGACTCCAGCAGCATACGTTCCACCCCACTGCAGACGCTCCACAAGCTTGAAGAGTCCCCTACTGACATGCAGCGTCTTTGGCTTCATGAGGTTGTCTCCATACCCGTACACGTCCATCTGCTCGATACAGTTTGAAACGAAACTCGTCCGACCAGGTAACATGTTTCCAATCATCAACAGTCCATTGTCGCAATTGGCGGTCCCAGGCGAGGCGTAAAGCTTTGTGTCGTGCTACCATTAAGGGTACACGAATGGGCCTTCGGCTCCGAAAACCCATATCGATTATGTTTCGTTGAAAGGTTCGCACGCTGACACTTGTTGATGGCCCAGCATTGAAATCTGCAGCAATTTGCGGAAGGGTTGCATTTCCGTCAAGTTGAACGCATTTCTTCAGTCGTCGTTGGTCTCTTTCTTGCAGGATCTTTTTCCGGTCGCAGCGATGTCGGAGATTTGATGTTTTACCTCAGCCCTGTTATTTACGGTACACTAGTGTAATGGTCTTACGGGAAAATCCCCACGTCATCACTACCTCGGAGATGCCGTGTCCTATCGCTCGTGCACTGACTGTAACACCACGTTTAGACTCACTTAAATCTTGATAACCCGCTATTTTAGCAGCAGTAACAGACCTAGCAACTGCGCCAGACACTTGGTCTTATGCAGGCGTTGCCGAGAGCAGCACCATATTCTGCCTGTATACGTATCTCTGTATTTGAGTGCGCATGCCTATACCAGTTTCTTTAGAGCTTCGGTATATGTCGAATGCCACAGCTACAGGAATCCATAATTCAGTACATAACAATAACAGACAAGTTGCCAACACATGTTTCCGAGTATTATAACAAGCATTTGACTGACGGAGAACTAAGGCATTTGCTTACATCATAGCAGATGGAATGGACATACATCGTCGAGGGCCTTTTTTTATTTTAATATTTTTTAAAAATCATTTTTGTAATAATATCATAACTGATAAGTAGATGTAATAAAAGTGTACGTCTAGGGTTAAGAAATTTGTAGGTGATTCATGATCCACTTTACATGCGAGCAAAGACATGAGAACATGCGGCGTCCTGTGTAGAAATCATTGTATGCAAATACGTGATGCATTTAATATTAAGACTAATGGATTATATTCACAAACATTCATGCAATAATAGATTTATAGTATGTGAAGATGTTTAGAACCATTTAAAAACCTGGAATATATATATATATATATATATATATATATATATATATATATATATAGTGAGGTAAAAAACGGAAAACCGTACCGTATGGGACATGAGATACCCTCTCTGTCCTTACAAAGCAATTTGGTGCTAATCAAAGAAACATTGTGTAACAAAACAAATATTGTGTGATAAATTTGCAGCTACTCATTGTATTAGAGGCGCATGAATCCGATAGGGCATACCGATCACGAAACTATACAACGGACGGGAGAGCGCGTGCTGACCCCATGCCCCTCCCTATCCGCATCCGGTGACGCCTATGGGTTGAGGATGACACGGCGGTCGATCGGTACTTCTGGGCCTTCTAGGTCTTTTCGTCCATGTTCCTTTTTTTCTTTTTAATATAATAATTTATATTGGTTCAAAGATTTGACTATGTAATTAGATTTTCTTCAGAATATCATTTTATTCACAGCTAAGCTCACGGAGGGTGGCTTACGGCCTCTATGACACTACATTATGTGATCCACTGTTTTATATGACAGATTTTACTCACCACGTTTGTTCATACCTACCAGTAGTAGCGTAATAACTGAAATATAGTTTTTATGCCACAAATTAGCACCCAGGTCCAGAGTTTAAAATAGCTGTAAGCATCTTCACGTGCTTTAAATCTGTTACTGTGTACTGATTTTAATCTATTAGTCTTAAATGAAACGCATCACGCTGTTGTTGTACTCTGATTTCTATAGAGGACGCTGCATGTTCTTATGTCTTCACGCACATGTAAATGGTTGTATGTTTTTTATGGGTCACACATTTCCTATGAATTTGTAAACTCTAGACATACACTTGTATAGGATCCATTTATCAGGTATGAATTTATTACAAAAATTATTTTTACAAATATTAAAACAAAAAAGTTTTCCATGTACAGTTACGCTGATAAACCAAAACATTATGACCACTTCCTTAATAGCTTGTTTGGTCGCCGAGACATCGATGTCAGTTCACTACAATGCTCCTCCAACCATTGTAGCTCGGTTCTGGCTCCGAGACACGGACAGTTTTACTGTTGCGCAGGAGGTCTCTGAAAGCAAGATACTGCTCTCCCCAGCCTGCGTCCGTGGCGCGTTGCAGGTTTCGAGCCGCCTTTCAGCTCATAACTGCCTCTGTGGAGACGACTGTTAACCTAATGCAGCAAGAGTGTGATTCATCCGAAGCACCGACACGATTCGATCCATCGACGGACGAATCCCGATGGTACGGAGTCCACTGAAATCGTAATTGACGATGTCGTTGGCTCAACATGCGAACATGTAGGGACTGTCTGCTGCGGAGCTACACGTTCTACAATGTAAGATGAATGCTGTGCTCCGAGACACTTACGCGTGCTCCAGCATTGTTCTCTTTCGGTACACATGCCACACAGCACGATATGTCCTACTTTACAAATCGGACAAGCCTCCGAACCCCACTTTCAAAATGGCCCTAAGCGCTATAGGACTTAATATCTGAGGTCACCAGTTCCCTAGACTTAGAACTACTTAAACCTAACTAACGTAAGGACATCACACACATCCATGCCCGAGGCACGATTCGAACCTGCGACCTTCGTAGCAGCGCGGTCCCGGACTGAAGCGCCTAGAACAGCTCGGCCACAGCGGCCAGCTGAATCCCACTTTTTGTGAAGAGTTGTGGACGTCAAACCACTTAGCGCCTAGTGGTAGTTTTACTGTTCTTTTACTTCTTTCCGTACTTGCTCACGACAGTAGCACGTGAACATTCGATCAGTTTCATTGTTTAAGAGATACTCACTGACAGGCTCTGCATAATAATAGTAATCTATCCTCTGCCAAAGTCATTTGATTTCCCCAATTGCGGCCCAAATCTTCGCTAGGGTGGTCGCCGTCCGAGTCTGCTACGCTTACATACTTATGCTACTGCGCCACGTGGCCGGAACGCCCCCCAAGGCAGCTTCCAACGTTGCGTTGGGCTACGGTCGTAATGTGTTGACTTACGTGTACTCCACAGACCCTCGACAATATTTGTCCATGCCGCTTGCGGTGATGCATGCAACAAGTGACATACGTACCATTGTGTCGGAGTGCAAACACTAATACATGACAAGGGCATGCAACGCATGAACAGTCGAAATATAGAGTTGATCCAATTAACGACAGATTTCGTGACTGATTGCCGTCCTTTTGTAATACTGAAATTCTCCACTGTCGCTGCACGCACAGGGATCTAACAATCTTTTCTGTCGCTCTTCTCGCAGGAGACATTATGAGCTGCAGGAAGGAACCGATTCAACAGGCTGACGTGCAGAATCCTAGCACAGCATGAACGTTAAGCAGTGTACATGTGCCTCTCACTCAAGTCCTAGAAGAACACCCCCTGATCGGATGCACAACAGCAGTTTACCATTTTCCTGTGGACGAAAAAAAAAATACTGCTGTTGGCCGACTCACACTAAAGAACACAGCCATAGTATGTTGTAGATGTGTACATCTTTCCTTAATCTATCGGTCAAATTGCATCACTGAAAACAGAAAATGCTATATGGTAGAGAAGTGTCTAATTGTATGATCGAAAGACGTCCTTCTGCCCAGGTATTTGGAGTTATCTCTATAGTCCTAGCCCTAGCCCTATACTGCCCCTGAGCCAGAACTGTACTTAATCAACCCCAGAAATGTAGATTTACAGAAACGCTTTGTTCACCGTTAGTTGTTAAAGTCAACATTAAAAAGTGTAACGCATCAATGCAATGTAATAAATCCACCAAGAGATGAAGCGTTGTAAGCAAACAAAGAGTTGTAGACGCCATTGGACTTCACAAAGACTGAAACTTCCTGGCAGATTAAAACTGTTTGCTGGACCGAGACTCGAACTCGGGACCTACCCTTTTCGCGAGCAAGTGCTCTACCAACTGAGCTACCCAAGCTCGACTCAAGACCCGCCCTCACAGCTTCAATTCTGCCAGTGCCTCGTCATAAAGAGTCTTTAAAAGTTTATTCTCTGTTTCTCCACTCTGAAGATTATTAACAGTACATTAGTTGTTGATCGTGTTTATTTGTATCCAAGAGAATTTTCTCTTCTATTTTATAGGCCTATTCACTGTTTTCAATTTCAACCCGACATAATCGAAATACGATTTTTTGTGAAGCTTTTTAAGCCTTGTATTTCGTAACGTGATAGATACCTTGGATTTAATTGTATGAGGACGTAATTTTAGTTTATTGAATAAAAATGTGGCATCCATCATCATCTCCATAATATAAGATGCATTATTCATAAACCACTGAAATTTGCTTGTTGTGTAGGTGCCAGTCTACATTAAAAATACTAAGCGCCGCGTAGATAGATACCTCACGCCACGTTCCTAGATTACTTAGATTTTACTTCAGTGAGCTCAGACCACTAGTGGTGCCTATGCCAACCGACGACGTCTCTTAGAGTGAAGACCGCGGAGGTGGTCAGTGTGGACTAGGGCATGTACGGCTTTTCCAATGGCAACAACGGACTCACAGGGTGGGTCGGCAATGGGATATGTCGGATCACACCAGCGAGCCACAGTACGTCGCATGAACAGCGCCCGTTAGCCGAAGAGCGGATAGGAGAGCAGCCTGCAGGGAGCATCATCGGAGAGAGGACGATGCCAAACTTTTTTTGGAAGAATCCGCAAAACAAATGTACTTCATCAACGAAGGAGGTAACTTACATACCCGCGTTGGACCGAACTGGAATACTTAAATACTGCGCATCATTCTGAGACGCGTGCCGTATAGGCGTGATAGACGAAAATGAGAATGTCAACAGATGTAACAGCGTTCCCTGCTGTGTGGCTTGGGTAAAAGAGCAACCAAAATCCTACCACACAGCCGTGCAGTCTAAGGCGCCTTGCCGCTGTTCGCAGGGCTCCTCCGTCGGAGGTTCGAGTCCTCCCTTGAGCATGCATGTGTGTGTTGTCCTTAGCGTAAGTTAGTTTAAGTTAAATTAACTAGTGTGTAAGCCTAAGGACCGATGACCTCAGCAGTTTGGCCCCATGGAACTTACCAAAAATTTCCAATTTTCCTCCCACACTGCTCTGATAAGACTAAAGTACTAAATTATTCTCCTACTACAGGCGTGATCTGATCTTGTCCTCAAAGTCACAGTGGCCTCTACTTAAATAACAGTTGACCACAGAAACAGTTAAACTCGTGTATTTCCGTTAAGAACCACAAACATATCAGCAGTGAACTCACCGATCGAACTGTACAAAAAGGCAATGAAATAGGTGGCAAAATTTCCTGTACACCATAACGTTAGTACTTGAGTGGCACAAAATAGTTGAACCAAGGAAAAACAACTAGCATAAGAAGACACAAAATCCATACATATTATGAAAGTATAAGAGTATTATGTACGTTCCACAGCTCCTTCTAAACAACTGTATCGATATCAACCAAACTTGGTAACATACCACTTACTGCCTGGAAAGAGCCACAGACGAGAGTAAGAACCGATAACCCCTAACTGAGGTGGCGGTGATAATACTAAGAGAAAAGGTGGAGGAGTATTTTGACAGACAGAGACTGTCAAGGAGCAGATGGAGAGAGAAGGTGGGGGAGGAGCAGATGGAATGAAAGAGGAGGATGACAGATGGAATGAAACGGGAAGGAGCAGCTGGACCATAGACCACACGGAGGGACAGGTGGAGACGGGTTGGCAGCGGGGGAGGGGGGGGGGGCGGGTGGAGGAGGTTGATGGAGAGTGGTGGAAGAGGAGAAGGGCAAAGGAGGAGGACTAGGCCGACTTAGATGAGGAAGAGATAAAGGGGGATGAAAAAATGGTTTGAGGGGGAGAATGAAGTGGAATGAAGGGGGAAGGAGCATATGGATAGATGGGTTGGGTGGAGCAGGTGGAACGAAATGAGACAGGTTGGTAGGAGCAGATGTACTACAGAGAGCCTCAGGAGGGGGGGGGGGGGGCAGAGATGGAATGGGTGAGGAGGAGAGAGAGAGAGAGAGAGAGAGAGAGAGAGAGAGAGAGAGAGAGAGACAGGGAGACAGGGAGGGAGGGAGAGAGAGAGAGAGAGAGAGAGAGAGAGAAGGAGGAGGAGATGGACTAATAGAAGGTTGGAATAAATACATTCTCGGGCAACGCGGGTAGTCAGTGAAGAAATGAGACACTTACTTGAGGGTGAACAAGAGATACTAAGGATGACAGATGGCAGCAGAACGTGGCAGATTACTTCAGTGGCGGCTTGGAAGCAGATGTGGTCGTGAGGCGATCGTAAAGTCGCTATCGTAGTCCGGGATATTGTGAAAGTCGCTACTAGCGAGCAACAAGATCATTCCTTCTCCAAGTAACTGACAATATTTTGCTGACTATTTTGGTGCTTGTTTCAATCGTTTAAATTGTCTCAACATGGGGCGTATGGTCATATTGTCTAGTTTGTACAGACTCACCGCCACGGGTACGCTCGCTGACTGCAGGAGAACTCTAGTCCAAGGGAGGCAGAGTTATTACTGTGGGGATTATATAACAACCCGACCTTTTGAAGAAAAAAAATAAAGAAAACAATAAAAAAGACAAGTCTCTGGCACCTCCTATGTATTCATTCGTGAACGATCGTTCAAACAGCACAGAGAGCTCCGTTACAATGGAAAAAGCAATCCTTATGATAATACAAACCTCTGAATTTATTGCTTTCGATCAGTAAAAATATATGGACAATAACTCTATATTGTGGCATAATTACTGCCTACTTGATGTCTCTCGTTCGCCATCGCAACACAAAAAAAAAATTCTAAAATAATAAAATTATATTGAAAATTGATTAATTTCGCTGGTAGCCTCAAAGGTTTGTTAATCTTCATTTAATCTAATTCTGATGTGGGGATAATAGTTTGCCACCCTTGGAGAGAGTGAGATCCCAAGATGATCCTAGAGCAGCGCTTTTCGTCATAAATTCGCTTAGGAAGCATGAAGACCTCACAGAGAAGCTCAGACAGTTGCGGCAGCAGAACCTGTAGGACAGCCGTTGTGCGTTACGATATGCTTTACTTTTAAAATTTGTTCCTGCAAGAATCAACCAATATATTGTTTATTACTATGTACATAGCACGACAAAATCATAAAGGTGAAATTAGATATACTCGAGTTCACACAGACGTTTGCTACGCACTATTCGCGACTATAGATGGACGGTGAGGAAGTAACAGTGGAACAAGAAGCATCCTCAGCCATACACAGTAAGGTGGCGGAAGTGTCTACGTAGTACCTAGATGTAGACGGAGCGAGGTGTTACTGGTTCTACGGTATAGCTGATGTTCTTGTGACGAGTTCATGCATACAATCTTCTGTAAGCTCTTTACAGGTTGGAAAGGAAGATAGTGGTGTGTGGGACAATATAAAAGGTTGGATATTTATATATCGCAGGGTAATACTGGTCGAGAGTTGATTTGGGGCGCTCAGGTAGCTGGAACAAGTATAGGAACCGTGTTAAAGGACACTATTTGGGGTTTAGGACTGTATCAAGAAGTTTGATATAATGTTTCCTGGAGTATGGGATTTCGCTTCTCTGTGTCTGTTCTTTTGATTATTGTTGTGGTATTGTTTAGTCGATTCTGTGATTTTCATAACATTAAGGTTTCAGTTCGACTGCTTTGTTTTTTACCGGCACTTCTATCAATATATATGTTTAGTTCTGTCACATCTAAATCAGCTATGAGGCATATTGTAATTTGTTTCGCTTCGTAAAAACAAAATATTTATCGAATATTTACAATTAATAGATTAGATTTGAAAACTTTGCTTTACAAATCAACTGTATCAAAGATAAATAATTAACAAGAGCCTTGTTATAAGTTTGAAATGTACTCTGTATCTAGGTATACACTACAGATATTTAGTATTCAAATACTTGTCAATGCTTCATACATCTTTCCGTTTCTGCTGTTAAAACAGTGTCACATATGTAAAACTTGATATTTTTAACAATTTAGTTGCTTTAGTATTCGTTCATTTAGAGATGAGAAAGATGGACTGGAATATTGAAAAGAGTATCGTTTACTTATGGCGTGCCGGCCGGTGTGGCCGAGCGGTTCTAGAGCTTCAGTCTGGAACCTAGCGACCGCTACGGTCGCAGGTTCCAATCCTGTCTCGGGCATAGCTGTGTGTGATGTCCTTAGGTTATTTAGGTTTAAGCAGTTCTAAGTTCTAGGGAACTGATGACCTCAGATGTTAAGCCCCCTAGTGTTCAGAGCCATTTGAACCATTTTGAGCTTACAGCGTTTTCTCGTTATTTTCTCGCCCAGATTACTTGTGTTAGCTGTCGGCCTGCTTGCTTCACGTTTACCACTATCAGTGATGTGAACACATAAATATCGTTCATCCAGATTGTTAGTTTTATTTATGTTGCTTTTCGTTTATGTGAAACGAGGAATTCGACATTGTGACGACCTGTTAGTCTTGTGCACGTGCAGTAAAGGAGTCTTAAGAACCAAATTAGTATTCAACTTAGAACTATCAACTCATGAAAAATGGTCGAGGATTAAGTCTATAATTCAAGATGGTGACAAGGCCAAGTTGCATTTGGATGCTTTCCCACTGGGTGTGTCGTGGTACACGAATTTAACCCTCCTGATAACCCCCTCTCGACAGCGTACGTGAATAAATGCGCTACCTGTGAACAGTGCGCTTATGGATAACAGAGCGCTCTCACGTCAACTACTGTCTGTCACGCCGTGGACGGGAACACGCGCCGCGACCCGTCACCCGTTGCGTCGCGACCGGCGCTTTGCAGTAGCCGCATTAGCTGACATTATCGCACAGCGCAGCCGTCAAGTGCTGACTGTGATATCTGCGGCAATGATTCCGGCTGGCAATCAATCAAAACACGCCTCCGCACCGCCGACCGCCGGAGGCAGCTCCGACAAATTCCGACGTCAGGCCCGCGGTGACAAATTACACTCCCTCCTTATGACTCACTGTGCCCGCTACATGTTGCTGCCCTCGAGCATACGACGTGTTTTCATGTTACGAACGAATGAAAGGATTAGTGGCCTAGTAAGCCTATGGTTTCTTTCTTATAACATTCTACAAATTTTTTTCTTCACTTAATCTATTGGGCATTAAGAACTTTCAAGGCCTTCCTTCTCTGTTTCTACCTGTTGATTTACAGAATAAAATACTTGGAAATCGCTGAAGAATTACACTCAACGTCCAAGAAACGTCTCACCACGAAGGGGTTTTGCAAATTGGCCTGATATGGCTCTTCATACCGTAGATACACTGTTTAGGTTTTTATGTTGGTAACGCCACGTAGCGGTCTGAATGAAATCACTAACTGTGCTGTGTGCAGTCTGTGGCTGGTTGGCATTGCTGAAATATTTGCTATTTTAGTGGTGGGCAGTTGGATGTGAACAGCACGTAGCGTTGCGCATTTGGAGGTGAGCCGCCAGCAGCGGTGGATGTCGGGAGACATGCGAGCGGACGATCTAGACGTGTGTACATCAGGAAGAGTAAAATTGTAAGACTGGATATCATGACTTTTGAACATTATTAAGATAAATACATTGCTTGTTCTCTATCAAAATCTTTCATTTGCTAACTATGCTTATCAGTAATGCCTTCAGTAGTTAGAATCTTTTATTTAGCAGGCAGTATTGGCGGTCGCTGTAATGCAGTAGTTCGAGTAATGAAGATTTTTGTGAGGTAAGTGATTCATGAAAGGTATAGGTTATTGTTAGTCAGGGCCATTCTTTTGTAGAGATTATTGAAAGTCAGATTGCGTTGCGCTAAAAATATTGTGTATCAGTTTAGCGTTGATCAGAATAAGTAAAGACAGAAATGTCTGAGTACGTTCAGTTCTGCTCAGCTGTTTAAAAATCAAATAACGTAAGAGGTTTATCAGCACAGTAATTCACAATTTTTTCTAAGGGGATTTTTCAATGCAAGTATTGACGGCAAATGGAAAATTATAAACTACGGTAACCGATGCGTGAATGGGTGACACTACAGCGCAGTTCCACCGTTCAGTTGACAAAGATGGTGAACAGGGGACACATCGATACCAGAGTATAAAGCTTTTGAAAGTTTCATTCCGTGTTCTCATTTAGACAGTAACCGTGCTTAGTAGACCGACGCATGAATAACATACGCTGATGTCAACATTTGAGAGAGGACGTGTAGTTGGGCTCAAAGAAGCTGGCTGAATAATCGGCGAATCACTCGACATTTGTATAGGAGCGATGCCAATATTCGGCGTGGTAGGAATGGGTGAACCGTGGCCGAAAACATAATCAAGAAGGAAGTTGTGGACCGAGAGAACGTGAGGGCTGAGCATTCACCAAAGAGGCACTCACAGTCTCGGATTCATCATTATCATCGCTCCGACTCCAGTTGATATGTGTACAAGATGCACGTTTTCAGTGGTATCGACCTGGATTCTCACAGACTGCAGTAGAATTGCATTCAGTGATGAGTTCCGCTTCGAACTGAGTCCTGAAGACCAGCGAAGACGTGCCTGAAGATGCCCCGGACAGAGGTGGGATAGCAGTTCAAATGGCTCTCAGTCCGACTGTGGCCAGCTATAAGGCCAGACAACCAGAAGTGATAGGCTGGGATGACATTTCAATTCACAGTAGGACCACTATGGTTGTTATATGTCGCACCCTTACAGCACAGCGTTACGTCGGCGATATTCAACGTTCAATTTTGTTGTCCTTCAAGCCAAGCCATCCTGGGCTTACATTTCAGCAAGATAACGGACGGCCGCATCTGGCGAAAGTTTCTACTGCTTGTCTTCGTGCCAGCAAGGTCACCGGACCTGTCCTCAGTTCAGAACGTATAGATCCATTAGGTCACGTCCCTCTAACCAGCTGGGGATCTTGCCAATCTAATTCAGAATTTGGCACGGTGTCCTTCAGGAGGGGTCAAACAACTATATCGATCAATGCCAAAAAATGGTTCAAATGGGTCTGAGCACTATGGGTCTTAACATCTGAGGTCATCAGTCCCCCAGACTTAGAACTACTTAAACCTAACTAAGTACATCACACACATCCATGCCCGAGGAAGGATTCGAATCTGCGACCGTAGCAGTCGCGCGGGATCAATGCCAAGTCGAACAACTGCTTGCATAAGGCCCTGATGTGGCTCAATACGTTACTGACTGGCTGTTTCTCTTAAAGAAATCATCCATTTTTTCTAAAATTGGAATCATTTGTTTGTCTTTCAATGTACGTTGCCTCTAACGATTTCCGCCGCATATATTCGAATCCTTCCTTCCTTGTGAGTCTTCTGAGGGAATGTACTTAGCGTTTGCTAATCTTTGCCATGGATTTTGTAAATAAAGAGCTCCGGTGAACTTGGAATACTAATCTAAGTATTTACTAGATGCCGTGGCGTACACCGAGAGGCTATTGTTCACGTAGGTAGCGTAGTTACGACTATACGACTTAGTTCTTACTTAGAAAGATTTACGCAGTCGTCAGCAACTTATGCCCACCGCAGATCGCTCGAATGCATCGTGATTGTTGCAGATTCGATAGACATGGACTGTGCGGCTGGTCCTGGCGCAGGTTTGAGTCCTCCCTCGGGCATGGTGTGTGTGTGTGTGTGTGTGTGTGTGTGTGTGTGTGTGTGTGTGTGTGTGTATGTGTGTGTGTTTGTCCTTAGGATAATTTAGGCTAAGTAGTGTGTAAGCTTAGGGACTGATAAACTTAGCAGTTAAGTCCCATAGGATTTCACAGACATTTGAACATTTGAAAGACCTCAAGACTGCCCCTATCTGTGCAAAGAGCCACAGGACCTATGGACGTCCTTCATACCACGAAAAAATTGCGAATGCTAAACAGCATTGAAAGAACTATTCTACCGAACTGACAGAGTTGTGCCGCCCTGCTAAATGCTAAATGCAATGTCGCACTATTCAGTTTACTTCCGAGAAGGACCGAGCAAAACCGAGTGGCACGAAGTCCGCACGCGGGCCGCGCACGGTGCACGTGTGAAGTTTGGCACACGTGGCCGGCCCTGATTTAGAGTGTGCCGTGTATGTCGTGTGCATAGCTCCGCGAATGGAGGTTCTGTAGCAGTCCAGAGAGCAGGCGCTACCTGACTGGAGCAGTGTGGAGACTGCAGACATGTTTGTAGCATCTCGCCGTCTTCGCCGCAGCCCGCGGTTGGAGTTTCGCTTACGTAAGTGTGGCTGGCCACAGAGCATTGGCGCGTCGCGCCGCGCAGTCTGAGGCGGCCAGCTCCACACCGCAAGGCCGAACACCAGCCGGTTACGCCGGCACGGCTCAGCTGGCGAGCGCGGCCAAGTTCTGTCTCCCAGCTGACCTGCAGTACACGAGGCGAGAGCGGCTCTCGTGCTCCTGGCAGCGCCATCAAAATGGAGGGTGGTGGGTGTGTGGGGAGGGGAGGGGGTAGATGCAGCCGCTAAAGTGCAAGTTTGGAAACACTCAGGTCGCGGGATCGAATCCCAGACTTCTGAATTTTGCAGTCTCCCTTTCCAACCGCCTTCATCTCTCAATGATTTGAATATATGCCAAGAACGACAGCTGATTCGGTACCCTGGCTGGATTAGTGAGATATGTTAAGGGCGTACAAATGGCGTCCAATGCAAAGAACTGGCAAATGTTCAAATGTGTGTGAAATCAGACCCTAAGCTTACACACTACTTAACCGAAATTATCCTAAGGATAAAACACACACACACACACACACACACACACACACACACACACACACACACACACACACCCATGCCCGAGGGAAAAAAAATGGCTCTGAGCACTATGGGACTCAACTGCTGTGGTCATTAGTCCCCTAGAACTTAGAACTACTTAAACCTAACTAACCTAAGGACATCACACACATCCATGCCCGAGGCAGGATTCGAACCTGCGACCGTAGCAGTCGCACGGTTCCGGACTGCGCGCCTAGAACCGCGAGACCACCGCGGCCGGCGCCCGAGGGAAGAGTCGAACCTCCATGACTGCAGCGCCATAGACGGCTCGGCTAATCCCACGCGGCAAAGAACTTGTAAACAGGCGGCGTAATACGAGGTAGAATCCAAAATTTTCGGGACTGGTGCTGCCATCTGGAAAGTAGGACAATTAGATTTTGCGAGAACTGCATATCCGATGAGTCAGTGTGGGGAGTGGCACTCCGCTGACAAGTCGTGTTGTGAGCCCACAGTGATTTCCGTAATACTGTGTGTTTGGTGTGTGGCGATTTTACGACGGATCGGCGAACAGAACAGCGCGTGTGTGTCAAATTCTGTGCGAATCTCGGGAAGAGTGCTGCGGAGACCCTGGCAATGATTCAACAAGTGTTTGGGGGACATAGCATGAGCCGTACGCGTGTGTTTGAGTGGAAGAGCCCAAGACCCAAAAAAGCGAGGCAGGTGAAGGGCAAAGTTACATATAATCGTTTATCATCTTACCTAGACAGAGGTGTATGTATTTATTTTGTTCGACAAATTGCGCATACTACTGTGACGTTTTGCGATGGCTCCGTGAAAACGTGCGGCGACGACAGCCAGAACTTTGGCGTCAATTTAACTGGCTGCTGCATCACGACAACGCGCCCTGTCACACGTCTTTGTTCACCAGGAACTTTTTGGCAAAAAGCAACATGGCTGTTGTACCCCACCCACCGTATTCGCCAGATTTGGCACCTTGCGACTTCGCGCTATGCCCAAAACTGAAACTCAGGTTGAAAGGCCGTCGGTTCGACACTGTAGAGAGGATTCAAGAAGCATCACTGGTGGTGATAAACACCCCAATGAACAGGACTTTCAGAAAACGTTTGACCAGTGGCAGAAGCGCTGGGACCGGTGTGTACATGCGGATGGGAACAACTTCGAGGGTGATGGTGACCATTAGTCCAAAGGTAAGGTTTTGAACAGATGGCAGCAACAGTCCCGAAGAGTGTCTCCAATCCATTCATGTCCTACGAATTCACTTCCAGCTTCCTGAGCACGATTCCAGGACTGTTCCGAAATTTTGTTACTGTATTTTCCATCTATTACATACTGGGCGATGGCGGTTCTGTTTGCTGTCCTAACCAGCTCTGGCACTGGCATCGATAGTCAACTCCCTTCTGACTTATCTTTGGTTTTCCTGGCCGATGTGGGAAGGCTGAGCGCGAAGGCAGAGTTGTGAACGGCGAGTGACGGAAGGAGGAGGGCTGGAGCAGCATGTTTGGTTGGGCCGATTTGGGTTTGACAACGCACGTACCCAAACGTCTCGCTGAGCGACTTGTCGAATGTTGGCCAGCGGCTAAAGAAGGTGACGAAGGAGCCTCCTCCTGTTTTTTGAAAAGGAGTTAAAAGGATAACTGACGGTGGGGAGAGTGCACCGTAACGTACTGTCTATTTTCTGGGCCTTTGGTTTTATTGTTTAAAGGAAAATTGGTGCAGTATTATTCTGTCTTGTTCAAGAAATAATATGTAATTGTTTGTTCTGCAGCGTGCCTCTGCATGAAAGTGGCCAATAGTTGTTAGTGCGTCCTCTGTGAAGCCACGTAATTCTGCAGTGAACACACAGTTTGTTGTGGGGCGATCACTCTGTTGTAGAAATAATCCAAAAGCCAAGATCGCTTAAATACCATTTACTAGATGACTGGTTTCAACACACTAAAGGTGCCACCATCGGATCTGAAGGTAGCTTAACGTGTATAAATCATTTGGATATAACGATACATGAGGCAGACCAGCTGATATAAAATGATTGTCGCAGAAATAAAAATAAAAAGCAACTGTGGTCAGGTGTCAAATAGTTTTATGTTGTGACTTCGGTTTTATATATTTGATGGAATAGAATCACCATGAGAGCAGTTGTTTTTTAATTTTTATTTCTGCTCCAATGATTTTATATCAGCTGGTCTGCCTTGAGTTTATATTCAAATGATTTATACATGTTAAGCTACATTCAGATCCGATGATGGCACCTTTAGTGTGTTGAAACCATTCATCTAGTAAACAGTATTTAAGTGACCTTGGCTTTTGAATTATTTCCACGTAACTGGCAAATCGCTTGTGTGCAAAATGGTTCAAATGGTTCTGAGCACTATGCGACTTAACATCTGCGGTCATCAGTCCCCTAGAACTTAGAACTACTTAAACCGAACTAACCTAAGGACATCACACACATCCATGCCCGAGGCAGGATCCGAACCTGCGACCGTAGCGGTCGCACGGTTCCGGACTGAAGCACCTAGAACCGCGCGGCAAAGGCGACCGGCTTTTAGCACGTCACATGGTATATTTTTATATGCGCTTGGGATGCGATGTTATGATTTGAAGTGGTAATACCGCTGAGTGGCACTGTACACGATGGCAATGTCATACTACAGTATCAGGTACTGGGTATGAATTTGAAATATAATTTTGATTTAGTAAGGTGTATATATTCTAACCTGTGTTGATGTGTTTTAGTCATAACTGAATTATGTAGGCCTACTACTGAGTGAAATTTTCTGCTTTGCTTAAGCTCACCTTAACTAGTGTTGCCTAAGGCGTTTTAGTAATACTTATTCATACCTCCGGGGGTATAACTGCAACTGCTCTGTTTGTACCTGCACCTTGTCAGTTACATGTACTCGCTTATCATCTTACCCCTGACAGAGGTGTATTTAATTATTGTGTTCTACAAATCCATTCTAATTATCTCTGTCAGTCTTAGCGAGTTTTTCCTGATCTGATTGAAAGCTAATATTTATTTGTTTTATTTGTTTAATCTGAGATTACGAGTTGTATTTATCTTGCTAAAGCTTCGCTCATCATTTGTTAGTGTATGTTCTGTTACTGTTTGAGGGTATTGCTTCGAGTGTGATTTATGTTCACAGTTGAATTCAAAACACCCGAGTCTACTTTGGTGTTTGCAGCCGTGACTTCTGCCCGTACCTTGGCGGCATCCTGCCCAAGGCCCGAAGTCTAAGTTACTTCCGCGGGAGCACTTTGCCGCGTCGTCTGTCATACCTAGCAAAAGTTGAGTAATTTTTTTGTTCTTTGGAGCTATACCTGGGTTGAGCGACTGACGCCAGGGTTGTAGACTGTGGAGTTCAGCGGGATTAACTCATGAACTCTTGTAAATTATAAGCAAGTTGTTGATCCTCTTACTGTTCATAAAAGAAGAGTGTTCAAATTCTGTACTAACTGTTCATGAAATCGGATGTGCTCTGTATTTGGTAGATGTAGTGTTCCTTTACTGAACGATTCAAATTTCATTCCTATTGTTCATAAACTCAGATGCTTTGTGTTTACTGAATACTGCTTGCTTTTGCTTAAATTCATAAATGTCAGTAGTTTGTCACTTTATATGTCACTATAATTCTGATGGTTTTCTCATGATGTTATTAATCTGGAATTTAATTGATCAGTGTGTTATCTTAAATAAATGTTAATTTGGTGAAAACGATGAACTGTTTGATGGGTCTCCCTTCTGTGTGTTGATGTCTGATCCTTAATGCAAACATTAATGGGCGAGTGGATTTCATGTGTGATTCTACCTACCACAAGGATATCGACAAACTGCCTTACGTTCGTTGAAAGACCTACCGAAGGCGCACTCGTTTGATTATCTTTGGACGCATGTTGGCGACAATTGTATCAACGCTTCAGAGGATGACATGGATTAAATGAAATGACGTGGAATGATATCTGGTAACTATGTTCAGGATTTCATGAGGTACGAACAGCCCGACTTCTTTCTTTTTTGCGTACGGGAACGTCACCGGCTGAAACTACACACGAAAATCTCTGTCCTTTTCTTCCGAACTGTGTATACAGTAACCTTATTGCCTTAGTGATGTGGCTGTGGCAACAATAGCTTCGGAACTGCCTATAGTTCCTCGAGTTGCGAACAATAACACAGTTCAACAGTACCAAAGGCGCACTCGTTTGATTATCTTTGGACGCATGTTGGAGACAATTGTATCAACGCTTCAGAGATTGCTACGTTTCCGTTTGTTCCCGAAACTGATAATTCAACGGAACACTAATAATGTTGCAAACAATAGTCTCAGTATACTGAACGGGACCTTTTATATTTTGACTCATCAGCTTTGACTGGTTTCATGCTGCCCTCCACGAATTCCTCTTCTGTGCCAACTTCCTCATCTCAGAGTAGCACTTGCAACCTACGTTCTAAATTACTTGCTGGATGTATCTGAATCTCTGCCTTTTTTTGTTTTTTGTTTTGAGTCATCAGCTTTCTGACTGGTTTGATGCTGCCCGCCACGAATCCCTCTCCTGAGCCAACTTCCTCATCTCAGAGTAGCACTTACAACCTACGCTCTTAATTACTTGCTGGACGTATCAAAATCTGTGCCTTCCTCTACAATTTTTACTGTCCACAGCTCCCTCTAGTACCATGGAAGTTATTCCGTGGTGTCTTAACAGATGTCCTACCATCCTCTCTTCTTGTTGTCTGTGTTTTCCATAGATTCCTTTCCTCATTCCTTACCTTATCAGTCGATGTTCTTCTGTAGCACCACATCTGAAATGCTTCTATTGTCTTCCTTTCCGATTTTCCCATACTCCATGTTTCACTTCCATACAACGCTGTGCTCGAAACGTACATTCTCAGATATTTCTTCCTCGAATTAAGGCGTATGTTTTATACTGGTAGCCTTCTCTTGACTAGGATTGCCCTTTTTGCCAGTGGAAGTTAGTTTGTTACGTCCTCCGTGCTCCGTCAGGCTGTCGGCTATTTTTGCTGCCTAGGTAGCAGAATCCCTTAACTTCATCTTCGTCGTGATCACCAATCCCGATGTTAAGTTTCTTCCTATTCTCATTTCTGCTATTTCTCATTACTTTCGTCTTTCCTCGATTTACTCTCAAGCAACATTGTGCATTCATTGGACTGTTCAACAGATCTTGTAAAACTTCTTCACTTTCACTCAGGATAGCAATGTCATCAGTCAATCTTCCTTTCACCTTGAATTTTGATTCTATCCTTGAAACTTTCTTTTCTATCCGTCATTGCTTCTTCAATGTGTAGATTGAACACCAGGGGCGAAAGACTACATCCTGACCTACATTCTTTTTTTCCGAGCCCTTCGTTCTTGCTCTAAACTTTTATTCTCTCTTGGCTCTCGTACAAATTGTATATCATATTAGTTATTCCCGTTTTTCTCAGTAGTTTTCGCATCTTGCACCATCTTACATTGTCGAAAGCTTTTTCTCTTATTGACAAATTCTATGAATGTGTCTTGATTTTTCTTTAGCCTTGCTTCCCTTATCAATCTCAACGTCCGAACTATCTCTCTGGTGTCTTTATTTTTCCTAAAGCCAAATTGATCGTCCTCTAACACATCCTCAGTTTTCCTTTCCGTTCTTCTGTATATAAATCTTGCCAACAACTTGGGTGCATGAGCTGTTAAGCTGATCCTGCGATAATTATACTTGACGGCTCTAAAAAGCTTGGAAATTGTGTCGATGACGTTCTTCAGAAAGTTAGGTTGTGTATCGCCATTCTCATACATTTTACGCACCAACGCGAACAGTCGTTTTGTTGCCACTTCCCCAGTGATTTTAGAAATCCAGATGGAGGGTTGTCCATTTTTTCTGTCTTTTTCGATCTTATAATCTTCCAAAGCTGCACCCACCAGTTACATAGACTAGCAATGCAGCTAAAGGGAGTTCCCCCACATACTTCACAACATTCCAGTACGGATTAGCACACGCTAAGTAATTTTCCACGCACTCTGCGTGTTTGCTGTTTTCTAGATTCCTGTTGCTTCGTTATGTAACTCCACAACTCAGTACTCAAAAAACGATTCGAGCTGACTGTGTACTAAGCTCTAATTGTTGCTTGTTAAGAATCAAATGTACCACGATGTCACTCACCCGCTACAGTCGCCTAAGAGATATAGTGCTGCCTAAGATTGTCAAAATGTCATTTCAACAATCGAGGTAATCCGGAGAGCTGTACGTAAATGTGTGTGGCATAAATAGCTGTAAAACTGAAAGCGTTGATCACTTTTCTGGCATATGGAAGTTGGTTCGACTCGTGTGTGTGTGTGTGTGTGTGTGTGTGTGTGTGTGTGTGTGTGTGTGTGTGTGTGTGTGTGTGTATGTGTGTGTTTTGCCATGTAATTATTGTCATTCTTTACCCTGAGTATAGTCTGACGTTTTCCCGAAACCGGTAGCGTTTTAAAGATATGATACATGGCTGTTGTGCAATACCATGATTTTTGAAAAATATTTGAAATCTATATATCATCGCATCCTCCAAGTAATACTATTCCCGTTCCTGTACAAGAAAGAAAATTTGTAAAATATTTCTAACCTTCAGTTCTGAACACGTTTTTTGGGAGGATCCCCTGGTTGTAAGGCAACTATGGAAACTGTCAACGTCCTCCCAAATATTCCTAATCGGGAATCGCCCTAGCCCCACTTTCAGCAAACTGAGATTTTGTTATAGCGAACTGAGCGCTACAGTGGCCTGAATCCCGGTAGAATAGGAATGAATATTTGAAAAATGTGCAAAAGAAATAAGTTAGACCTGTCTTCCTGCTCTCAATGCGCACATATTTCTACACGTACCAAATCTGCGCTTCCTCTGACTGTTCAAAAAGTCTACATAAATCCAAAATTTGCCAGTGATAATGGTTTTAAACTCATCTGTATAAATAGCA